>NC_056733.1:334252995-334620495 GCF_019279795.1 Protopterus annectens | reverse complement strand
TTCACTGGTGTTAATGGCATCTGTCCATACAGGGCATGTGTATAAGGCATGGTATTTCCTTTGTGGGTTACATTTGTAGACTCTACAGTTGTTACAAGCGTCCAGTGGGGAACATAGCAAAGGACCACTGTAAGCAATTATTTGCCTATTGTAGGGATGGAACAGGGTGCTATGTCCTCTGTAGTCCACTTCAATCACACCATGGTTACTATCTGTGGACAATATGTAGGGAACTACCAATATAGTGGTTGTTGCCTAGCCAAGTGTGTTTGTGTATGAGACATGGGTGGAGAGTGTTATCTGGGTAATACAAGGGTTGCCTATATTGTTCATCAATCCATAATGTCACATGTAGAGATATGGATTGTCTACACCAGCCTCTCTGCTGTTTGACATCTGGTGTCCTTGTAAGGTGGACATTGTGACATATAGTAGGTCCTTAATATAAGAAATTTGCAAAACCCTCCCTACAATGAGTCCTGTTATTACACAATCACAGTTACCTCCACATAGGATACTGATGACAAACACACACACACACACACACACACACACACACACACACACACACACACTTGACAGTACTGAGATTCAAACCCCTACCTATGTATTGCTACTACAGTGTACCACATTTGTCGCATGCACCACAGAGCTTATAGAGCTAGCCCTTCTCCAAAGGTGTACTTCAATGTGAAGGACATCAGCGGACTTGCCAAAGTGGGGCAATGGAAAGTGTAGTGACTATGACTGGCCTCAAAAGCATTGATTCTTACACACATACACACACACACACACACACACACACACACACACACACACACACACACGCACACGCACACACACACGCACACGCACACACACACGCACACACACACAGTCCCACAATTACCATGTCTGTGATTAGAACTCCTACCTATCTAGTACATCAAACTATAGCATTACGCAGTTATAACATGAGCCACAGAGCTTATATGGTTAGCCCCTCTCCAAAGGTGTATTTCAAGGTAAATGACAACAGGCTTGCCAAAGCAGGGCAATGGAAAGTGTAGTGACTGTGACTGGCCTCAAAAGCATTGATTCCTACACACACACAAAAACACACACAGTCACCATGTCTGGGATTAGAACTCCTACCTAACTAGTACATCACAGTATAGCATTACGCAGTTATAGCACATGCCATGGAGCTTATAGGGCTAGCCCTTCTCCAAAGGTGCATTTCAAGGTGAATTACAGCAGCAGGCTAGCTAAAGTAAGGCAATGGGGAGTGCAGTGTGTGTGAATGGGCTATAAACCATTTGTCTGGAAGCACACACATAACACTCAGTCACACACAGGTTTACATTTGACATGATCGTGTATACAACTGCTAGATGAATAATGACTTGTACTGTTGTGTTACACAGTTATCACAAGCACCACAGACACTATAGTACTGAGGGCTACCAGAAGCAAATGTCTCCAGTGATAGACATTTGCACATCATGTGGTATTGGCCATTTGGATGTGTGTTGGGTGGGACAGGCCTCTTAATGGGAAGCTCTTTGTCACTGTCTGTCACTCTCTTTCCCACATCTATGCATGTGTATGTTTTACGTATTATAGTGTGTTGTCCTTGGATATATGTGTGTATTCCTATCTGATCTGTGTGTAAAGCATGACTGGTATGCAATGTGGAGTGTGTGCACAGACATCTACGATTGACAGATATGTATAGTCCACTGTTGTTGCCAGACATAGGCTTCATTTCTTAAGTGTGAGAGCATGCCCAGTATGACCTTTCAGTATTTTGTTGTCAGTCATGGGCTTCATTTCTCTAAGGTTGGGAGCATGTCCAGTATGACCTTCTGTATTGAATGTGTGAATCCATTCCAGGTAGGTTGTACTCCAGTGCAGGCATTTGTGTTCTACACCTATAGCTAGCAACCTGTTTCTGCAGGATATCTGTAGATCGTCTGACAATATGGGGTCACAATGTGCAAAATATAGTGGGATACAGTAACTAATTGTGTCTGTGCTGCTTCTGCTACATGGTTTTGGTGTTAGCAGAGATATTCAGACAAATGTACTGTTTTACACTGTGATTTTTTATGTCATCAGCTACTGACAGGTATACATATTTGCTTGCAGTAATTTCCTGGGGAATAAAAGATGAATGAATCTGCGTCCAGTATTGTGGTCTGCAGCCTACATATTCTTGCACAATCATGCCATTCTGGAGGGGGAGCTGCAGACACTTGCTGATGGGTCTGTGTAAATGGTTCAGCACCTTGGTACTGTGGGGGATGAGGATACCATGCTTGTACAGCTATCGACGTGACAGAATGGCCATATCCTGCTGTGGTCATACCTCACACCTGTACAGATTCACACAGGTTACCCAGAGGCAGGGCTCTTATTTATGGTCATTACCCCTTCACATTGTGGTTTACGAGCAGGTTTGTAGCCACCCATTCCTGTGTTTGCAGGCAGGGATAGTATGTGCGCACATCTGAATTTCAGACTTCACACACTCCATGCTTCTACCCCACCCCCCGTTAGTCTATCCTCTTCTGAACATTATGCAAGCAATATCTGATGTATCACTATAGTTATCACTTCATCCCAGCAGTATTTAGGGGCTGGTCCACAGTTAATGCAGTAGGAGATGGTGGACATGCTACTGGGATTTGTCGACATGGCCTTGCATTTGTGTTCTGTGGACTGTGTTATGCCATTATTTGGAGTCCATGAGATAACATACATTGGCAGTATGAGTGAGACACAGGCCTTTGACGGAGAACTGTAGGGCATTTGGTAGTGATGCAGGCCATCTGTAGCAGGCCAGTGCATTGTGTCACTCCTACAGTCCCAGGCTTTCAGCCACTGTATTCCTCTGGGGTGACAGGGTAGGTGTGCAAGGTGTTAATGGCAATAGTTTCTGTCCTTATTGATCCATTGGTGTGGATGCTGGCAGGGTGCTGCTTACAGCTAGGGACATACCTGCATGGGACACCTCTTCAGCATGCTGCAATCTGTGGCTATTCCCATACAGAGGTGGGGTTATATTGTAATCATTCCCAACAGCAGGGGTATGACCTGTTAGGTACCTGTGGCCAATGGTGGGTGAGCTGAGTGCATGTGTGCTATGGAAGCTACTTGTAGCTGACTTACAGATATATGTGGGGCAGTCCACTTATGTTGGCTTGTGTGGGGACATCAGCAGTTTCTCAGTACTTCATACTTGTGCCTTTTGTGGTCTGCCAGTGTTTGGCCAGACTACATCAGTATTCTATTATACACAGCCAAGTAATGTGCTGTTAACATGTATGTACAAATCCAAAGATGTGTCCATTTTACTGTAACATTTTATACACTTTCTGTCTAGGGTACTTCCACCTGTGTGCTGTTTGTATGTCTGGGCCCGCATTCATGCCATGTCCATCTTTTAGATGGTGACAGATATTACATCTGAACAATTAGTAGGATTACTGCTGGATTATGTCTTGCTGGGATGTATTGTGTTTGTGAAAACTTGGCCCTGTCATCAACAGTATTGACCATTGGCCACCAGGACACAACCCTCCATGCCTACATGCTGATCACTTTCACACAATATACAACACACAACAACCTAACACACAGAGCCCTGCATATTGTACACATGCAACAATCTATCCTGCTACTTTGACCAGCTCAGGTAATCTGTGCTCCACTGTTATTATACCCACACGTACATGTTACTACATTTCTACATAGGATTGTGGAGAGGAGCACACCTGACAACTGTAAACATTTGCTATGACTGTACTGATATTTCAGGTACTCTGTTAGCTTCCATTTCATTCTGTATTCTGACCTATCATGCAGACTACAGGCATATCAGTGTAGTCCAGTTCTTAAGTTTTATTGACCTACATTTCAATTTCAGACTTTTTACCCTTCGGAACTAATATCCCACTGCCTGACCTGTTGTAGTCTGTCTGTGCAGGTCTGGAGGGGGGCTGTTCTCCATAGCCATCAATCAGAGGCCATAGCACTGCCTTTCTTTGTGTCTGTCTACACCTGTTCTGCTGGCTGAGACTGTTGTTAAGTATGTGAGCCTCACTGACATGCATGTGTGTGTCCTATGGACACACAGTTGACCCACCACATGTCTTGCAGTGAGTTTTGTCACCTTGTCTAGTACTGCCTACTATGTTGACACTAGTATTTGTTATGGATTTCATGCTGCCGATATAGGTGTCTACTATCTGCTGCCATCCCATTCAGCCACCCAATTCCCTTACATGCTCACATCCACACCATAGATACAGGTAGCAGAACATACTGCTACATTCAACAATTGATAGTGAGAGTGACTTACCTTTTGGCTGTGCCAGTATTGAGGATAGTACTGGAGGGCCTAGGCATACTGGGCACGCCTCCTTCTGCCTACAGGGGCAGGTTCAGGTTGTTCCTCCTCCAAGTGACTCTGTGCCTGTGCTGTTGGCAATGGTGGGGGGCTGAGTGGCCCTGCCCCATGCTGTTCCTGCTGCAGCTGTTTCTGCAGGATGATATTATGTAGCATGGCACATACAATGACAATTTGGGTACATGTAGCTGGTGAGTATTGCAAGGATCCACCGGATATGTCCAGGCACTGGAACCGTGACTTGAGCATCCCAAACACATACTCTATTATGATTCTGGTCTGTGCATGTGCCTCATTATGGAGTTCTTGCTCGGGTGTGTGTGCATTTCTGATGGGTGTTATCAGCCATGGCTCCAGTGCGTAACCAGCATCCCCCACTAGGTGGCCATATGGGATGTCCCCATTGGCAAATCTCTGGTACAGATGCGTCATATGCCAGATGTGGGAATCGTGATAGCTTCTAGGACTGCCAACACACACATTCATGATAATGTCTTGGGCATTGCACATGACCTGGCAGTTGATGGAGGGGAAGCCCTTGTGCTTTATATAAACTCTATCCTGCTCACTGGGTGTTGATTCGATGTGTATGTGCATGCAGTCTATAGCACCCACTACCTCATGGCATTCTGCCATTTGGTGGAAGAGAGGCATATTGCTGGTCAAAGCCTCATGGGTCTTGAGGAAATATATGTGCTCACCAGCATGTGCTGACATGGCATCCATGAACTGGTGGAGTACCCCTGATGCTGATGCCTGCGAGATCACCATGATATTCCCAGTTGGCCTTTAGAAGGTGCCAATGGCTAGTATTCTTAAACCTTTACATACCTTGGTATCCACTGGGATGGTTCCCCTCTGTTGGTTCTGTGTGTGAGGTGTGGCCAACACAGCTCAACAATTTGCTGTAGGAGGTCCCTGTCCACCCTATAGCACTCCACTATCTCCAGCTCATGTAGCCCCTGGTAGGTTACCCTGGGTCTGTACAATCTTCTCCTTCTCCTCACTGTGGGTTGATCATCAGCATTGTCATTTATTATTTATTTATTTATTTATTTATTTATTTATTTATTTATTTATTTCAGTTTGATTACCGGGGAGGTCCACTGGGCTTGGGGGCCTGTTTTCAGTGGAGGCCCAGGGAGAAAAGCTCCAACAAGGAAATACAACAGTTTAAATAGTGTTGATTACAAAAACAGTTTCAATTAACATGCAAAGTCATAGACAGTATGTATTATAGATAACAGGTAGTTACAAAAGAATAAACACTAAACAATTTCAATTATTGTTAAGGAGGAAAAAAAAGGCTTGCATAATGAAAATACAAGTTTTACTGTTTTGTTCCCTAAGCTAAATAATTTTTAGAAAGGAATAGGAAGGTGAAATAGGAGGAGGTTAGCCTGGAGTAAAAGGAGAAGACTGTTTACGAGTTGTAGGCTGAAGAGTGCAGTTGCAGATTCTGTTTAGATAGAGGTAGGAATGAAGTTGGGTTTTGAAGTTATTAAGGTTGATACATGTCCTTAGTGATGAGGGCAGGGCATTCCATTTTTAGTCAGGGTAAAGGATAAGAGAAGCTGACCTGCTGGGCACTGGGGTTTTTGAACTGTGATCAGGTTTAGATGAGAAGATCTAAGTGGTCTAAGGGGGGTGTAAGGTTGTAAAATATTAGAAAGAGCAGGGCAGTTAGAAGGGTGTAACAATAGTTTGAAGGCTGTGGTGATTTGGATAAAGTTAAGTTGATTGGGAAGTTCGAGCCAGTTTAGAGAGTGAAGGGAGGAGCAGTGATGGGAAGAGGATTTGGCATTTGTAGCAAATCTAGAGATTTGGTGGTAAGTGTGGATGATAGATTAGTGAGCAAGGGGGGCTCCATATAAGAGGGAGGGAAGGAGATAGGTAGAGGCAAGGGTTAGTCTGGAATGAGGAGAGAGGAAGTGGTTGTTTCTATACAGTAAACCTAGTTTTATGTGTGTTTTTTTGATGTTTAGCTAGATATGGGTATTAAATTTTAGTTGATCATCGATTGTAACACCTAGAAGTTTGGTGGAGGGTACAATCTCGATAGAGGAGTTACTAAGGTTGGTAATGTGAAATGAGTTTTTATCAAGGGAGGAGGATTTAGAGGGGGAGAAAAGGAGGATCTTAGTTTTGTTAGCATTTAGGGAGAGATGATTTTGTAGCATCCAGTTTTCAGTGGTTGAGAAGGCACTTTGAGTTAGGACTTGGAGGTCTGTTAGGTTAGAGGCAGAGCAGATCAATGTGGAATCATCAGCATATTGCACAATTTTGGTGTTAGGGATGGCTTTGTGGAAGTCATTAATAAAGATATTGAATAGTAATGGGCCGAGTATGGAACCTTGAGGTACTCTGGTAGGGGTAGGAAGAAAAGTAGAGGTGGATTGGCCCCATCTCACAGCTTGGGACCTGTTTGAAAGGTAGCTGGAGAACCAGGAAAGAGTCTTTGGGCAAAGGTTGAGATTAGATAGGTGATTTAGAAGGTGAGTGTGAGAGATGGTGTCAAAAGCTTTGGAAAAATCCAGTAGGACTGTGGATACTGTATTACCGGAGTCACAAGCTGAATTGATAGAGTGCAAGAAGGAGAGAAGGGTGGTATTAGTACTGTGTCCTGGGCGGAAGCCATGTTGGGTAGGAGAGAGAAGTTGGTGCTTGGTGAGGAATGGGAGGAGTTGCAGGTGGATACATTTTTCTAGGATTTTGGAAATAGGGGAGAGAATCACTATAGGGTGGAAATTTGAGACAGTACAGTTTTTGCTGCCTTTGTGGAGAGGTAGAATGTAAGTGGTACACCATAGTTTAGGTACATAGGATTCAAGTAATGACCTATTAATTAGGATGCTGATAGGTAGAGCAATAGAGTCAGAAGCTATTTTTGGGAAGGAGGATGGAATGTTATCAGGGGCATTGGAGCAGGGCTTTAGTTTATATAGAAGTTTTTTTATTTGGTCGGCAGATACTGGTTTGAGTTTGAAAGAGGAGGGGGAGAGCAGATTATGGAAGATTGAGCAGGGAGGGGAGGAAGGTAATTGTTAGTAAATGTCTTGGTTAGCTCAGCGATGGAAGAGGTGAAGAAGGAATTAAATAGTGAGGCTATTTCAAGGTCAGATTTGCTGGTATCTAGACAGGGGTTGTTTTTAGTACCTGGTCTGAGGAGGGAATTGATGGAATTCCAGAATTGTTTGGGGTTTCTAGCATGGTTTTCTTGAAGTTTGATGTAGTAGGACTTTTTATCTTTAATGACTTGTTTCTTGGTTAGGTGTCTTAACTGCTTATACTTGAGGAATATTTCTGGTTGCTTGTGTTTAGTGTAGGACTTCCAGGTTTTATCCCTTTGGAGCATTAACTTTTTTGTGTCTTTCGTGAGCCAAGGGGAGGTATTTGCTTTAACTCTTTTTGTTCTTGTTGGAGCTAGAGAGTTAAGGACTGTTAAGAATGTTGAATTGAAATAGTTGACGGCTTCGTCTAATGGTAATATTTTTAGAGGGTTCCAGTTGGTGAGTTTAAGAGAGTCAGAGAAAGAAGTAGGGTTGAAGTTAGAGATGTTTTGAGTGTGAGTGTAGTGGTGAGAGTGTGGGGAGGTGGGAGTAGCTCGAATGGAGTAGGCAAGGAGGTGGTCTCCTAAAGGGTCAGGAGTGATGCCAGATTTTATAACTTTGTTTGGATGAGATACTAGAATCCAGTCAAGTATGGAGCCAGGGGAATTAGCTTTGTTAGGTCTGGTAATGGAGTTAATAAGTTGGGAAAAGTTAAATAGGTTGATAGTTATTGCGGGATTTGGGTTAGAGATTTTTCCCCAATCAATATTTACATCACCCAAAATGTAGGTTTCTAGCTTAATATTGGAGGAAGTCCAGGAGAGGATGTCTTCTAATGTATTGGTATTGTTGCCTGGAGGGATATCGAGCCAAATGATGCAGATACTTTTATGGTTGTTCATTTTTAGCAAGCCAATTACTAGTTCAGCATTATTGAAAGAAGGGATGGGGTTAGGGTAGGGAGTAATGGACAAGAGGTTGGAGTAGATTAGTGCAACTCCACCGCTTCTTCTTTTAGGTTGGTCAGATTGGAAAGAATGGAATCCTGGGGGTAGGAATTCAGAGTCATTAATGTGAGGTTTTAGCCAGGTTTCAGTGATAGCTGCTATATCAGGAGAGTTATGGTTGAGCCAGGCATGGAAGAGGGCTAGTTTATTTTTTAAGCTTTGGGCATTGATGGTGAGGAATTTGAGGTTTTTGTTAATGGATTTCTTGTTGGTGTTAGGGAGATTTGTAGGATGAAGAGTAGGACCTGGGTTGGGGTGAATATCTCCAGCCAAGTGAATGAGTGTGGGATGGAGGAGGTGTTTATTAGTTTTGTTTTTAGATAGATGATGCTGGTAGATGAGAGGTTTGTGTTTATGGCTAGCATCTGAGCTTGGAAAATGCTTTAATTTTAGGAGGAGGATTGGGTAGGAGGGAACTAAAGAAGCTGAGATGTGGTAATGGGAGGTAAGGTGGTGGAGAGTAAGAGGAGGGGGAGTAACTGGACATGAGTATAGCAAGTGATGTGGTATAGAGATATTAGAAGGAAAAGGAAGGAAGAGAGGAAATGAATCTTGGGAGGAAGGGAGAGCATGGTAGTAGTGGTCAGTTGGAGGAAAGTAGAAAAGATAGGCGAAGGGTGTTGGTAATGGGGGAGTGGTTAGAAAGAGGAAGGGGAAGGGACAAGGAGAGTTAGTCAGCCTCTTCCACATGTTGATTTATGAGAGCAAAAGCAGCCCCTATCATTTTGTTGCTTTTGTTAGGTAACATTTCCCCATTTGTGTACACTGGTGGTGTAGAGTTTGTGTGAAAAAACAGAGGGAAAGGTGTTTTCATAGTTTAGAGTAGTGTGCTGGGCTTCTGCCTGTGTACTTGGCTGATTCTGATACATTTCATCTGCCAGCTATGCTAGTTCTCCTTGATTACCTTCCTTCTGCTGTTTTCCCTTCCCATTGCCTTCCTGATTAAGCCCCAAGGTGTGCCACACAAACACAGTGCTCAGATGTGAACAGAGCTGCTATTTCCTGGTTTAATTTTTTTTTTTTGTTTAAAACCTGGTGTGCGGTGCGCACACCCGTTTAGGCAATGTAAATACTGCTAGGCAGTTTCAGACACATCCCCTTCCTTAGCTCTGCTAATCTAAGGGCAAACCTGAGCCACAGAGCTCCAATAAGCTTACAATATGCCTGACACAACCCTCTATGATGTCAGCTAACTCTCAGGCTTGCACCATGGTTTTCCTGCACCTACATGGTTGGGTGCTGGCTAGCAATGAGGGGAAATCTGTGATTCAGTATCATTCCCCTCATTTGCATAGAACTAACTGCTAATGCCTAGTTACAAGTCTAACACTGAGCCTTTCCCCTTAGCAACCACTATCCAGTGGCCTTGTTGTCGTCTGCCTGCCATTGACTATAATGGCAAAATTGTGATTTTGCCTAAAAAGCTTTTTCGAGGTTTTATTTTTATTTTCGGACCAATCCCTTTTGCTGCCCTACACTTAAATGGCCGAAATTGGCCAAAAAAAATAAAAGTTATTTTTTGTTATTTTGAAACTATTTTCCATGCTAATGGCCATATATTTGACCACTGGCATGCCTTCCACAGTATATACACCCTTTATTTGGAGCTGTCATGGCTCTGTTTTGTAGTTTGCAGAAATTTACTAGGTTACTAGCTGAATACATTTCTGCAGGTTACACTAATCCTGCACAGATGACTGCCTGCTTCCTGCATCACTAATTCACCTCATTTGCATGGTTTTCACCTGCAAATGGGCTAATTAGCATACAGGAGCTGTGTCCATGCAGGAATAATGCAGGAGCGGTCGTGCACGTCTTGGGAGCTTGTTCCTTGATTTCTTGGTGGCCATATTGCCTCCAGCAGCTCTTGCACTATTCCTGCATGCCATGCAGAGCTTGCTAAATCCTGGGGAATGATTTATCTTCTGCTTTTGCTATTAAATCAACTAAATTGTTATTACTAATCCATCTGTTTAACACTTTAGCTGACGCTAGAATTTTAGCTTTCTTCTGTTCATCTGCATCGTATGTAATAGATATGAAGTTAAAATCCACTGCTAAAATTAAAATACCCTTCCACTGACTTTGTAGCAAGTTTAAATGATCTTTAGTCACTGTCGAACTTATTCCAGGGATCTAGTAAAAATTAGCTATTATATTTGGCTTGCCATTATATTTAATTACTACAAATGTATATATTCCTTTGAGATCATTAATGGATTCCATTACCCAAGTCCTTACAGTAGATTTTCTTCAAAGTACAGCAGTTCCTCTTCTCTATTTTTTTAAAAAAGGACATGATAACATTTTGTAACTTAAGTTATTTAAATATTGTATATCTTTATCTATCAGGTGAGTCTCATGCAAGAATATAATGTCTCCTCTATTTCATTTTATATCTCATTAATTATTTCATTTTGTTTCCATTATTTAATCCATTTACATTAATAGATACTAGATTAAAACTATCCATACTGTGCATTTGAAAAGCTTTCTTTTATCAAGAGATAATATGACACATTTATTCACCATAATAATGGAATTGTATACAAGACCCTGATGCATTCCTCCAATGCTATGTTAACCTTCCACTGAATTAATTTTAAAAGTACAAGTGCCTATATCTTAAAGTTGTATAACTCTCTTAGTATGATAAATATCAACACATTTACAAATCCTTTATGTTATTAAATTAATTCATAAAAAACATGTACATTACTAAGGTTAAGGAAAATGTCTTCTTATTTCTATGGAGTAAAAAAATGCACTCTATATTGTATTCAAAAGTTGCAATGTGTTAATTCAAACTACATTCTCCCTTCCCTTGTTCACGAATCTTGAAAACTCTAAATTCTATCAAAATGGATGTATTGATTCAACAATATGACACTCAAATTCTAGGTCTTACTTATGAAATGAGTTATTTCAGTTAGTCTTAATGAATCTAATAGCATGCAATATGCAAAAAAGGTTCAAAGTTCACAGAGCAAGTTAAAATTTCAGTGTTGATGCTCTTTTCAAATGTTTTATGTGATTTATCATGTAAATTATATGAAATCTTGTACATTCTTATTTCTGCTATATGCAGGTATATGTAATATATATCTTTCTCATAAGCAGTTGAAAAGACGTTGAAATCTTTTCTCCTCTTTGTTGGAGCCATGATTAAGGAACTTCCTGTTTTCACAGACATCAGTGATGAACTTTGAATCTCGTAGGACCCCTGGATTTTCATCAAAACAGCTCAAGGGGCAGGCAGAAAACAAAGCAGGCAAGAATCAAGCTTTTTCGCACAACTGAAACATTCTTTGTTCTTCAGCTTTTTAAATGTCAATTGCTTTATAAAATGACATGTGAAAGGAAAGTGTTACAGAGGAACAAAGAAAACAAAATCACCAGCACTTTAACGCTTCTAATTAGTATATCACTTAGATCTGACATTCAGTTAACCTAGCAATGCATATATTAAAGAAAGTTAAAAAATACAATTTTCTTAAAGGAAGTATTTGTTTAACATTTAAAAATAAATTTATAAATTTAAATTAAATTAAATATATCAAGTATTTCGTTGCAAATACAGTAAAGCTATGTTACTTATCATGTAAAATGCAAACATTTTCCTTAAAGAATAAATCTATTGTTACAGAAAATAAAAGTCCTGCAATCAAAAATTAAAAGTAAGTTTTTTTTAGTATTTTTTTAATTTTAGAAATGTTTTCCATGAATTCAGCTCACTCTGCCTAAATGCTGCCTCTAGTATATCAAATATTTGAGTTCATTCAGAAAGAAATAAGTTGATATTTGTAGGAAACATTAAAGTGGCTTTAATATTGTTCTTTTTAAGTTCTTTAATCAGGGACAATCAGGATTTTCTTTTGCTCATTACTTTACTGGAATAATTCTTGTCAAATCTGATTACATGCTCACATATTTTAATAGGTTAGCTGGACCATGTCATTTTTAATATTTGGTCTTTTTTCTAAGCTGGACATAAACTTTACTATAATTGAATGCGGTGGTGAGTTTTCCTTCTTTGAAGGTGCTCTCAGGGATCTATGCACCCTTTCAATTCCAAAAGATAAAGTTTCATGTAGAGTTAATGTTTTAAGTAGCCAGGTTGTTAAGAAGTTTATTATATTGTCTCCCTCATACTATTTAGGTGTACCATATATTCTGATGTTATTTCATCTCAGTCTATTTTCTAAATCATCAACTGTATTTATGAGCAAGTTACTTTGTTTAAAAGGAATTCAGTTTGAGACTAACCTTCAGTTATTCTCTATTCATGTTCATTTAAAGCTTCTTCCATTCTGCTGGTTTGTGTACTTTGTTGCTTCATAAGAATTTTGAAATATTCCATCTTTTTCTAGACTCTTCTTTGAAACTTCCAATTTTGTTATTCACCTTGTCCATTTTAAGTAATATATCCTGCATACTAGATATTAATAACTGGATGTCTTTTTTTACAGATAGATCCCAAGTACCATATGTTGAGTGGCTCGTGTTTCAGCCTCTTCTCTGTCTTAACCAAGCAGTTGAAATTCTGACAGAAAAAAAACAACTTTTGAAGAACTTGATGATATAAATATTTTCTCTTACTATTAGTGAATAAAATTATTTAACAAGTATCTTCAAATTCAAATTTTTGATTATATTTTCTGTCAGGGAGAAGTTTCCAGGCACAGAGCTTTCACAGTTGCTGCCCTCAGTTTTCCATCTTGGCCACCCCTGGATAACTCTAGATTTAAAGGATGCTTATCATCATTGTCTTTAACCTCAGATTTCAAACTTTTTAAATGTTTTAGGTTCATAGGTTCATAGGTTCATACTAGGCTATCTGCCCTAGGGCATTTATAAGCCTAGCCAGAATGTGTTTGGCTTTCGCCACCCATTTTAAATTTATTTTGCTATGCCCTTTTTCGAGGTTAGTATACTGTGCCTCTGTCTAACAGTGACACAGAAGTGATACCCAGGGTAAACCTACGATCTCCCATCCACTCATCAAGATTCCTCTTGAAGAGAGTCAATGAGGGACTCTGCCTAACCTGGACTGGGATTTTATTCCAGAGTGAAGGGAGCCTCTGGGTTATGAATCTGTCCCTCCAGCATGTCCTATTTATTTCAGTTCTGAGGTTCAAGTCTCTCGAGCGCGTAGCTCGATGGGATTTGGATTTTCTGAGGTGCGGCATGTCCATTAATTCCGGGTTGGACATGGCTTTATACATCAGGCACAGATCACCTCTGAACAGGCGGTATGCCACTGAGTAGAGCTGGAGTTTCTTTAACCGGGCAGCATATGGCATCTGTTTGAGTCCTTTGATCCTCTTGGTAAGGTACTTTTGGGGTCTTTCCAGTTGCTGCAGGTGTCTGGTAAGGTACATCCCAAAAGGGGCATTGTACTCAATTATGGGCCTGATGAGGGATGAGTAAAGAGGCACGATGACCTCCCCTGATCTAGATGTGAATCCCTTCATGATTAGGTGGGCTATATAAAATGTTTTTCTAACCACTTTGGCCACGTGGTTGTCAAATGAGAGATTGCTATCAGCTTGGGTCCCCAGGTCCCTAATTACTTCTTCTGTACTTAATGGATTACCACCTATGTGGTAATTTGTGGGCACTTTGTTTTTGCCAAAGGGGATGACTATACACTTTTTGGCATTTAGCTTGAGGCCATGGCTCTGGCACCAGTTGTCTGTTTCTATGAGGCCCTTTTGGAGGATGCTTGTGTCGGCTGGAGAGTCGATTATGGCACCCTGTTTGCAGTCATCTGCGAACATGGTCAGCCACAGTCCTTCCGTGTTGGCCTGTAACTCCAAGAAATATATACCGAACAAGAGAGGTCCCAGGACTGAGCCTTGTGGGACACCACTTGTAACTGCTTTGGAGTCTGACATGGCTCCAGCAATTCTAACCATGTGGGTTCTGTCTTTGAGCCAGTTTGCAATCCATCTAGTGACATAGGGGTTTGTATTTAAGCTGGTGAGCTTATCTATAATGCCCGAGTGGGGTATTGTATCGAAGGCTTTTGCGAGGTCCAGGTAGGCTGTGTGGACCACCTTCCCCTCGTCAATGGCCTTGGTGACTGTTTCAAAGAAATCAACCAGGTTTAAGAGGCAGGATCTGCCCTTAACAAAGCCGAACTGGGTAGGATCCAGTGTCTGTAGGTCCCCAATATCTTTATTTATGAGGTCCATGATTATCCTTTCCATAGCTTTGCAGACCAAGCTAGTCAGGCTTATGGGGAGATAGTTTCCAGGATCCGTTGAAGCACCACCTTTATGGAGAGGGACCACTGTTGCTGTACACCACTCTTTGGGCACATATCCTGTAGTAAGGCTGAGATTGAACAGTAGTTTTATGTTTGGGTTTAGCTCTTCTTGGAGTTCATGTAGGACGCAGCCCGGGACACCATCTGGTCCCATTGATGCTGTGTTTTTTGCTTTGGAGAGAGCGGCTCTTACCTGAGCATCTGAGATGTCAGGGGGGCAGCACTCTGCTGGGATAGATATTTGCCCTTTTGGTAGGGGTGGGGGAGAAGTTTGCGCTGAACCTGTCAGCTAGGATGTTGGCAATGTCTGTGGGTTCGGTGTATTTTTTGTCATTTTGGACTAATTCTGAGCATATCTGGGAATTACCACCCAGGTTCCTAACATAACTAAAGAAAGCCTTGTGATTATCCTTAGTGTCCTGTGCAATTTTTCTCTCGAAGCTGGCCTTAGACAATTTTATGAGTGCCGGTAGTTTTTTGCTAATACTGATCAGTGATGCCTTCCCATTTTGGGATTTTGCTCTATCATTTAGTAGCTTCCTCCTTCTATTGTATAGTTTGTTTATGGCTGGGATCCACCAGACAGGACGTCTGCCTTTGGAGGATTGGGTCTTGGTTTTATTTGGGATCGCATGATCCATGCATTCCTGAAGGTGTTCATAGAATGTGTTTATAAAGGATTCTGCGGTCTGGGCCGTATTTTCCACAGGCCTGGGGACTTTGAAGGATTCCACCTCGGTTTTGAGGAATGTGAAATTTGCTTTAGAGAAGTTTTTCACTGTGGTTTTCTGGGCAGGGGATGGGGTCGGGATGTGAATATCCAGTGAGATTAGTTTATGGTCTGATCTTACCAGTGAGGGATACACTTCTGGTCTGGAGCATAGAGTCCCCATGTTGGTGATGATCAGGTCCAGTATGTTTTCCCCTCTTGTGGGAGTGGTAACAAGTTGTTCCATAGCATTTGAGTTTATAAATTCTAGGAACCTTTGGGCTAGGGTGTTGGAGCTAGAGTAATGCTCCCAGTCTATGTTTGGGTAGTTGAAGTCGCCCAATATAATGGTGTTTGGAGAGACCTTCATATTTTCCAGTGTTCTCAGGAAGGCAGAGTGGGGTTCCTGGGTTTGGGAGGGTGGTCTGTAGCAGGCTATAAACTGGAAGGCAGTTTTACCCACTATTAGTTGCATATGGATAGTCTCTGATGCTTCATGCTTTGCCACCAACCTGGAGGTATGGGTATCTTTGATGAATATTGATACTCCCCCTCCTTTTGTGGTTCGGTCCAAGTTTTGGGGCCGAAAAGCATGGTATGAGGTATAACCTGGTAGTGCTGGGGTGCTCTCGGGAGCCCTGAACCAGGTTTCTGTTACTGCACAGATATCGATGTTCTCCATGCTAAGGAGAGTTTTGAGTGCATGCATCTTGAGGTTTAGACTTCTGGTGTTGAGTAGCATTACTCTTAGTTTCTTATCCCTTATGATACCTATGGAGGTGGGTTTGTCTTTTGAGCCTTGCCTAAAAAAGGCACTACGGGGGTAGCAGAAGCCTTTGCCAATATCCGAAAGCCCAGGGGTGACAGGTGCAAGCCGTCCCTAGCGAAGCATCATGGCTTGTCGAGCATATCATCCCAAGCTGACAGGCATTGGATCCCCTTTGAATGACACCAGTACTTAAGCCAATTGTTGAAATTGATCATCTTGTCTTCATATTGTGGCATCATTCTTGGTGAGGGTAAGATGCTACTCAAGGTCAGGGTCATACCGGCCTGGGCTACATGCTCAGAGAGCTCCTCTATGTCTCTTTTCATGTAGTCCAGGGAGGTACGTCTCAGGTCATTCACACCAGCATGGACAATAACTGAGTCATATTTGTACTTGCCTTGGAGTGACCTGAGTGCGTGTGTTATGTGGCGGATCCTAGCGCCCGACAGGCTGCTCACCGTGATCCTCTCCTTGTTCAGCCTGGTGAGCGGGACGTCAGTGTGCCTGACAATAGAGTCACCTATTACAAGTGTATCAGGTGTGTTGTTTAGTCTTAAGGGCTGTGACTGTTTGGCACACTGGCTTTGTGAGATATGTGTTGCACGTGTTTTGTTTTGGGGTAGCGGTTGCTTGGGTGTCTGCTTTGGAGGTCTCTGCTGCTTAAGCAGATCTTTATTTAGAGCCTCCTAGTATGTTTTTGTGTGATTATGTGTTTGGTTTGCTGTTGTGGTAGGTCTATGTGAGACTGAAATTGTAGTGAGTGTGGTTTCCTTCTCCTCCTGACTGGTTATGCCAGTACTGAGTTGAGAGAGCTTAGCCTCCAGTTTGGCTATATGGTTGCATCTCTCACATGTGTTGGAATTTGTTGGGAGGAGGAGAGGGTTGCCTGTGTACATGAGGCAGTTGTAACATTGCCTCAAGATTCCCAGATTCACCAGCTGGACCGGAGAGGAGATTGACAACTGAACTTTGGACATGCTAGAATAATATTGGGAATTCCTTTATAATTGAAAACAAGGGCCAGTGGGGAGTGAGGGTGTAGTGCTTTTAATTTTTAGTGCTGACTTATATAATTGCTTTAGTGAGCAAGTGCCAGGTAACTTAAGTGCAATGTGTTACAGGTAACTTAAATGCAAAAACGACAAACAGTAACTTTCTTTCAAGTGAAACAAGGAAATAAGTACAGTAAGCAATGCAGATATCACTAGTGATCCACAGAAGTGCTGATAAGCTGCGTATTAGGTGGAATTAGCATTCCAGGGAAATAACAAGCAAACAAACAACAAGCATATAAACAAAGCTAGATTCAGCAGGCCTGGATCTAGTCTATGCTACAGCAAACAAGGTGTACCAATTTCAGTAAGATACAGTTCAAATATTCAGGCACTATAAACCTTTAACCAGAAATTCCCAGCTCAGAAGGGCAGAGTCCAGCCTCTTCTCCCACAAGAGTGCAGACCACGAACCTTCTTAATGTAAAATAACTGGCCTGAAGCCCAAGTGCTTAAACCAGAACTAATACACTTTAAGAATAACAGACACTGGGCTCTCAATCAGCAGTTCCCAACTTAGAAGGATGAAAGCTACTTGTCCTGCCACCACAGTGCATGCCACAAACCTTCCTAATGTAAAACAACTGGTCTGAAGCCTAAGTGCTTAATCTAAAAGACTTAGAATGATAGCTACACTTTAATCAAGTTACTACCAAGCAGTAATAAATACAATTGAATACTTTAGAGAATGCCTGGATTAGTGCTCAAGTTACACAAACAAAGCTAGATCCAGCAGGCCCAAATCCAGTCTATGCCACAGCAAACAAGGCGCACCAACTTCAGTAAGAAGCAGTTCAGATATGCATGCACTATAAGCCTTTAACCAGAAATTCCCAGCTCAGAAGGGCAGAGTCCAGCCTCTTCTCCCACAAGAGTGCAGACCACGAACCCTCTTAATGTAAAATAACTGGCCTGAAAGCCCAAGTGCTTAAACCAGAATTAATACACTTTTAGAATAACAGACACTGAGCCCTCAATCAGCAGTTCCCAACCTAGAAGGATGTAAGCTACCTGTTCTGCCACTACAGTGCAGACCACAAACCCTCTCAGTGCAAAACAACTGGTCCGAAGCCCAAGTGTTTAAACCAAAAGGCTTAGAATGAGTTACACCAAGCAGTAATAAATACAATTGAGTACTTTTAAGATGATGCAGAAGTAAAATAAAGTAGGTAGAAACACAAGTACAGTAAAAGCAGATGAATTTTTTTTTCTGAACAAGTGCTGAGATCAAAGAAACAGATTTGAATGCTGAAACTAGAAAACAGGCTAGTTATAAGAAAAAAAAACTAAGCTAGAAGGCTTCCCTCCAACACAGAAGGGCTTGGGGGCTCAGAAGCCTACAAATAGTCTATACCACTTAACAGGAAAGGCAGGAAACAAGCTTAATTTTTTTTTCTGTTTCCCAGATGCTCTCTTTGTACACAGTAGGAGTACCTGAAATCAGAATATGATCTTACTGCACTCAGTTGAGTGAGCAAATGAGATGGGCCCAGAAGGAGTATCCAAACACAAATTTACAAGAGGGGCGGGCAGTTTCAAGGCCACTAAGATTAACACCAAAACAAAAACAGGGACGGTGGGTGGGACTAACTGAAGAGCAGAGTCAAAACTTCCAGTTCAGTTAATATTCCTGCAATACAGTTAAAATCAATTTAAATACTGTATTTTTGGAAAAAAAAGTGCAGATAAAGGTACTTAAATTCTCTTATACGTCCAGTTGAATACAGCTAGTTCTTAGCTGGCCAAAGCTGAGGTTTTTAAGCAGAAAATATTTCACACTGTACCACTTAAATAGGCAAGGACAGGAAATCAAAAAATGTGGCTACCCTCACACCTGTAATTACTAGCAAATAACAAAATTCAGCAAACACTGACTAACTTCCAGTTCAGTTAATATTCCTGCAACACAGTTAAAATCAATTTAAATACTGTATTTTTTGAAAAAAAAGTGCAGATGAAGGTACTTTGAAGTACTGAAGTCAAAACTTCCTGTTCAGTTAATGTTCCTGCAACACAGTTAAAATCAATTTAAATACTGTATTTCTGGGAAAAAAAGTGCAGATAAAGGTACGTAAATTCTCTTATACATCCAGTTGAATACAGCTAGTTCTTAGCCAGCCAAAGCTGAGGTTTTTAAGCTGTCTGGATTATACTTTTAGTTTTCTGAATTACCCTTTGGGTCATCCACTGCTCCAAGTGTGTTTACAAAGTGTCTAGCTCTAGTGATAGCCTACTGCAAAGCATTTACATTTGTCTTTTCTTGTATAATTTGCTTATCTTTGAAGGGTATTTTTCAGTGTCAGAAATCTCTCACTTGGATAAAAGATCTCCTTCACAGACCGGGTTTCTCAGAGAAAATTCTAAAGTCTTGTTTGATGTCTTCGCACAGGATTTTATTTCTGGGATGTCACATAGATACTTCAGTTCAAGGATATGTTCTTCCTTAAGAAAATAGATCTATATCTAGGTATAGTCCTGAGTTTTTCTACTCAGTTCAGGACTTCACTAAGGAGTTTCTCTAGATACTAGAATTCCCAGCAGCTATAGTTTTTATGATTCCTCTATCCTGACTCCACATAAGAAAGATTCAGTGGTACCTAAAATCTGTATGATTCCAACATCAAAACCCCTTAGTGTTTTAAATTCCACTTTTGGGATTTGTAAAAAGGGGAACTGCTTTAATGAAAGACAAGTTTTATCTAAATCCAGGCCTCCCATTCTCTCTTTCAGCTCCAATAGAGTCTGTAATAGCAGATTGCTCAGACTTTGCTTGGGGAGCAGCGTCTTTGGGGTAAAAGTGCAGTTTCTTTGGAACAAAAAAGATAGACCAAAAAGCGTAAACTTAAAAGAGATGCTGGCAGTTATAAATGCACTCAACTCTCTCAACCATCTGTGGTCTTCAGGACTAATGCAAGTGATTACAGGCAACACTACAGTGATGCAGTAAATAAACAAATAGTAGGATTCTAGATCTAACTTTCTATATAGATTAGCCATAGTGGACTCAGATACAGCAGTTCAGCACAATCTGATGCTACAGGTGGCTTATGTACCATTGGAGCAAATATTTGTGGTAGATAAGCTGAGCATGAACAGGGAGAGAGACCCTCACAAATTGAAATTGAGTCAAGGGGTCTTCCAGCATTTTAGCTAGCAATAGGGAACATCTCAGATAGAGCTATTTACCTCCATTTATAACTATCATCTAGCAAATTTCTGCTCCAAAACTCCTTGCCAACTGGTCTAGAAGATAAATGCATTCTCATTTCATTGGATGGGAATGTTCCTATATGGCTTTCTATTCTTTCCACTGATATCCAGCATCATTATGAAGATTCAGGACTCTAAGATCATTATGGTGGCTCCCTTCAACTAACTGCCTAGATGATAGTGCTTTAACACTTCTTAGATACATATTTTCTGAGGAAATACAGCAAGTATTAAATGAGACAGAGAAGCCTGCTACTAGGAAATCATATGTTGTAAAATGAAAAAAAGATTTTCTAGTTGTTGTCATAGAAAGAACCAAGATCCTTTTAAGGCTGGTATTTCTCTGGTTTTAAAATATTTGTGTGAGTTACTATCCTTTGTCCTTTTTTACTCCTTTATCAAGGTTACTTTGTTGGCTAGTTCAGCATGTTTGCCCATCCATCCCCTACCTTTCTGTCCATTCCCATATCAATATGTTTTTAAAACGTGTTTTGCATACTCATCCACCAAGAAAATAGATTGGTGGATGGGTTCTGCATACCTGTCCACCAAGAAAATAGATTGCTTCTTCTTGTAATCTTTTGGAAACATTAACTCTTATTCCATTTGAACCAGCTCATCAGGGTAATTTGAGGTTCTTAACATGTAAGACAGTTATACCGATTGCTATAACTTCTGCAAGAATAGTGTCTAAATTGTGAGCTCTCATTGTGTGTCAAATTTAACATAATTGTTGCAAATATACAGTTTCTTTGTAGCTAATCCTTCATTTATGCCTAAAGGGGTATACCAGTCCACTTTAAATCTAGCTATCCATCTTCCTGTCTTTTTTTGGAACCTAAACCTGAGGCAGAATGGATTCTTCATACTTTGGATGTCCACAGACAACTAAGACATTATTTTGACTGGACTAAAACTTTCAGAAATTTTGATCAGTTTTTAATTTCTTATCAAGGCAAAAAGAAAGAACAATCCATGTCTAAGCAGACTGTTTGCAAATGGTTGTTCCTTGCTATTTCCTTTTGTTATTTCTGCCTTAACAAGTCAATTCTAGGCATGGTTAGGGTGCATATTTGTAGGACCTTGACTTTATCTGTGGCTTTTTCAAAGGGGATGAATTCTACTCCTCTATTCTAGAGATAGCAACTTGGTCTTCTATATATACTTTTACAAAGCACTGCAAGCTAGAATCCTTTTGCAGGTCTAGAGCAGACTTTACTAGGACCACTCTTCAGGGGATCTTTGATCTTCATAGGTTCATAGGTTCATAGGTAGGTACTAGGCTACGGGCCATAGGGCCTATTTAAGCCTAGCCAAAATGTACCCTGGCTTTTGCCACCCAAGAAAATTATTTTACTGTGCCACTGTCGAACAGAGCCACAGAAGTGATCCCCGGGGTGAATTTTCTATCTCCCATCCAATCTTAATCCTTCCTCCTCCCAAGCCTTATGGTATCAAATAATGAACATGGTACATTCATGTAAGTAAACTTACCATAACAGTAGATGTTTGAATCATTGCTACAGTAGCTGCTATCTCCCTCCATCTCCCTGATCTTTTTATGATTTGTGTTTGCCAGTTTGAGGACATTGTTATTTACCTGACACTAACTCTTTTCAGGACTTTAGCCTCCCTCTTTCAATTGACAAGAAAGGTCTGAAGGGCTTGGCACCCAGAACACTAATTTTCTCCAGCTCTGCTTGAGCTCTCAATGGTCTGGGCATGTTGAAGGTGTCCTTAAGCTTTGGAAACTGGTCAGCTGCTATATCCTATGCAAGGTATATAACCCATATTGCTAAGGCTACTGCAATAGTGATCATTAGGGCATCTACTGTATGGTAGTGTCAATGAAGCAGCCGGTAGCACACTCACCTTTGGTGCTGGAAGACCAGAAAGTTGCAGGTTGAAGTCTCACTCCAAGTGATTGGATTGCTGACAATGCAGTGCATCAACGGGGAGGGGGTGCTGCACTCCTAAATGTGTTATCATTCGGTTGAGAGGTTAAACTGAGGTCCCACCTGCCTGAGCTCATGGTGAATGTAAAAGGAAGTTCTCCAACGCCCTGGTCAAATTTCTCCTAGTAGTAGAAATACCACTTCAGGTCGCTTCTGAAAAGACTCCACTAGTCTAGTGGGACTGACCCAGTCAACAAAGGATAAAATAAATTATAAAATGTATGTACACAATTGTACTCTATTATTCTAATTGTTAGGAATATCCAAGGAAATTTTGACACACTTAAGCATCCCATTTATGTGTCATCTTTGCTAGAATTTTCAGGTAAAACAGTTAAAAATCTCTGTTATTACCACCAGGTAGATAGCCTGGTAGAAGGAGTCAGCCAAGTTAAGAAAAGTTGTAGAGACGGATAGGAAAAATTGAGACCAATTGCTGACCTTTTTGATGTTCTCTGTGAGGGAAGTACCCCAAAACTCCATAAGATTTAGCCCATTTGAACTATTACATGTTAGACACATTAAGAAATTGCTGCATATGGTTAAGGAAATCTGGGAAGAAGAAGAAATACCTTTTAAAGCTGTACTTCAACAATAGGATAGTTTACAGGAAAGGGTGAGCTTGATAATCCCCATTTTGTGGAAGCACCTAGACATGGCACAAACTAGTCAAAAATGGGAGTAGAACAGAAATACGCAGAGCAGAGAGTTCCAAGTAGTTGAATAGGCTTTGGTTCTGATCCCCAGTAGTCAGAATATATTATTTTCCAAGTGTCAGGGACCTCACATAATCATTGTTTAAATAACTTGGGTAAAATATAAGGTGAGGCAGATAGGGTAAAGGTGCCTTGCACAGATCCCTCGCATAAATGAAATAGAACACTGGACAAAAGCTGTCAAGTTAATGTAGAAAGTGAAGGATCAAGGGTCACCAATCAGAAGAATGGGGAATGGTTGTTGTCTACACCCCAATTGGTACTAGATGACACCTGCTCTATGTCCCAAAATCAAGAGTTCCAGGAATTTCTTGTAAAAATAAACTGACATTTTTCTCTGGATTGCCTGTCTTAACCTTCCTTATTATGCATCATATAGAGACTACTCTGGGGAAGAAAATCAATTTAAGCCTTATCGAATACCAGAAGCACAGAAACAGGTAATATACGAAGAGATCAAAAAGATGTTAAAACTGAGATCGACAAAAGGGTCAACTTGTGAATGGAATAGCCCCAATGTGTTAGCACCAAAACCAGGTGTCACTGTGTCTTATTTAGTAATGTTTTCTTTGTAAACTGAACAGCATATCCAAGCCTGATAGCTACTCTATGACTAGGATAGATAAGCTGGTAGAATAGCTGGGCAATGCTAGATTCCTCACTAGATCTCTTTAAAGGGTACTAGCAGATTCTGCTGACCAAAAGATGCTGAAAAAAGCTAGGCCTAGCATATTGCCAGTCCTCTGAAGTGCAAGGTTAACATGCCTGAGGTTAGATACATTTTTTATATTTGGAGGATAATTAAACCTCAAAAGGAGAAAATAGAACCTGTAGAAAGTGCCTAATACCCTGAAAAAAAAAGTAAGTGAGGTCTTTCCTGGAATTTACTGAGTATAGAAAATGCATCCCCGATTTTACTTCTATAGCCTCTTCTCTAACAGACCCAACTAAGGGCAGAATGTTGGAAAAGATCAGATGGGCTCCTAGAAGCTGATATGGCTTTTAAAAGACTTAAACAAGACTTCTGTGGTGACCATCTGCTGGTCTGTTTTGGCTTTTCCAGTCCTTTCATGGTCTAAACTCATGAATCAGTGATCAGACTAGGTGTAGTGCTCTCCCCGTCGATGACCCAGAAAATTAACAATGGAAAACATCCAGTCTGCTATTTGAAAAGAAAACTGAGTAGAACTGGGAAAGGTAATGGCTAACAATAAAGTGAACATTGGGTCCCTATCATAGTACCTGTTACACAGGAAGTTTATGCTGGTTACAGACCATGCCCTCCCATCAGTGGCATCATCAGCAGGAGGAAGGCAATATCAAATTCCATCAGGGGAACCTTGTGCTACAGCAGTTCTGCTTCCACATTTAGTACAATCCTAGTCATCATCATCATCATCATCATCATCATCATCATCAACAACCCCTTTTTCCCATTTTTCTACATAGGGTCAGGATATCATGTTAACTGTTGCCATCTCTCTCAATTCAATGACACACTCTTACCTTCTTCCACACTCAGGCCTGATTGTTGCAGATCTTCTCTCACATAATCCATCCACCTCTTTGCTGGATGCCCTTGTTTCCTCCTGCTTTCTTACTGTTTGTCCCAAATTGTCTTCACCAGATTGTATTCTGCTTTTCTGCACATGTACTCAAACAACCATAATCTGTTCTCTTTGATCTTTTCTGCAATTGGAGCTTTGACTTCTGCTCTTATGTCCTCATTTCTTCATCTGTCCCACAGTGTGCATCCTACCACCCTTCTCAGACACTTCATTTCCATCGCCTCTAGCTTTCTGATCTGCTTGGACTTTACTGCCCAGGTTTCTGTACCATACAGTAGTACTGGTCTCACCACTGTTTTATACACTTTACTTTTCAGCTTCTTTAGCATTCTTCTGTAATACACTACATCTGACACTATGCCAGTTGGCTGCAGCCCACCTGACTCTAGTTTTGACTTCTTCATTCATACTCTCCTTCTCCTCAACCACCCCTCTCAGATAGTTGAAGCTATTAACCTGTTCCACAATCTTACTCTTCTATCTCAATTCTCAGCTTCTTCTTTTTCCCCAATTTGCTGCCATTACCACTGTGTTATCTGTACTTTGTTTCATCCCATGTGCTTTCAGTTTTGCATTCCATTTCCCCTCTCCTTTTCTGAAGTTTTTGCTCAGAGTCGGCCTGTAATGCTACATCATCTGCATACAGCAACTTTGTTGATCTGTCCCCTCTGACCTGTTTGCAAATGTAGTCCATCACCAGTATGAACAGCAGTGGGCTCAGAGCTGAACCTTGGTGCACACCCACTCCCATGGGAAACCCTCTGTAAGACTGAACACTATTTGTATTTGAGTCATTGGGTCCTTGCACAGAGCCTACACTAATTCTACCAATGTTTCTGAGACATTGAACCACCACAGTACTGGCCCAATCAATTTTCTTGGGAACTTGTCCTGTGCTTTCTCCAAGTCTAGGAATGTCCAGTTGGACTCTTTCCTTATCTCTAGCTTCTTCTCAACTATCTGTCTCACTGTAAACACTGGGTCAGTTGTGCTGCACCCTGATTTGAATTTGAACTGCTTATCTTCCATCTTACTTTCTACTACTCTGTGTATCTGTTTATCAATCACTCTGTTCAGAACTTTCATGCAATGTGACAAGAGTTCATAGGTTCATAGGTACATAGGTAAGTACTAGGCTATCTGCCCAAGGGCATTTATAAGCCTAGCCAGAATGTGTTGGCTTTTGCCACCCCCTTAGATTAGTTCCCTGTGCCTCTATCCAGCAGAGCCATTAGTTCCTTGCGCCACTGTCCAGCAGAGCCACTGCAGTGATCCCCGGGGTAAATTTTCTGTTTCCCATCCACCCATCAAGGTTTCTCTTGAAGAGTGTTAATGAGGAGCTCTGCCTGATGTATATTAGAATCCTGTTCCAAAGCATGGGGAGTCTCTGGGATAGTAATCTATCCCTCCAGCATGTCCTGTTTATCGTTGTGATGAGGTTTATATTTATAGAGCGTGTGGCTCTCTGGGATTTGTTTTTTTTTAGGTGGAGCATGTCCATCAATTCTGGGTTGGACATGTCCTTGTATGTCAGGCAGAGATCACCTCTGAGTAAGCGGTATGCAACAGAGTACAGCTGGAATTTTTTGAGTCGGGCTGCATAGGGCATCTATTTGAGGCCAGTAATCCTCTTGTTGATGTACCTGTTGCAAGTGTCTTGTAAGGTACATCCCAAATGGCGCATTGTATTCTATGATGGGTCTAATGAGTGATGAGTAGAGAGGCACAATAACCTCTTTTGTTCTAGATGTGAGCCCTTTTGTGATTAGGTGGGCCACATCGAAGGATTTTCTAACCACCTTGGCAATATGATTATCAAAGGAGAGATTACTATCTACTTGGGTCCCCAGATCCCTTATTACATTTTCAGTATTTAGGGGACTAGCACCTATGTGGTAGTTTATGGGTACTTTGTTTTGTCCAAAGAGGATGAATATGCACTTTTTGGCATTTAGCTTGAGGCCATGATTTTGACACCAGGTATCCATCTCAGTGAGACCCATCTGGAGGGTGTCTGTATCAGCCAGAGAATCAATTATGGCCCCTAGTTTGCAGTCATCTGTGAACTTGGTCAGCCATAGTCCTCCTATGCTTGCCTGCACCTCTGAGAAGTATATACTGAACAGGAGGATTCCTAGGACTGAGCCCTGGGGGATGCCACTTGTAACTGGTTTAGAGTCAGACGTAGAGCCTGCAACTCTCACCATGTGGGTTCTATCCATGAGCCAGCTGGCAACCCATCTCGTGAAATAGAGGTTTATGTTCAAGCTGGTGAGCTTGTCTATAATACTAGAATGGAGAATGGTGTTGAAAGCCTTTGCGAGGTCTAGGTAGGCTGTGTGGACCTCCTTTCCCTCGTCTAATGCCTTGGTAACCATCTCAAAGAAGTCCACCAGGTTTAGGAGGCATGATCTGCCATTAAAAAAGCCAAACTGGGTAGGGTCCAAGATTTGGAGGTTCCCAATGTCTCTGTTAATGAGTTCCATGATGATGCATTCCATAGCCTTGCAGACCAGGCTAGTCAGGCTTATAGGGCAATAGTTCCCGGGGTCCGTTGTGGCTCTACCTTTGTGGACCAGGATAACTGTTGCTATGCACCACATTGTGCATACATAGCCTCTAGAGAGGCTGAGTCTGAACAGTGTGTTTAGGTGAGGTGTTAGTTCATTTTGGAGCTCTTGTAAGACACAGCCTGGGACATCATCCAATCCCATTGAAGCTGTGTTTTTGGCTTTGGATAGGGCTGTTTTAACCTGTGTGTCGGTGAATGGTGGGGCCCTACATTCTTCTGGTATGGTTATGGGCCCTTTAGGGGGTGAGAGGGGTGTGAAGTTTGCACTAAACCTGTCTGCCAGAATGTCAGTTTAGTGTATTTTGTGTCATTCTGCACTAACTCAGAGCAGATCTGAGAGTTTCCACTTAGGTTCTTGACATAGCTAAAGAACACTTTGTGGTTATCTTTGGAGTTATTGGCAATTTTTCTTTCAAAATTAGCCTTGGATGATTTAATGAAGGATCATAGTTTCTTGCTGATACTGATCAGGGATGTCTTTCCTTCTTGGGATTTTACTCTTTTCTGTACTAGTTTCCTCCTTCTGTTGTATAGCTTGTTTATGGCAGGAGTCCACCAGACTGGTTTCCTTTTCTTGGAGGAGTGAGTCTTGGTTTTACTTGGGATAGCACCATCCATGCATTCCTGCAGATGCTCATAGAGTGCCTTTGTAAAGGTTTCAGCAGCTTGGACAGCATTGTCCTTTAGCATGGGGGCTGTGAATCTTTCCACCTCGGTCTTAAGTAATGTGAAGTTTGCTTATGAAAAGTTTTTCACGGTGGTTTCCTTGATTGGGGGTGGGAGCGGAATTTGCATATCCAGAGTGATTAGTCCATGGTCTGATCTAACCAGCAAGGGGTTGACCTCCGGTGTGGAACACCGGTTGCCCATGTTGGTGATGACCAGGTCCAATATGTTGCTCCCTCTGGTGAGGGTGTTGACCAGTTGATCCAGGGTGTTCGAGTTTATAAATTCTAGGAAGCGTTGGGCAAGGGAGTTAGAACTTGAGTAGTTCTCCCAATTTATGTTTGGGTAATTGAAATCACCCAGTATTAGAGTGTTTGGTAGGACCTTCATATTTCCCAGTGTCTCCAGAAATCCGGAATGGGGGTCTTGGGCCATGGTGGGTGATCTGTAGCAAGCTACAATTTGGATTGCAGTTTTGCCCATTGTTAGTTGCACATGGATGATCTCTGATGCATTGTGCTGTGCCACCAACCTGGAGGTGTGGGTATCCTTGATGAATATGGATACACCCCCGCCTTTTGTGTTTTGGTCCTGATGCTGTGGCCGAAAGGTATGGTATGAGTTATAGCCTAGTAGTGCTGGGGTGCTCACAGGAGCCTTAAACCAGGTTTCTGTTACTGCACAGATGTCGATGTTCTCCATACTGAGGAGTGCCTAGAGTGCATACATTTTGAGGTTTAGACTTCTGGCATTGAGTAGCATTACCCTCAGTTTTTGGTTACTTGTGCTATTTATGGTGGTGGGTTTGTCTTTTGAGCCTTTCTTAAAAAAGGCACTATGGGGGTGGCAAGAGCCTTGGCCAGTATTCAAAAGCCTAAGGGTGACAGTTGCAAGCCATCTCTTGTGAAGCAACGTGATTTGTCGAGCATGTCATCCCAGGTGGACAGATACTGGATTCCCTTTGAATGACACCAGAAACTTAGCCAACTGTTGAAATTGATCATTTTTTCTTCATACTGTGGCGTCATTCTTGGTGAGGGAAGGATGCTACTCAGGGTCAGGGTCATACCGGCCTGGGCTACATGATCAGAGAGCTCTTCCATGTCTCTTTTCATGTAGTTCAGGGAGGTACATCTCAGGTCATTCACACCAACATGGATAATGACAGAGTTGTATTTGTACTTGTTCTGGAGTGACCTGAGTGCTTCTGCTATGTGGCAGATCCTGGCACCTGACAGGCAGCTAACTGTAACCTTCTCCTTGTCCAGCCTAGTTAGTGGGACATCAGTATGCTTGACTATAGAGTCGCCTATTACTAGTATGTTGGGTATGTTATTTTGCGTTAAGGGCTGTGATTGCGTGGCACACTGATTATGTGAAGTATGTGTTTCATGGTTGGTGATGGGGTGTGGAGGTTGCTTGGATGTCTGCTTTGGAGGTCTCTGTTGCTTTTGCAGATTTTTATGTAGAGCCTCCGAGTATGTTTTCATGTATTCATGTGAGTTATTTGCTGGTGTTGGTTTATTAGGTCAATGTGAGACTGGTGGTGTATTGCAAGTATTACCCTTCTCCTCTTGACTGTCAGTTCCAGTCTTGGATTGAGAGAGCTTTGCCACCAGTTTGGCTGTATAATTGCATCTGTCGCATATAGTGTTTGGTGGTAGGAGGAGAGGGTTGTCTGTGTACATCAGGCAGTTGTAACATTGCCTCAAAATGCCCAGATTCACCAGTTGGACTGGAGAGTACACCAGAAACTGCCCTTTGGACATGCCTGAATAGGTAGAGTAAGCTGTTTTTCTGATTGGCTGGTGGGGACGAATAGAGAGCCTTGTCCTTCTGGACAGTATAGGGGGGTCTAGTGCTAGGGTTAATTAGTGCTTGCTATGAGTTTTAAGCAAGTGCTTGACTGTGAAATGAATGGTTTGAGTGCTAAAGTTGAAGGTTTGTCTAGTTCCAAGGGAAAAATTGAAGAGTAGTCTTCGTGGAGCTGAGAATAGTTTAACTCCAGCTAAATGGCACTGCACAAAACTGCACAAATGCGGTTTTTACAGTAGGGAAGTGGAAGAGATAGAAATTAGCCCAAAATGGCTGATAAGCTACTAACTTCTGGGCTGAATTCACTCCTCCAGGGACAGATAGGCTGCTCAAAGCTCCCCTCTCTCACAGGTGAACAGAGAAACTTCCTTCTATGCAAGTAAGGTATGGGCAACACAGAAACTTGTAACACAGCCCTGAATTCAGCAATAACCTGAAAACTTGACTATACTAGTTCAGAAAGGCGGGAAACAAGTATTTATTTATTTAGTTATTTATTTTTCATAAAACAGAGCAGATACGATCAAAATTAGCCCAAAATGGCCAATAAACTGCTAACTTCTGGGCTGAAATCACTCCTCTAGGGACAGATAGGCTGCTCAAAGCTCCCCTCTCTCACAGGTGAACAGAGAAACTTCCTTCTATCCAAGTAAGGTATGGGCAACACAGAAACTTGTAACACAGCCCTGGATTCAGCAATAATCTGAAAACTGGACTATACTAGCTCAGAAAGGTGTGAAAAAGTATATATATATATATATATATATATATATATATATATATATATATATATATATATATATATATATATATATATATATATATATATATATATATATATATATATATATATATATATATATATTTTTTTTTTTTTTTTCAGAAAATAGAGCAGGTAGCCCAAAATGGCCAATAAACTACTAAGTTCTGGACTGAAACCACTCCTCCAGGGACAGATAGGCTGCTCAAAGCTCCCCTCTCTCACAGGTGAACAGAGAAACTTCCTTCTATCCAAGTAAGGTATGGGCAACACAGAAACTTGTAACTCAGCCCTGGATTCAGCAATAACCAGAAAACTGGACTATATTAGTTCAGAAAGGCGGGTAACACTTATATATATATATATATATATATATATATATATATATATATATATGTGTGTATTTTTTTTTTCAGAAAATAGAGTAGATACAATCAAAACAACACTTTAATTGCACAGAAAAGGCTATCACACTTTAGTGTGTAGCCTACAACAGTTAAACAGATTATTTAAACACAAAAATGACAATGCAAGTGCAGGCAGCAAATAAGTACAATATGTAGCAATAACAAACTTTTTAAACCACAGATTCGCTAAAAAAACTGGCATTTTAGGTGGAATTAGTTAAGACAGCAAGAAAAGCAGAAAAATTATACTTAATCACTCCAAAGTCACTCTTTTTGCTCTCTGCAACTGTAGACTCTGCAGAACACCTGGAAGGCACTTGCTGAGCAGAATACAAGCGCAAAAACTGCGCAAATGTGTTTTTTATAGCAGGGAAGTCAAAGAGATAGAAATTAGCCCAAAATGGCCAATAAACTACTAACTTCTGGGCTGAAACCACTCCTCCAGGGACAGATAGGCTGCTCAAAGCTCCCCTCTCTCACAGGTGAACAGAGAAACTTCCTTCTATCCAAGTAAGGTACGGGCAACATAGAAACTTGTAACACAGCCCTAGATTCAGCAATAATCTGTAAACTGGACTATACTAGTCCAGAAAGGCGGGAATCAGGTATTTATTTATTTATTTATTTCATAAAATAGAGCAGATACAATCAAAATTAGCCCAAAATGGCCAATAAACTATTAACTTCTGGGCTGAATCCACTCCTCCAGGGACAGATAGGCTGCTCAAAGCTCCCCTCTTTCACAGGTGAACAGAGAAACTTCCTTCTATCCAAGTAAGGTAAGGGCAACACAGAAACTTGTAACACAGCCCTGGATTCAGCAATAACCTGAAAACTGGACTATACTAGTTCAGAAAGGTGGGAAACAAGTATATTTCTTTTCAGAAAATAGAGCAGATACAATCAAAACAACACTTTACCCAATTAACCAGTTAAAAAGCTCAAAACTGAGCCCTGTTCCAGCAGTCTTCAATCAGACAAGTTCTAACTGCACAGTCCTGCCACTAGGGTACAGAGAAACCTTCTCCAAAAAAGATGGCCTGGAGCAGTGCACAAGTTATATAAACAAAAGCTAGATCCAGTCAGCTGAATCTAGTCTATGCTACAGCAAACAAGGCGTACTGATTTCAGAAAGAAACAGTTCAAGTAAGCATGTGCAATAAGCCTTTAACCAGAAATTCCCAGCTCAGAAGGGCAGAATCTAGTCTCTCCTCCCACAAGAATGCAGACCACAAACCTTCTTAATGTAAAATAACTGGTTTGAAGCCCAAGTGCTTAAACCAAGGGCCTTAGAATAACAGTTACAATTTAATAAGGCTACTAACAAGCAGTAATAAAGGCAGCAGAATAAATTCAATTGAGTGCTTTTAAGAATAGGCAAAAGCAAAATAAGGTAATAAAGTAGGAAGAAACAAATACAGTAAAGCAGATGAAGTGCAATTTTTTTTTTTTTTTTTTTTTTTTGGAGAGGGAGGAAACAGAGCAGATTAAGATACTATAGGGGAATGTCCTTGCCAAGTGCTTTCTCTGTACACCGCAGAGAAGATGGGACTGGTAGGAGTATCTGAAATCACAATATGATCTCACTGTACTCAGCTGAGTGAGCAGATGAGATGGGTCCAGGAGGAGTGTGCAAAAACAGATTTACAGCATGGGTGGGCAATTCCAAAGCCACCAAGATTAACATCACAACAGGAAACAGGGAGGAGGGGTGGGGAACTAACTGCAGAGAGACAGAGACACAATATTTACTGAATCAAAGACACACAATATTTACTGACTCAAATCTTAAATAAGTGCAGAGAAAAGTATACTTAAATCAGCTTTTGTCCAGTTGATATATGCAGACAAGTCTCAGTAGCCAGCAACTCCGATTAAAATGATTACTATAAATGTGACCAACACAGATTTTAATGCTATCAGAAACCCCTAGGCTAACTAACACTAACACAGGAATTTCAAAGCAGTATAACAACTTTCAATGAGCCCAGATGGCTACACTTTTTCACACTTCAGGCAACTTAACTGCAGAGAGACAGAGACACAATATTTACTGAATCAAAGACACACAATATTTACTGACTCAAATCTTAAATAAGTGCAGAGAAAAGTATACTTAAATCGGTTTGTATCCAGTGGATATATGCAGACAAGTCTCAGTAGCCAGCAACTCTGATTAAAATGATTACTATAAACGTAACCAATACAGGTTTTAATGCTATCAGAAACCCCCAGGCTAACTAACACTAACTTAGGAATTTCAAAGCAGTCTACCAGCTTTCAATGAGCCCAGATGGCTACACTTTTTCACACTTCAGACAACTTAACTGTAGAGAGACAGAGACACAATATTTACTGAATCAAAGGCACACAATATTTACTGACTCAAATCTTAAATAAGGGCAGAGAAAAGTATACTTATATCAGCTTGTGTCTAGTTGATATACGCAGACAAGTCTCAGTAGCCAGCAACTCTGATTACTTCGGTACTGATCATAGTTGTAGATGTACCCTTTTTCTCATACACTGGCACGAGTATGCTAATTCTCCAGTCATCTGGGATACACCTTTCTCTCCACACTCCTTTGATTACCATCTGGAGCCATTTCTCTCTTATCCCATTCAACGTCTTTATTGTATGTGCTGTGATGTCATCTGAGCCTGCTGCTTTTCCTGACTTCATTTTCCTTAGTGCTAGTCTTACTTCTTTTAGGGTGGGCTCCTCTTCTTCTTCTCTTATTGTGGGCTGTGTCTGAGGCAGCATAGCTTCTCTGGGGGTTTCTTCATTCAGAACCTGCTGGAAGTACTCCTTCCATCTGCCATTGATGTTCTGTGGATTAGTGATTAGGTTGTTGCTGGCATCCTTTATGAAAGGTGTCTGACTATCTTCTTTATCTTTCTGTCTTTGTCTTGCAACTTGATATAGCTTTTTTGAGACACCTTCTGAGTCACTTTCCAGAAGGTGGTAGTATGTCTGTGTTGTCCTGTTCTTTGCTACTGAAACTCCTTTATTAGTTTCTTTGTTAGCCAACCAGTATTCCTTCCTAGCATGGACCATCTTTTTTATCTCCCACTTTTTCCTGCACTCTATTCTTTTGCTGACTTCCTGAACTTCTGCATTCCACCACCAGCTATCCTTATCTACCTTATTTCTATACCTGGTACGCCACATATCTGTTCACATCATAATATGGACAATCTTTCTAGGGCTCACAGACCTTCCTGTAGGCTCAAAGCAGGTGGCTTCATACTACATGGGGGGTAGATAATCTGGAACATAGCTTGTTGGCTCATCTGGGAATTGCCTAGTGTATAGTACCAGCAAGCAAGATCAGGAACATTAGGTTCATCAAACCATGCAATTTAGATGGAGTACCTCTGGGAAAGAGTAGCTTTAACAAGAGGAAACATATAGAAAATGTCAGGTAATCAGAGGCAGCTGGAAGCAGGTACCTTTACAAGGCAGTTTCACTGACAAGTCAGATATCAATGATGGGGAGCATAATGGTGTCTAGAGGGTTTTCCTGTGAAGTGATATGCACTGAAATGGGCTGTTAGGAAGTTTGAAGCAGCTGGTGGAAATGCTGGAGGTTGTGACTCAAAACTATATGTTCTGCCAAGGAGTGGTGAGCCTGAGATGTTGACTTACTTCACCATCTAGGTATTACTTGAAAGACTTTTATTTGCCCAAAACTTGTTGTTTTCTGTGAAAGGCTTTAGTGGTGTGTTACAGTGGCGGCTGGTGACTTCAAATCAAAGGGGGGCTACAGGAGACAGTTGAATCAGTGGAACCAATTGGAAGGGGTATGACCAACTAGAAAGGGGCGGAGCTATGCTCAAAACCACAAAAACTGGGACTTCAATTAAATACGCTGCCCTGGGTGCAAAACCGTCATTATGAGAGTCCAATCAAGACAAAATAAAATATAGAAGAAAAACAATATTTCAATGTATTGATTGGCTACATGACAGCTTACTTAATATCTAGATGGAAATAAAAAAGTTGTGAGGCATGAAAACATTTAAATACATTACTGGAATGCCAGTCAAAATCAAGTATAAAAAACAAGCAACACTCAAGTCAAACCACTTCTCCTTGCATTGGAGTTCTAATTATAATTTTTATTCAGCTTTATAAAAGTGACACTTAACATGCTGAAAGTAGCAATCTCTGTGATACCCCCACTTGTAAAATGTTTCTTTTCCAAAAAAAGACCTGCTGTTTTACAAATGCTATTGACTTGCTTCATGGGGAAAACATGATCAAAGTAAAAAAGTGAACAGCAAACAAGGAACAAGCTCGAGATAAATTGCTTAAAGGATTACTGCACAGGTTATTGATCACACATGATAGATTGGCATTCTGTTTAGTTTACGAGTAAAGCCTGCAAAGATGACTGCAAGTCTCCAACAAATGTAATGCGCTTTTGATAATACTGTAATCCTGTCCTTTATTACAAATACTGTCATATGCATTTCAATATTTAAGGCTTATACATTATCTAGTTATGTAAATATTTTCTGCATGGCAACAACAAAAAGGCTTTCAGTGTTGGTAATTTTTTAACAGTATGCTTATTAAAGCTTACAATCTCAGACAAGCTTACCTGATGGTCATTAAAGCATTGCTACTTAAACACAGAGCAACAGGCACTGCAACAACATGCATTTTCTGAATAATAAGAAGCATAAATCAACAGTATAAAAATATAACAGAAAACCAGAACATTCTGCAAAATCAAGGACAGATGAAAAACCACTGTAGTACTTGTGTCTACCTTGGGTGGGGGGATACTCTACACACTTACACTGCATAACTGCTCCTTGCCTTGCTTGGACACATCCAGAGTCACTGTATGGGCGAGTGGGGTGCAACAAGTATGTCACAATTTGAAATGTCTCTGGCTGACGGTGATGGCCTTGACACATTTGTCATACCTCTCAACCTCAGAGCAAGAAATCTGGACAAAGCCATAAATAGAAGTGGGACAAAGGCCCCAAATTAAGGACAATTTTTAAATATTGCTCTTATAAACTTAGAAATATAATAGAATAGTAGGTCTTGCATTAGAATGAATTTTCTGAAGGGTATGAAATCTGAAACTCAAATGTCTGTCATTATTTTCTAACTAGAATCTTTAATGATTTGTCATTAATTTGTCAGAAAACCACAATTTTATGAAAAACAGACCAAATATGTGATGCAAAAATATAAAACAGCCACACAATACAGCTGGGAACCTGTCAAAGAAGGGGCACTTTTTAATATTAGTACTGTTAAGTTGAGCAGCTGACAAAATAAGAGAATCTACATGCATTAATGTAATAAAAGTAATCTATAACTCTGATCATTACAATTATTTATCAGTTGTAAACCCCCCACATTTTCTTCCAAAATTGCCATTTTTTGGAGGGATTATTAGAGGGAGAGCAACATTTTGAGCCAAAGTTGGGAACAGTTGAGAGTTCTGGATATACATAATTCTATAAAGCAATTTATTTGCATGTACCTTTCAACATCTTAATGCAGGAAATCTGGACAAGGCCAAATATATTGGAGGAACATACAGACAGTACTAAAAATTGTTCTTGTATAACCTTAGACAGTTGATAGCATGCATTTTTCTGAAGGATATGAAGTCTGAAACTCAATGTCTGTTATTATTTAGTGACTTTATTCCTAAATGATTTGCCAGAAAACCACAAATTCTATGAGGAACAAACCAAAAATAAGAAGCAAAAATCTATTCATTCTGCAAAAATCTGGGCAGTGGAGAGGTATAGTTCAGCCAGGACTATCTTTGAGTTTGCTACTCTACCCCCCCTCACAAAATCATGGTTGAATGGGGCATCCCCCATGCAGCCATTCCAATGTCCCATTACTTGGCTATTTCACCCCATTTACCATAAACACTGTAATGTGCATACTGCTTTACTTCTACACCAATTTGGATTTCAAGTAAAGGTTTTATTTTACATTTTACAGCACAGACACTAATAGACATCTGCTAAACAAAGCAATGCAGTCTCACAATGAAAATAGACTTAGCATTAAAACTTCTCTGCCCTTAAAACTCACATTCATTTAAACAGAATTGAAACCCACATTCAAAGAAAATACATCTGGCCAGTGGCAGATAAAGATTAACTTTGGGTTGTTTTCAAACCATAGGCCCCTTGCACACAAAACATACATATGTTCTTTGATGCACCTTCCTGATTTATTAAATAATATTCCTTGTATAATACAGTACAGTTTTAGACCGCATTTTAAAGTTATTGTTTTGAACATTTTTGCAGTAAACAATGAAACAAAATGCATTCACCAGTAATGACAAAACTGTCAAATTCTGAACATTTCCATCATAAAAGTCTACTCAAACTTTTACAGTCCAACAGTATTAGTAAATATGCACAATCTCTGTAGAAGTCAAAGTCATCTAAATAATTCCACATTAAAGAGAGCCATAACTAATGAAGAGGTTGCTGCTAGCAAAAATCTTTATATTTCATTGTTTCATCTACAAATAAAGTGCCTGTTGCACTTGAGGAATAAATTGCCCATGTTACATTTAAAAAAATGATAAGCTAGTAATATTGCAATAGGGAATGGATGGCAAACTGATAACAGGTTCATAGTTACTAGGTATCTCCACCAAAGAGGACATTCTCAGGACTGCAGCATCTACCCCCTTTAAAAGTACAACACAGTAAAGTATCAGCAATGCATCTACATACCGTGGGAGTAGAACCCACAGCTATTTGCATCAAAAACAAGTACACTACCTGTTGTGCTATTAACAATGCAAGGCAACTCACCATAAGAAGCACTAAATGTTTCTTCCCCTGAAGCTCTTAGCTCCTTGTAAAATCCACTCGACACTCAACTGTATCTATCAGCTTCACAGCACATGAGCACATGAAATCGGGAAAAATCCAAAATTTATTGGGGGGGACAAAAGCCCAGAAAACAGCGGCACACTTTAAACATTGCTTATATAATTTTGGAAAGTTGCTAGAATAAAATGTGTCTCTATCACCATGCATTTCACTGCCATGTCGTGAACCCAAGACCAGGTGTACTACAGTCAGAGGAACATACCAGTATGCCAAATCAGCTGTTTCTCAAATAACCAGAAGACTGAAATTAAAATGGCTACCATTTAGTGAATTCAGTTCTCACCATAGCTCTCAACCTCTTAGCACAAAAAACATGGACAAAGCCAATAATGGGGGAATACAGCCCCAAAAATAGGGACAAATTCCAAATATTGATCTTATAAACTTAGAAAATTACTAGAATAAAATATTTTATGTTACCATGTACTTTCTAAGAATATGAAGTCTGAAAATCAAATGTCTGTCATTATTTAGTGAATTCAAAATCCAGAAAACCACAGATTTTATGACTTGCTGCCTGCATCTAAGATGCAGGATTTGAGCCTGAGTTACTCTCTAGCCACCAGTTTTAGTTAATTGGGGAATTTCACACACAAAAGCCAGAGTGGAAAAGTCCTGTTTCCCCATGCAAAAGCAGCTTGCTCAGAGTCCAGAATGTTTCTGATCATCCCGGGGAATGCTGAGCATGCACACGTGTGCTGAATCCAGCCTCTAGTTCTGTTCTGAGCATGCACAGACTGCAGACCTTGCAGTCCAATACCCTTCCAGTCTATGCAGTTGTAACTGCATATTTATTTTGCTTTTTTCCTGTTTTGTACAGCTGGGGGGGGGGGGGCTGCAGTCCAATAGCATTAGCTGCCACTGGTATGTTAATGACTTTATTTTATGTGCCAGAGATGTTAAATTTACTTGTATATAACTATCTATAAAGACTCTTTACCCATGTAACTTGCCTGCTGTTTATTTGTCCAGAAGGTATGAACTGGAAAAAAAAGGCACCACCATTTGTCAGTAGAGTATTGGTGAAAGAGACTTTTGTTATTTGCTTTAATTTGATTACCTAGGTAATATACTGGTGAAACAGTCTTATTTTACTTTGGGCAATATAACTATTACTTCTTGTCAGTGTAAGACCTGGCAAGAAAGAGTGAGTTAGAGAGAGAGAGAGAGAGAGAGAGAGAGAGAAGAGACAGAGAGGCTTTTTGTAAACTGCGTGTGCTTTGGTTTCATTTAGAACTGATACTTCAGAACTGGTTATTAGGTGCTGTTAGAGAAGGGGCTTACTGTACATCAGTACCCTGATTGGAGAACAAGCGTTTTCCAGCAGGGTATTAATGTACAAGTAATGCCCAGTAAAAAAATGAATCTGCCACTTCATGGCAGCTTATCAAGCCACCGTGGAGCTCGGACTGAGAAAAACAAAACGGCCACCCTTATTTTATGCTTGCTAAGCAGCTCTTTTGCTGTTTAGTGATTGTAAAATAAAAAGTGCGTACCCGCATATGTGTGTGTGTGTGTGTGTGTGTGTGTGTGTGTGTGTGTGTGTGTGTGTGTATAAATGTATGTGTGTGTGTGTGTGTGTGTGTGTGAGAGACAGAGAGTTTATGAGTGTATGAAAGTAAGAGAGAAAGATGATTGTGCGTATGTGTGTTTATGTTGTTGTCTGCTTGTGTGAGGGAATGCATGTATGAAAGCAGAAGTGACTGTGTGTGTGAGAGACATCGAGAGAGTGAGAGTGATGTGTGAATGAGTGCATGTAAGAAAGGAGACAAGACTGTGTGTGCGTGTGTGTGTGAGTGGGTGTCTGTGTGTGTGTGTGTGTGTGTGTGTGTGTGTGTGTGTGTGTGTGTGTGTGTGTGTGTGTGTGTGTGTGTATACATGTGTGCCTGTGTTTATGTGTGTGCGAGTGTGTGTGTGTGTGTGTGTGTGTGAGAGAGAGAGAGAGAGAGAGAGAGTGAGAGCGATCTTGTGTCAATTAATGTGTGTTATATGAAAGCAGTGTAAAATTATTCTGTTTTACTTACATTTTTTCTTTTAAGTACTATATTATTTTTTATATATTTATCTGATGTAAAATGCTTCCTCCAACACCATTAACATGGGTCTACTTCTTTTGACCTACCTCCCATTTGCCTGACACCCATTTTCCTGAGACCAAATGACTGAAATTTCATTTGCCTGACACTTCATTTGCCCAACACTTCATTTGACTGACAAGTATTATTAGCAAGAAAATGGAATATGCCCCCTTCCCCACTGTAGTGCGACCCTGGAGTTAGAATATATAGTTAGGGGGGTGTGGGGGGCACACTTTTCTTTTACTAAGCAATATTACATCAAAAGTTAACAATATCATATGAAATGAAGTGGGGGGCTTTGCCCCCCACCCACCCCAACTATATGTTCTAACTTCAGGGTCGCACTACAGTGGGGAAGGGGGCATATTCCATTTTCTTGCTAATAATACTTGTCAGTCAAATGAAGTGTTGGGCAAATGAAGTGTCAGGCAAATGAAATTTCAGTCAAGTGGGGTCAGGCAAATGAGTCTCAGGCAAATGAAAGTTAGGTCAAAAGAAGTAGACCCCATTAACATACACTACAGAAAATTTGAAACATTAGGAGGAGGAATTATTTTACATCAAAAATATAAAGAAAAAATAATATGGTACTTAAAAAAATAAGTAAGTAAAACACAATAATTTTACAGAGAGCCCATTCTCTAAGTGCAATAGTGCCATCTGGGGTGTGTGTTAATGTGTAATTAACACCCTTCCAGGGGTGCACGGGCATTAATTACACATCAACACACACCCTGTTGGGCATTATTGCTTACTTAAGCCTGTTAATCTGTTTGTTTTGATCCATTGATTCTGTTAGCACCTTTCTAACATAATGCCACGGGTGTGGCTGTTAAGTACAAAAGTATTGCTGGATAATAGAAGTTGCTGTGTTGAGGAAAGCATTTTGGCATTATACATTGGTGGTACAGTTGGCCAAATTACATAATGGTCAAAGTCTGTTTTCTTGATTGTTACATAATTCCTGGACTTTTCCATTTTCTTTGCGTTTGTGTGACCCTGGCGTGAGTATATTTAACTTCTGGGGGGGAGGGGGGGACAAAGTTCCTTACATAAAAGTTGTTTACATTTGCAATTAATTGTTTTTTTGATTTTAGTTGCAATTAATGGTAAACACAGATGAGTTTATTCGATGTTTCATGTTATGATCATTGATTATTCAATATAAACCCATATATATGTATATATATGTATATATATATATATATATATATATATATATATATATATATATATACAGAGAGAGAGAGAGGAGTACCCCTTTTAGTCAGACATCATTCTTTTCAAAATATGTTCTGTGATGGCTAAACTCATCAAACGGAATACCTTCTGAAAAAAAGAGCATGAGACTGGTGTTTTTGTGTGTGTGTGTGTGTGTGTGTGTGTGTGTGTGTGTGTGTGTGTGTGTGTGTGTGTGTGTGTGTGTGTGTGTGTGTGTGTGTGCGTGTGTTGTGTAGTGCACAGTGTGATATATTAATGTACTGAGGACCACAAATTCATAAAATAAACAGGTTCATTGTAAATGAAAACAAAAGTCAGTATGCAGACTCTTACCAGGTAAGCAACTATACCAAAAGGACATAACTTTCGGTAATGATAACCAAAGTTAAAAAAAAACACAAAGTAGCTTTTCTCTATCAAAATGTCTGAGTCTGATAAAAAAAGGAAACATAATCTCTCAAATAATGTACAATAATTCCTTTCTGTCATGTAATTAATATGCATAGCATATAGATGATTCTGAGTAAAGGTTTTGTCTCTGGATTCCTTTTTAGGTAGATATCCAGGATTCCTCAGGATCATACAAATTGATTCATCATTCATCATATATAGATATATATATTTCATCAAAACATATAAAATCAAACTCACTATTGTGAAAGTGCATTTTATCGAAAATGCACTTTCGCAACAAAAAAAAAAAAAAAAAAAAAAACAACACGCCAAAAAAGTAAAAAAATAAAACAGTACTCATGTTTATGCAGGGGGGCAAGCCCCTCTCTGCACCCCCACACCCCCCTACTTTAATATATTCACTCTGAGATCTCACTACAATGGGAAAACGGGAATATTCCCTTATCCTAGCTGTAATGCGATCTAAGCAACAGTTTGCTTAGTTGTACAATCAACAGTACATGTTGATATACAACTAAATCTACATGCAAACAACTGTTTGCTTAGTTATCTTTTAGTGAAAGTGTATTTTCAACAAAATGCACTTTGGCGAAAGTGAGTTTGATCATGTACATACTTTTGATAATAATACCTGGACCCACACACATATATATATATATATATATATATATATATATATATATATATATATATATGTATATGTATATATATATATATATATATTTATATATATATATATATATATATATATATATATATATATATATATACATATATATATGTATGTAACAGAACCCATTGGTCTTCACATTTGAGTGTGTCAAACATATACTGAAGAATTGTCTAGCTCTCCCAGTGAACAGGAATAGTCAGTGGTGAATGTGTAGGAACCAGAGCATGTTGCTCTGTCACTTAACTTTAAGTAAAACACCTCCAAAACACTTTTCAAACTTTGCACCTACTTGTGTAAAATAACAAAATATGATGAAAAAAATTTTCACAGCAACAGATGAAAAGGGATTTGCAGATAAATCACATTAGGTACCAGTTATGCAGTTTATTACAGACATTATGGCTAATCTGCCCAGTTTAAGGAAAATTGGTTCGGAAAACCAGCAAACCAGTCCACAAAAAACTAAATAAAACTATTTATTCAACTGTTTTAAGCGCTTTTCGTAAGCCTGACGGCAAACTTCATCAGAAACAGTTACAAATACAATAAAACTTTCTTTTAAAAGAAACTATTGATTTACATCAACCAATTGCATCACTGACATAGAAAGAAGCACCTTAAATTTAAAGTGGCACCTACCTACGAAACCAAAAGCAAGACATCATTAATGTTTCAACATACCTAGAGACTGTGCAATCATAATACTCAATACTTAGCAATCATAAAAACACTCATACATCCTAACAATTATCAATTTTTACTATTTTTAACTATTTTTAACTACATATAACTTCACCTATATAAACTTTTCAATTTAAGAATACTGCTGATAGAACATGTATCATTTAACCCGGGATAGATATAGGCATTCAGCCTCACTTGCCAAGTTAATTCAAGTTCTTCTAATTTTAATGGTCTAGGACCACCCCTACTGTCATGTTTGGCTTGTTCAATAATAATAAACTTAAAGGCATGATCTCTATTGTTGTAAATATGTTTAGCTAAAGCATTCTCTAGTTTACATTTATTGATAGCATATTGATGTTCGTAAATTCTGTCGCGAAGCCTACACTCCGTTTTTCCTATATAGAAAGCGGGACAGAATTTACACCTAGCGAGATAGACAACAAAACTTGTATTACAATTAAATCTGCCTCTAAGTTTATAAGTTGTGCCATTGATCTTAAACATATTAGTAACTTCCACAAATCTACAGTAATTGCAGTTTTCACACTTATTCATCCCATTACACCGTGACGCTGGAATGTATTGCTGTTCCAAGATAGTCTTAAGGTTCTTACCTCTTTTGAATGTAACTCTAGGGGACTCTCCTACTTTGGAATAGATGTTGGGATTCATCTTAAATAAATCCCATTTTTTTTTGTAATATACCAATACATGAGTAACTATATGGTGTATATGTAGTAATGAAACTTAATGTTACATTCTTAACATCTTTATTCAGTGTTCCATTTTGTCTATTGCATTAGGTATACTAGAAGGAGTCAATGGGGTTTTAACACTTAAAAGTGGTATGTACACCTTGTCGTCTCTCTTGTCTTTAACCTCTTTTATAAGGGCATCCAAGAGTGGTTCAGGATACCCCCGATGTAAAAACATGCTTTTTAGAACTGAGCATTCCTCAAAGAAGTCTTCATCTAAGCTAGTCATTATAGAGGCCCTAACTAACTGACCTTTGTTAACAGACCTCTTTTGATGAAAAGGGTGACTGCTAGAGAAATGCAGGAATGTGTTGGAATATGTGTTTTTCCTGTATATCTTTGCTACGAAACCATTAACAGCGTAGTTTTTCACTAGACATATGTCCAAATACACTGTAATATCAGTAGTGAATGTGGAAGTGAATTGTAAAAAATGTGTAGTTCTGTTAAAATATTCCAACATATGAGTACTATCCCGCTCATCCCCATTAATAAGGATGAAGACGTCGTCAAGATATCTTGTATAAAAAACAAAGGAATCACAGAATGAGTTGTTCTTAAACACGTATTCCGATTCCCAGTAAGCCATAACACGGTTTGCGACACTAGCTCCGCAAGATGACCCTATTGCTACCCCTACTTTTTGCAAATAAAATTGGTCCTGGAACATGAAGAAGTTGTTTGAAAGTACTAAATCAATAAGTTCCATGACCAAACTAATTTCAGCAGCTGTAGCATTATGTTTTTTTAACATGAGAGCTACCCATTCCGTAGCTATCTCATGGGGGATACAAGTATATAAATCTTTCACGTCAATAGTTAAGAAATTAAAGTTCACATTAAATTCTAAGGCCTCAATTTTCTTCAAAAATGTCCAAGAATCCTTACAGATTTGGTTCTCATGACACAGATATTTTTGTAAAATGGCATCCACTACTTTAGCACAAGAGTAAGTTGGTGAGCCTCTACTATCGACTAATGGTCTTAGAGGTGGATTTTCAATACTCTTGTGAATCTTGGGGATGCCAAAAATACATGGGTATCTAGGATACAGTGTTGACAGGTAGTTATAAATCTTCTGGTCAATTCTACTTTCTATGAACAGGTCTTCCAAACAGTTTTTAATTAAGCTATAAGCCTTATTGACCTTAGATCATGAACTTAAACTGTATGCACTAGTATTCAACAATGCATTCATACGTTGCTGATAGTCTAAATTGTTGAATACAACTAAACCACCACCTTTGTCTGGTTTACAAAAACGCAATCCCTGTGTCTTCATAAACTGTAAGAAATCAACGTTATTCACTATTCATATTATAGAAAGGTCTATACTTGGACCCTACTTTAGCAGCATGCCTAATATCAAGCTCACACAGTTGCTCAAACATTTCCAAAACTGGGTGTAATGGGGGGTTAAACGTACTAGGAATATGAAATTTATCAGGGTTACAGGTATTCAAAGTGTCACCCATGATTAAATTAAAATTCAACTTCCTAGTATAAATTTTAATATCAACAATATTAACAATATTCAATGATTGAGATGGTACAAAGGTAAGCCCTTTAGAGAGGAAGTCAACAATAGCTGGACAAAAATCTGTGGAGGAAAAATTGTAAAGTTTGAAGTCGCCTGTTTTGTTCATAATAATCTCCGGGTATTGTTGACCTCTGCAACAGTCAGGGGTCACGGAGCAATCACTGTTACGTTCTTGATTATCATACAGAACGTTCCCTAAAGACCTACCAAAATGGTCGCTGTTAGAAATGGGTAGAACATTCAGTGAATCAGGCTGATGACAAGTAATTAAGTCTTGCTCTTGTTGAATTTCTGCTTGCCCCTGTTTTGGATCGGTTGATAAATCTTCTGTTTGGACCTTGCTCCTGAATGGGGGCCTTGCCAAAAATTCTGTTGTTGGTTAATATGAACATTGTTATTTTGACCATGATAGCCACTCCATAATCTCTCACTCCAGGGAACCTCTCTAGGGTCAGCAGGGTTACTGACATTATTAATAGAACTGTGATTGACATAAGAACTGGAATTAGGCCTATCATCATTAAAATTAGAGACTTTATTCAAGTTGTTAACCTGGTCATTAGCGGTGGCATTATTTATAGCATCAGGCTTTTATATTTGGCCTAAAGGGACATTACCTTTTGTCCAGACTTGAGCCAGTGAAGGGTCTGAATATGCAGTACCCAAATGGTATGCTTTACAGTCCCTTTCCAGTTTCTTACATTTATTAGCCTTCAGTTTTAACATATACTGGTCGATACTAGTAAAGACCCGACCATACTCATACTTGTATCTAGAAAACTCTAAGTCTGATTGAATGCTTTTCTTAAGTTCAGTCACAGTCAGTTGTATGTCCTCAACCCATAGACTATAATGTTTCACCATCATTTTGAGTAACTCGAACCCTTGGCGATCAAATAATTTGATTAAATCATTATGGAAAGTAGAATTAGCCTCCAACCCCGTAGGGTATGAGAAGCGCCTTAAACCTTTCGGTACAACTCTTTGTGATAAACATTCACGGAAGTATGAGATCTCGCGTTGTAACTTCCTTAGTTTTATCAGTCAAGCATCTAATGATTTTAATTTTTTAATAATATCTTCAGAAACTATGTTATTACCTTGCTCAGGTGACTGGCCGGTACTGCCAGTGTTGAATTCACCTGATAATGAAAAACCATTAGCTAACCAGAATGCTAAAGATGGGTAACATGTGTTCTCCTCTGATCCATTCCATTCTGGTACCCGGTGCTGTCCCATTTGTGTGGTTGTTAAGTCATTCCCAAGATGACATTGAGACAGTAATACCGGAACATTTTGCCCATTAACATCCACTGAATGGGCTTGAGCACTCGGAACCAAATTAGAGGGAGGCAAAAGTACAACAGACAAGTTGCCCAGTACATGAGCATTGGTGACCGCTCTATTGCTTGATTCACCAGTCTCACCACCTTCTTGTAAGGTATTTGCCTGCTTATGATTACAAGCCGTAGGTCCATTAGGCTTGCTCTTTAAAGTAGGCAAAATGTTGTCATTTGACTCTTCCACTTGTATAGCTGTTCTAATGTCCGTACAGCTGATATTCAAAGCAGCACACTGTTGCCGTGATGCTAAAAAAGCAACTGGGAGAGATTGGCGGATTTCACCTTGGTCCAAATCCAACTGCTCCAGTCATGAAAATATGGAATCAATTTTACTAAAATAAAGAATCCAACATGCTGTTAGAGACCGAACCTTGTTGTGGGTCCAATAAGTCACCAGCAGCCATGGTATTAGATGCAAAAACCTCCGGTGTATCACATGGGTTGAATGGACTAGGGCTAGAACGTGAACCAAATGCCATAACAAACTGAGAACTGAAACAAGGTGACAAACTGAAGAAATAAGGAAAATTGGTTCGAAAAACCAGCAAACCAGTCCACAAAAAAATAAATAAAACTATTTATTCAGCTGTTTTAAGCGCTTTTCGTAAGCCTGACGGCAAACTTTATCAGAAACAGTTACAAATACAATTAAACTAATCTGCCCAGTTTCATATGGTTATGGAGAGAAGGTTGTGATAGGGAAGCTATGACATGATACATCATATAACTGTTTTTGACAAAGAGACAAGTCCCTTGCATCCCTTTAGCCATGAAGAGGATGCTTCACCACCCATAGTCTTCTTCTTCTAACTCTAACATATTATGTATTTAGCAGAAACACAAATGTTCTATACCCAAGGCTTTTTGATCTCACAGTTCACTAACAGAGCATATTTGTGATCACTGATATTGTCTCCATGACCATATGAAACATGAACAGATTAGTCATGTGTTCTAGGACCACTTCCAGTTTGTATGTATTTTCAGTACAAGACTGGTCATAGAAGCATTGTCTGATTAATAAATCTGTAGCAGACATAACTATAGTCAGGCTTGCCTTCAACTAATAAGTGATAGGTTCATAGGCTGGTACTAGGCTATCAGCCCTAGGGCCTATACAAGCCTAGCCATAACAATTCCCTCCTATTTCTTCCCAGAATGTTTACTTCCCTGATAGCCTGTCTAGCAGGGTGACTGATGTGATCCCTGGGGCAAATTTCCTATCTCCCATCCAGTCGTCAAGGTTCCTTTTGAAGAGGGCAAAAGAGGCACTCAGCTTGACATGTATGGGCAGTCTATACCAGAGTATGGGGAGTCTCTGGGTCAGGAACCTATCCCCCCAGCATGGTTTGTTCATTGTGATGACCAGGTTTAGATCCCTGGAATGTGTGTCTCTGAGGGACTTGGATTTCTTTAAGTGTAGCATGTCCATGCTTTGACATGGCCTTATATGTTAAGCAGAGATAACCTCTGAGTAGGCGATATGCGACAGAGTATAGCTGGAGTTTTTTTAGATGGTCAGCACAGGGCATCTGCTTTATGCCTGTGATTCTTTTAGTGAGGTATTTCTGTGGCCTTTCCAGTTGTTGCAGATGTCTTGTGAAGTACATACCAAATGGGGAGTTGTACTCTATAATGGGTCTAATGAGGGATGAGTACAGTGGGACAATAACCTCCTTTTTTTCTGGATGAAAAGCCCTTAGTGATGAGATGTGCCACATAGAAGGATTTCCTGACTGTTGTGACTATGTGGTTATCGAAGGTGAGACCACTGTCCACCTGTGTCCTTAAGTCCCTTATCACACTTTTGGTGTTTAGTTTACTGCCACTTATGTGGTAATTCATGGGTACATGTTTTTTCCAAAATGGTATAACTATACATTCCTTGGCACTGAGCTTGAGACCATGGCGCTGGCACCAAGCATCTGTTTCTGTAAGGCCCTTTCATAGAATATCCACATCATTTGGGGATTCAGTAATGGCTCCCAGTTTGCAGTCATCTGCAAACTTTGTTTAGCCAGAGTCCCTTAGTGCTGTCCTTTACTTCAGAGACGTAGATGCCAAACAAGAGTGGTCCCAGGACTGAACCCTGAGGTACTCCGCTTGTCACTTTTCTGGAGGTGTATTTTGAGTCGTCTACTTTTACAGTGTCGGTTCTGTCAGTAAGCCAGTAAGCAACCCATCAAGTGACATAGGAATTAATGCCCAGCTTAGTAAGTTTATCTATGATTCCAGAGTGGGGGATGGTTTCAAAGGCCTTGGCGAGGTCCAGATAGGCTGTGTGGACCGCCTTACCCTTTTCCATGGCTCTGGAGACTGATTCGAAGAAGTCAATCAGGTTGAGGAGACAAGATCGTCCCTTTACGAAACCAAACTGGGTGGAGTCCAGTGTTTAAAGGTTGCCAATGTCTTTGTTTATAAGTTCCATGATAATGCATTCCATGGCTTTGCAGATCAGGCTAGTCAGACTGATGGGACGATAGTTCCTGGGATCCAAGGTGGATCACCCCCTTGTGCAGTGGGATAACTGCAGTTGTGCACCACTCATTGGGCACAAAGCCTGAAGTGAGGGTATGATTAAACATGACACTTAGGTGAGGTGCCAGTTCATTTTCTAGTTCATGTAGTATACAGCCAGGGATGTCGTCTGGTTCCACGAATACTGTATTCCTTGCTTTGGAGAGTTGCTACTATGCAACTTTTCTGTTATAATCATTTCTGTTCTTATATATTTTTCTGGTTTATTTCAATTTTATTTGCAGTGGTATTTTTCTGCAAACCCTGGGTGAGAAAAAATGTTTACAGCTCTGTGTAACATACATCAATAGCTGAAATCCATATCCCATAATATGTCTGACTATGTTGAAAGTAGTATTTTATTTGAGATGAATTTGTGTCAGACCTTAACTATATGATGTTCCCTCATGGTTTTATATTTGTTATTTGAAGAGGCCCATTATCTAACTCTCCACCTCTTAATTCTAGAATCAAGAACAAGGCTGAAAAGAAAATATAAAATGTTCAGATCAGAAACATATTTTTGAAATATTGTTGTTAATTAGAAAATATATCAGTCGAAAAAATTGTATTAGCATACATTTTCTGAACAATAAGAAGCCTATCACAATAACACATAGGACTTTGGAGACTGTAATGTACATTGTGTTATTTCAGGTTGATAACTTCATTGAGAGACAAGCCAGCATTATAACTCTTATATAATCCTGAAATTGGGATATTTGCAAGTTATGACCCAATAAGTTTTTGATTTGGGAGCGGTTTTGGTGATGAACTTGAACGTGAAGCTTCAAATGTTCTTTTTCTGCTCTGTTGCTATCTCTTCACCTTCCTCGGCTGATACTTAACACCAAGGAATTGTGATCCATAAGCAGCGTTTGGCATTGTCTTTACTGAACCTCTAATTGCTGTTTCTACCCACTTGGTGATCATTTTCAAATATTTCCAGACTTTTCTCTGTATCCTGCATTGCTGCACCTCTTTTTGTTGCATCTGTAAAGCTGCTAAACCTGTTCTATATTACTGAATTGTAGAAAAAAACAAAGCAGCACCGGGTAAAGAGTCTCTTCACATCAGCAAAAGTCAATATCCAAGAAACAAAAGAGGCTCACCACGACCACTTAAAACTACTGTTCTTTATTCCACTGCAGTAAAAGTAAGCGCTTTCACGTTGCCAGAATGCTTCTTCAGACTTCAATAACTACTATACAAAATGAGTAACTATATATAGTGTTCAAATAGACACACCCTAACAATTATGTCTTTAATAATTGAACCAATTAAAAGATTTTCTTTGAGAAAGAAGAACCTAAAAAATACCCTCATGTATATATCCTGTACCTATGTATAAAATAACAATAAAACACATATATAAATGTAACGAGTGATGTATGCAAAAATATGTATACAAAAAAAAAAAAATATATATATATATATATATATATATATATATATATATATATATATATTTATGCACCATTAAATATTCTATGCTCTTGAAATAATTAAAAATAATTAAAAAACAAACTAATGCTTATATGAACGAGCAGCTAAGAAGGGTTTAAGAGTAACCCTTTCATTTAGACCATGCCCCTTAAAACTTTGTAGTCTTATTATCCATTTATTCTCTCTTTCTTCAGTATAATTCTTAATGTTTCCCAATCTGTTAGACTTCTTTATTGACTCAAGTACAGTGAACTTAAAGGTATGTTGAGTGCCTTTTTGCAATACATGACAAGCTTGGGCATTTGTTTCATTTTCTTTGTTAATAGCATAAATATGCTCCCTAACTCGTTCCCTTAAACTCCTGTTGGTTTTTCCCACATAAAAACATGAGCATGTTTGGCACACAGCAACATACACCACATCACATGATTTACAGTCTGCATAGAAATTAAAATCATATACTTGTGTAGTGTCAGGATGTCTAAAATTATTCATATCAGACATAAAACCACAGTGATTACAGTTCCTGCATGGTAACGTTCCTTTTCTATCAGATTTAACCATATCTCTACTATTATTCTCATAACATAATAGTCTCTTCAAAGATTTGGTATTTTTATATGAGAAACTTGGTCTCTCCCCTACTATCTGTGTTATCCTTTCATCACTCGTTAGAATATTCCAGTTCCTATTAATTACCTCCTTAATCTTGGAATTCTGATTGGAATAATGGATAGCAAGTCACTTATATGCATGCACATTCTTATTATTATTTACAGTCTGCAAGCTTCTGTCAGCATTCATATAATTATAAAAATATGGTCTGCCTTTGTTTTTCCTAGTGCATTCATTAACTTGAAATATTTTCTGTATTTCATGTGAATTATAACCTCTAGATGTCAAATTCTGGGCCAAAGTTTCCTGTGTACAATCAAAAACACCTTCATTTGTAATCAGGCGAGATATCCTGAGACTTTGTCCTGTTATAATATTTGAGAAAATATGTTTAGGGTGCATGCTAGTACGATGCAAGATATTATTTTTCCAACAATCCTTTCTATACAGCTCTGAATTTACCTCTCTACCATTCTTTTGAATCTGAACATCTAAAAGTTCTATTTTATTATTAGAGCTCTTACATTCAAAACTGAGAAAATCTGTTGTTCCATTTATATACTGGATAAATTCATCTAGTTCTATCTCAGTGCCACTCCAGACAAGAAAGACATCATCCACAAAATGTTTATAAAATGTTATCTTTGTTTTGTAGATGTCATTCCTTATTATGTAGGTGTTCTCCCAATATGCCAATACAAGATTGGCATATGAGTTTGCACATGGGGTGCCCATGGCAACCCCTTTTCTCTGTAAATAATATTTGTCTTTATATAAGAACACATTATTGGTGAGTATCAATTCCAAAAGAGCCAAGACCCTCATCACCAAAAATTTCGGTATTTCATTTTCAATCAATAATAGCCTCAAATACTCCATGCCTACCATATTAGGAATACATGTAAACAGTGAGACAACATCTAAAGTAACCAGTAAATCAGTATCATTATTTGTATCTGGTTGATTAACATAACCACCATAACATTCTAAAAAATCTTTGGTATCTCTTATTATTGTTGTAGTATTGTTCACAATTGATCTTAATTGCTTCTCAACATGTATGAATGCTGGTTCCAATAACCTAGCCTTTTCCTGATACAATGGGTCTCATAGGAAGTTCATTGAGACCCTTATGTATTTTTGGTAGACTCCTGAATGTTGGTATAGTAGGTAAATCCCCTAGCAGAAATTTATATTAATCAATATCAATGGTAGAACATAATAGCATATCATAAAACTCAGCATGCACATTTCTTATTAAATCATTCATTTCCATTGCACTAAATACAGTATAAGTCTCAGAATCATGTAACAAATTAATCATTGCCTGATTATAAAATTCTGTCTAAAACCACCACACCTCCTTTATCTGCCTGTCTTATAACTATTTCAGAGTTTTCCTGTAATTTCTTAATACTCTGAAACTCATCAAAAGTAAGGTTATAGAATAAGGGTTTATTATTTTTAGAGCTGTATAGCTCAAAAAGATCCCTTTCACAGGCCTTCTCAAAGGCCTCCAATAATGGGTTACTTTGTGGTATAAATGTGGAGGGTTTAACAAAAATATCATTATTACCATCATGTGTATCATAGGTGTTACCAAAAACTAAACTCAAACCCACATTTCTATTAAACATTTTTAGATCTATAATAAAATCCGTTATATCCACTGTCTTAGAGGGTATAAATGACAAACCACGATTCAATAATGTTTTTTCATGGTCAGTTAAAACATAGCTAGAGATGTTAACTACTAGCTCTTCTGAAATGGTTTCAGTACCTTTTTCCTGTATTCGTAGTTGTCCTCGACAATTTTCCTCTTCCTTACTGCACCCTGTGGCGACCAACTCGTTTGAGATGCCTTTCTTATGGGCAGGGGAAGATAAAAAGAACCATTGCTTCCTGTAGATTCAAAACACTTTGCTTTAGTGCCAAGATCTCTCTCGACAACTTCAATGTTGGAAAACATGTTTTTATTCGGTAGTGTCTCTGCTATTAGCTGATCATTTTCTGTTACAGTCATCAAAACAGTCAGTTCATTTTCTATTTTACTTATTTCAAGTGTAAGCTGTTGTTCAATTTCTTTATACTGGTCTATTAACAATTTTATATAAGTAAAACTTGTATCCATATTTAATTTCTGCCATTTAGTAAGTAATTCTGGGTAAGTAGTGCCAAAAGTAGGCATCTTTAGCACTCTTAACCCTCGAGGTATTACCTTAAAAGATAGACAGGCATCCATATGATGTCGTTGCCATTGAGTACCTCTCAATTTATGCATAGTGTCTTCTAATTTACGAGTGAGCTGAATAACCTCAATATTCTTCTGAATATTAGGAATACAATGTCCATCTCCTGTTAACTTGTTTCTGGTATATTTCAAAAGAGGGTTTATTGACATCTCTATAACTCTTTTAAGACCAGTCATCTGGCTTGAATCATTCATATTTCCTTCAGCCATGTCCCAGAACCACAAAGACAAAAATTACTGATGTTACATCAGGGCCCTCCATCAGTCTGGCTGCTGACAATGGAGTTCCAAGATCAGATTCAGTGAATGTTACTTCCCCAGCTGCACTTTCAGGAGTCGTGATGATAAGTGAAGCTGTTTTGGGAGGTTTAACATCTTCAGCAGGCGTTGATAACATCCTTTCTACAGAAACGGCAGAAACACTACCGAATAAAAACATGTTTTCCAACATTGAAGTTGTCGAGAGAGATCTTGGCGCTAAAGCGAAGCGTTTTGAATCTACAGGAAGCAATGGTTCTTTTTCTTTTCCCCTGCCCATAAGAAAGGCATCTCAAATGAGTTGGTCACCACAGGGTGCAGTAAGAAAGAGGAAAATTGTCGAGGACAACTACGAATACAGGAAAAAGGTACTGAAACCATTTCAGAAGAGCTAGTAGTTAACATCTCTAGCTATGTTTTAACTGACCATGAAAAAACATTATTGAATCATGGTTTGTCATTTATACCCTCCAAGACAGTGGATATAATGGATTTTATTATAGATCTAAAAATGTTTATTAGAAATGTGGGTTTGAGTTTGGTTTTTGGTAACACCTATGATACACATGATGGTAATAATGATATTTTTGTTAAACCCTCCACATTTATACCACAAAGTAACCCATTATTGGAGGCCTTTGAGAAGGCATGTGAAAGGGATCTTTTCGAGCTATACAGCTCTAAAAATAATAAACCCTTATTCTATAACCTTACTTTTGTTTCAGAGTTGAGTTTCAGAGTATTAAGAAATTACAGGAAAACTCTGAAATAGTTATAAGACAGACAGATAAAGGAGGTGCTGTGGTGGTTTTAGACACAGAATTTTATAATCAGGCAATGATTAATTTGTTACATGATTCTGAGACTTATGCTGTATTTAGTGCAATGGAAATGAATGATTTAATAAGAAATGTGCATGCTGAGTTTTATGATATGCTATTATGTTCTACCATTGATATTGATTTATATAAATTTCTGCTAGTGGATTTACCTACTATACCGACATTCAGGGGTCTACCAAAAATACATAAGGGTCTCAATGAACCTCCTATGAGACCCATTGTATCAGGAAAAGGCTGGTTATTGGAACCAGCATCCATACATGTTGAGAAGCAATTAAGATCAATTGTGAACAATACTACAACGATAATAAGAGATACCAAAGATTTTTTAGAATGTTATGGCGGTTATGTTAATCAACCAGATACAAATAATGATACTGATTTACTGGTTACTTTAGATGTTGTCTCACTGTTTACATGTATTCCTAATATGGTAGGCATGGAGTATTTGAGGCTATTCCTGATTGAAAATGAAATACCGAGATTTTTGGTGATGAGGGTCTTGGCTCTTTTGGAATTGATACTCACCAATAATGTGTTCTTATATAATGACAAATATTATTTACAGAGAAAAGGGGTTGCCATGGGCACCCCATGTGCAAACTCATATGCCAATCTTGTATTGGCATATTGGGAGAACACCTACATAATAAGGAATGACATCTACAAAACGAAGATAAAATTTTATAAACGTTTTGTGGATGATGTCTTTCTTGTCTGGAGTGGCACTGAGATAGAACTAGATGAATTTATCCAGTATATAAATGGAACAACAGATTTTCTCAGTTTTGAATGTAAGAGCTCTAATAATAAAATAGAATTTTTAGATATTCAGATTCAAAAGAATGGTAGAGAGGTAAATTCAGAGCTGTATAGAAAGGATTGTTGGAAAAATAGTATCTTGCATCGTACTAGCATGCACCCTAAACATATTTTCTCAAATATTATAACAGGACAAAGTCTCAGGATATCTCGCCTGACTACAAATGAAGGTGTTTTTGATTGTACACAGGAAACTTTGGCCCAGAATTTGACATCTAGAGGTTATAATTCACATGAAATACAGAAAATATTTCAAGTTAATGAGTGCACTAGGAAAAACAAAGGCAGACCATATTTTTATAATTATATGAATGCTGGCAGAAGCTTACAGACTGTAAATAATAATAAGAATGTACATGCATATAAGAGACTTGCTATCCATTATTCCAATCAGAATTCCAAGATTAAGGAGGTAATTAATAGGAACTGGAATATTCTAATGAGTGATGAGAGGATAACACAGATAGTAGGGGAGAGACCAAGTTTCTCATATAAAAATACCAAATCTTTGAAGAGACTATTATGTTATGAGAATAATAGTAGAGATATGGTTAAATCTGATAGAAAAGGAATGTCACCATGCAGGAACTGTAATCACTGTGGTTTTATGTCTGATATGAATAATTTTAGACATCCTGACACTACACAAGTATATGATTTTAATTTCTATGCAGACTGTAAATCATGTGATGTGGTGTATGTTGCTGTGTGCCAAACATGCTCATGTTTTTATGTGGGAAAAACCAACAGGAGTTTAAAGGAATGAGTTAGGGAGCATATTTATGCTATTAACAAAGAAAATGAAACAAATGCCCGAGCTTGTCATGTATTGCAAAAAGGCACTCAACATACCTTTAAGTTCACTGTACTTGAGTTAATAAAGAAGTCTAACAGATTGGGAAACATTAAGAATTATACTGAAGAAAGAGAGAATAAATGGATAATAAGACTACAAAGTTTTAAGGGGCATGGTCTAAATGAAAGGGTTACTCTTAAACCCTTCTTAGCTGCTCGTTCATATAAGCATTAGTTTGTTTTTTAATTATTTTTAATTATTTCAAGAGCATAGAATATTTAATGGTGCATATTTATATATATTTTTATATATATATATATATATATATTTTTTGTATACATGTTTTTGCATACATCACTCGTTACATTTATATATGTGTTTTTATTATTATTTTATACATAGGTACAGGATATATACATGAGGGTATTTTTTAGGTTCTTCTTTCTCAAAGAAAATCTTTTAATTGGTTCAATTATTAAAGACTTAATTGTTAGGGTGTGTCTATTTGAACACTATATATAGTTACTCATTTTGTATAGTAGTTATTGAAGTCTGAAGAAGCGTTCTGGCAACGTGAAAGCGCTTACTTTTACTGCAGTGGAATAAAGAACAGTAGTTTTAAGTGGTCGTGGTGAGCCTCTTTTGTTTCTTGGATATTGACTGTTCTATATTACCTCAAATGTGTCTGAAACAGCTACACTTAAAAGTACCGCATGTAGGACTGATGCCTGTGTTACTCTATGATTTACTTTCCTTATTTCTAATATTAACTATCTGACTAACTTCCTTGTGCCCTACCCTTCAGTCATGAGCAATGCAATTCCTCACTCCTGGACCTTTCCCATTCTCCTTCAGTGTTCCTATCAGTCAAATGCGTCTGATTGAGTCAGGCATTGTTGAAGCCCATATAACCCAATGTATATGCATCAATATAACAAAGTATAATAAAGTGAAACAATATGTTGTTAAATTAAAAAAAATGCAGGTATTTTGAAATCTAACAGTGAAATAAATGTAGCATTTTAACAGTCTGCTAATAACATATTCAGAGTTTCTATGATATGTTCATGATGCTTCTTAATGGCATAAAGTTTTTTCATCGTGTACCTAACTTTATTTCCATTTTTATTTGGCTGCAAATTTAAGACAAGCTTTCTGCAACATATATAATTTCATTTCTATTTCACTATTGCATAATAAATGAGCCAGATTTGGTATTCCCTTAACTTAGATATCAGGATGTCTGTGACTTTCCACAGTTGTTAATCTTCTGAGATGCTCTAATGTAATAAAGAATGCTAAGAAAAACTGAAATTGTTTTACAATATATTAGGTTATAATCTACCCTGGTTCATAATTGTATTTGTTCCACCAAAGTAGAAGTTTCTAATGAACACAGTGTGTCTGGTTTCTGCTCTCTTCTGTATGTTCTTCCTTTAATCCTGGCCCATGATCAAATTTCATTTCTTGAGACTTAAAGTCATTAGTATAACTACAACATTTTTTATAAAATATGCTACATTCATCAAGCATGTCTAGGGCAATACAGTGCACTAAGATACCATAGTAAACTAATTTTAGTTTTTTTGTTTTGGGCAGAATTAATGTTAATGTCAGCTGCCCAGAAAATTAAAAAGAGATATAAGCTTTTAGCATAATAGTACCTGTTGTTGTATGCATGCAGTTTTATCAGTCACATGTTTGCAAATGCCTAGCCTATGAGCAAAAGACTTGTCAACTAGTGTTTTAAGCATAGAAGTGCTCTAGGCTGTCTTCCTGCCAGTGACATGTTCTGCTGGAAACTAAACTTAATGAGTCATGTGATAACTGTCAACACAACACAGGATTAACATAAAACTGAGTGTTCAGTGATATGCCAGTGTGTGTGTGTGTGTGTGTGTGTGTGTGTGTGTGTGTGTGTGTGTGTGTGTGTGTGTGTGTGTCTGTGAGAGATAGAGAAAGAGAGTAAGACAAAGAAAGAGACAGTATTGTGAAGGCAGAATCCACAGCACAGACTGCATTGTCTAGAAATTCCTTCTGTTGCAAATTTAGAAAAAAAGTATTAGTTATGATAAAGTATTAGTTATGATTGTTTATTATATAAAACACATTCAGTAGTGCTGGACTTATGTTACATATGCAGGATTCACCTAAAAGTGATTATAGAAATGCAGATGTAAAGAAATGTTAACATTTTCTATAATGGTATATATGTATTGACTTGGTTGCAACCAGTAACACTGGCCTTCAGTCAGTTGACCAGAACACGTTAAAGTTGCATTTACATGAGCATACTGAAATGATCTGCCATTTGCTTGTTTCACTGCTCACTGTTCATTAGAATGAGATCAAATGATCATGTTGTACAGAATTGTAGGTTATCCAATGTTGGTGCAACTCAAAGAAACAGTTTAACAGGAATGTTTTTTATCTGTTAGTAACTGCCCTTCCTCAGTGACACAACAGTTGGATAGTATAAATAATAAAGGAACACCTTTCCCCTCTACATGGGAGATATTGGGGGTGGTCTTTTTATGCTTGTAAAACTGAACAGCTGAAGTGCATGCTTTATGAGAATGAATGTGTTCTAGCTCTGAATCAAACACTTATATGACTTTGCTGATGCGAAGAGAGACTGAGTAAAGCACAGATGCATATAGGATACATTAGCAACATATTAATAAATAAAGCAGTCATAAGGGCATAACATGAGTAACCCATCTTTGCACAGCAGGGATAAATCATAAGCACAAACTGTATACAATGTTAGTGAAAAGCATCTGTCAGACAACTTATTTTGCAACACATATCCACTGAAGGATGTTCCCCTGATGCTTAAAATACATTTCAGTTCAGTACATTGTACATCTTTTATAAAAAGGCCAAACTAGCACTCCAAACTTGAGTGAGCAAACTGAGGGAATAACAGGGCTGTTATTTCTGCATAAAGGCCTCTAAAAACACGATCCTTCCCACACAGACAAATTACAGTAAGACTGTATTGATGGGAGGTTGGTGTAACGGTTAAGGTGTTTACCTTTCAAACTCAATGTGCAGGGTTTGAGTCTTACAAGGGATAATTGGCTTGGCTTCAAGTGGACTATAATGACAGCAAGCCTAGTACTACTCTATGAAATGCTGGCCTTAGCCATCCATGAAGACCTTAACAGAATAAACTAATAAATGTATTAAGTAATGGAAGACTACCAAGAAATACTCAGCAAATCAAAAAAAATAACACCACAAGCACACTCACAGCTGAAATCTGCATACAAATATAATAAACAGATGTCAGGAGTTTGACACAAATTAAGCATATTTTGCAGCAATAAAACCACTAAATGTCAATATTATATGTGTTTTACTTATCCAGAAATTATAAAAACTCATGAAAAATGTAAAAAGAAGAAATTGAAATTATGGAGAAATTGTAAAAACTCATAGCAAATGTAAAAAGAAGAAACTAAAAGCACTACTTCAACTTCACAGATGGCAAGTAAAACAAATGCAGGCAGGACGGAACACCAAGTTAATAAAATAAAATACACACACACACACACACACACACACACACACACACACACACACACACACACACACACACACACACACACACACAACTCAGAACCCCTTACACCAGCCACAACCTGGAAATCTTATAATTGCTTCCATGCATGCATGCATGCATATGCACATACACACACACACACACAAACGCATGCACAGACACACACACACACACACCATTAACCATGTCTCCTTACCTAGCCCTTACTCTAAGACAAACTCATGATTTTGAGAATGTGAGTTTATTTAATTGTGTGTGTGTGTGTGTGTGTGTATCTATCTATATATATATATATATATATATATATATATATATATATATATGGATCTATGTTGTAACATCGAAAGTACGTTTCAGAGAAACGTACATGAGTGAACTCACTTTCAAGAAAGTGCATTTTATCAAAAATGCACTTTTGCAAAAAAAAAAAAAGCCAAAAAAACTACATAACTAAAATACTACTCACGTTTTTGCAGTGGGGCAAGTCCCTCTGCATCCCCCCATGTGGGGATCTATGCTCCTCAAACCCTCCTACTTTAATATTCTCACTCCAAGATCGCACTACAGTGGGGAAAAGGGAATATTCCCTTATCCCTGCTGTACCACAATGTAAGCAACAGTTTGCTTAGTTGTACACTCAACACTACATGTTGATGTACAACTAAATCTACATCCAAACTGCGTGTTGTTTTTTTTTTTCTTTTTTTTTTGCAAAAATGCATTTTCGATAAAATGCACTTTCGCTAATGTGAATTCGCTCAAGTACATTTTGATTAAATGTACTTTCGATATTCAGACTAGAACCCATATATGTATGGATTCACTTTATAATCTCAAAATACTGAAATGTCGAATTTCAGTATATCATAACCATAAAGTCGAATCTGCAGAATAGCGAAAGTGCATAACCGTGAATCCAGATATGTCGAATTTGCAGTTATGCTTTAACGGTACATGACATGGAGTGTATGTGGGTCATGTGTGGTTTTGTTTGTGGATTTAGGTGGAATTTAAGGTAAGTGACTAGTTGTAAGGGTTTTGGGTAAGTGTTTGAGTGTATTTGAGTGTGTCTGGAAATTGTATGTGTGGGTTAGGGTAGGCAGGTAAAAGTATGAGTGTTTAATTGTTGACTGTGGTGGTTTTTGTATGTATGTGATGTGTGCGTGCAAGGGACTGTAGAATGTCTGGTTGTCAGTTTGCTGTCTTTTACTGTTTAGTGCAATCTCGGAGTTTGAATATATAAGTGGGGGGTGCAGCCCCCTCATGGAGGGTGTAGTGTAGGTTTGTATATGTGTGTTGTTATGTTTGTGTGTGTTTTTTTTGTTGTTTGTTTGTTTTTTTGATAGTGTGGGTTGTGTAGTGTATGTGTAGTGTGGTGTACGCTGTGTTTAGTTTCGGGATTTTACGTTTCGTGGTTTTGGGCATTCGGTGCTTTGTGGGTTTGACTTTATCGTCCTGATATACTGAAATTCAAGATTTCAGTATTTCGAGATTATAAAGTTAATCCTATATATATATATATATATATATATATATATATATATATATATATATATATATAAACATGTATATATATATATATATATATATATATATATATATATATATATATGGAAAGAGAGAGATACAAGCATAACATTGTGTGTATGTGTGTAAGTATGCATGCATGTATGTAATATGTATGTATGCATATATTTATTTAAGTTGGTTAACTGGTTTAGAGGACTGGTACAGGGCACTTTTGAGCCTCTACTAGAGGTGTAAGACAATACAACATGCAATAAGTAGCAAATAGCAGGCATAATAATAATAATAATAATAATAATCATAAGAAGAAGAAGAAACAAACCAAAATATCAAACATCAATAGTGAATAATACAATGTATAAGCAATTTTAAATGACAAAATTAATAATGTTAAATTAATTATAAGATGATTCTATATGCTTTAAGAAGCAAAAATGTCAGTTATCAAGTGTCTTTCAAACAGAGGGTCATTTATATTCCTTCAGGAAGTTGCCTTTTGATTTCTTCTTGAAAAGGGGAGAACGTGCTTATAATATCAGAGTTGAAATTATTCTAAGATGTGTGACTAAATTTGAAGTATAACTTCTTACAGTTGGAGATGGTAAATGGAAAATCATAATGAGTAAAATGTCTGTGTTGTTATGCAGAGTATTACCTTTTGACACTTGGAGGGCAATATCTTTCACTGAAGAGTGTTAAGTAAAAGTATTCACGAAAAAGTATGACCTGGTTGGAACTAGAAGATATTTGGCTTTAGATATTTTATTGCAATGGCACTCATTAGAGGTGGGTAAAGAGATAAATCACACTATTTTGTTTTCCATAGATTGAAATGAAGAGAAATTTTGACTTGACAAAAAAGCTGCAATGGGAAATCCATATTCAAATTTGAATAACAAAACATTAATGGAAATGGCTTGGTGAGCTTCTGGAGTAAGTAAAGTGGAAAATTTGTAGGCCACCTTGTGTGGAAATTATACTTTAAATACTATTGAATCAATATGATGATGATTACATAAAGTATCATCAAGCAAAACAGCAAGATATTTCCGAAATTTTGTGAGTGGCATAGATTCCCTGCAGTATTGGTAATAACTGGATGGTGTTTTTTGATTAGTCTTGGGGAAATATCAGAACTGGTACGGGGGAGGGATTAATGTTTGGAAGTAAGGGACAATATCAGTGGATATATGTGATATAATGGGGGCAGTGGTGGTTTGTTTGTATAAATATGAGGACACAGCCTCTGCAGTTGGTGCAGCAGTGCAGTTGACCTACTGGACAGGTTCAGTACATGCATGACAGAGGGTTCAACTTCCCATGCATGCCTCCACACACGAGAACTAGCTCTGCAATAAGTTATACTGGTTGTATCACAGCCTTTGCTAGGTGCTGATGTGCTATGTGACCTCAACTGATGCCTGCAAGGAGATATGCCAGGATTATGACAGTTGCAACCACAGGGTCTTCCTCTCCTGGAAGTAGAAACCTCCACAATAGATTTTTGCTGTGGAAAACCTACACTGCAAGAGCAGGATTGCATATGTATGCATCCATGTCAGGTAACCTCTGTGTATGTATCAGATGATAGCCTGTGAGGATGGCCCCTCATTCCTGACAGAAAACCCAGAGAAGATATTGCATGGTCCAGTTTGTTATTCAGTCTGTCCAAGGAATCACACATACAGGACATGTGCTTCTGTAAGTAAGCATGCACATCCTATATCACCCTTATTATCACTACCATTATGGCCCCAAATATATATAGATTGCAGCCACTGACACATCAACCAAATGGGGAGGGCAGTAACCATATCTCTGGTGAGCATCATTACCAGCTCCTCATATGTGGACCTCTGAACCCATATGTGCTAGTGGCAGATTGAGACATCTGTCTACTGGGGGCCACAACACTTCCCTGATTAATAGTATCTCTACCAACCTGTCCTCTCTCAGATGTTTGTGTCTCCAGGGTATCCTCTGGAATAGATACTGTGCCTGTGATCTGTGTAGAGGATGCAGTGGTCACACTCCATGTGTCAAATACGCACACTTAATACCCCCTAACTGTGTCAGGTCACCTCTGCAATCATTATCAGAGGCAGCAGATCCTCCCAAATCAGAAAGAGGCAGTTCCACAGTGCTGGCACCAGATAAAGAATCACCTCTGAATATAATAAAGTGAAAAATATCCAAGATATGTATGATCCAGCACTACAGCTACACATGCAAATGATATCCCTAGAACTATAAACATGAGAATACATAATATACCTGGACATACCTTGTGCAGATGGTCATAGCAGTTGCGTACCCAATGTACTTAAATACCATAAGTCAGACAGATTTCATGAAGTTTAGGGTGACTAAGAAGTAAACAGGATTCACAGCTATAGAAAAAATGAATTAAAGCTATGAATGCCTGGTAGGTCCACAGGTGAATCACTCTGGGGCCTGTCCAGCTCTGCTCCAACATCCCGTAACACACTGTGGGTCTTTGTGGAGATGGTACAATCCATTACAATAACACTGTTACAAAGGTTGTGGCTACTGCATATGTACAAGACACACAACACTAAAACAGTAATGAAGAATACTCTTTAATATGTGTTTAGGAGTATTTCTCCCATCAACCTTAACAATACTGCAGGCTACTACATACAGTACACTTGCATTATACCAATTAAGACAATTTTGACTAACACATTTAAAATTACTGACAAACAGATATCCTTTAGATGCAGCAGGGTACAGAGCAAATCAAAAGCTACTGTTGTACAAAGGAATGGATTTATAAGAAGTATCAGTTACTTTATATAAACAGATATCTACATTAAGCAGAATCACCAAATGGAAGTAAAACAGCTTACGTCTCTTGCTATGTAGTCTTGGGAACCGGTGCAAACTTCTTCAATAGTAAAACCAAGGTACTAAAAAATGAAGGTAGCACTCATTAAAAAAATCCAAATTTTATTTGTAAAACGACTCAGTTAGTTTAGCGCTTTCACCTGTATACCTGCTAAACTAACTGAGTCGTTTTACAAATAAAATTTGGATTTTTTTAATGAGTGCTACCTTCATTTTTTAGTTCCTTGGTTTTACTATTGAAGAAGTTTGCACCAGTTCCCAAGACTACATAGCAAGAGGCATAAGCTGTTTTACTTCCATTTGGTTATACAGTTGCTGCGAACGCTGTTTTTGGTTTCTATTAAGCAGAATCAGCCATAGCTGGATTCAAACTCATTAACTACTGTTTTCTTCTGTATTCTGATAAAGGTTTACGCTTTTCATCATGCTTATAGATGTAGAATCACATCTCTAGATGTGATGATTATGATAATTAGGACCTATCATTATTGTTTCTGAACCACTAAATTTGTGTGAAAAGTAAACCTGATAACATGATAAAGACTTCTGTATTATGCCGTGTACATGCCTGAGCATGTGCTAGCAGCTCCATGCATGAGCGACAAGCATGTTATTTTAGGCCTGAAAGAATTCTATATTTAAAAAACGTCCAAAGCATACACTGTGAAGCAGTAGGAAGCACTTCCAGTCAGCCAAACTCTTCAGTCCAAGCTGTTTTTATTCTTCCAACATACAAAGACATAGATTGAGCACTTTCAACCCCTGAAGTGGGGAATGAAGTCCCCAGTACAGGGGTTGAAAGAACTCAGTCTGTGTCTTTGTATGTTGGAAGACTAAAGACAGCTTGAACTGAAGAGTTTGGCTGACTGGAAGTGTTTCTTACTGCTTCACAGTGTATAATTTGGACATTTTTAGATATATTTTACACTGTCGTTACCTTTGTTTTTTTATTTGTGGCATTTTTTGAGAATCTTATATTTAACCATTCTTAGATAGCATTGCTGTAGAACATATATTCTCAACAGCATACGTAGGGATAGAGGACTGTCATGTTTTACACCTTAAAGTGCCATTAGAACCATAATAATACAGTACCTATATTTTATTAATTAGCCATGCATCAAGAAAATGAGATACCCATTGATGCCTGTTGCTGTGCAGCAAATGTGACATGGCAAACCTGTTCTGGGGGCCATTTGTCTGCCATTTTTCCTTGAGAGTCTTCAAGATGACATATCTGATTGGATAAGGTAAGGGTAGTGCTCCTTTTGGAGCACAGAGGTGGTGTGAGGAGGACTCCAAGATTTTTCTGGACAATATCCATAAGGAGTACAGCTGGAGGTTCCAGAAAGAGGGCTATACCAAGCCACAGTATAAGGCTGAAGCCTGAAATAGTTTGGGCAAGTCTATTACCCATGCTACTGGAGGAGTTAAAGAGCCCATTAAAGATGTCTGCCTAAGCTCAACACTCTGGTCAGTGCCTGCAGAAATTTGAACAAAAATAATGTCCCAAGGGAGAAAAAGCAACTCCGTAAGAAAATAGGAGGAAGAGATGGATACCTTTGAAGCTACAACTAAGGAGGAACAACTGTGCATTTTGTTTGAATATGTAATTGTAGTAGGCCAAGATGTGAGTTCCTCAAAACAAACAGCAGAAGAGCAACAAACAGAAGTGGAATGGCTACAAGGGAAGTTCCAGAGAAAGATAAACAACAATCAAAACTGAGCTGCAGGTGCAGATTCACAGAATACAGGAGCTAAAAAAACATAATAAAAAAACAATCTGAAAAGCTGATGATCGTGAAAGTCAATCAAGAAGGAATAACATCAGGATAATTGGAATACAAGAGAGAGTAATCAATAGTGAACTGGAGGAATTTGTCTTACTGCTATAACATGAGAGATTTGTGATAGCAAATCAAGAACACTAATGGGATAAGAGGATACACAGAGTGGAGGCTACAGCAACCAGAAGCAAAAGAAAGTAGACCCAGACATGTTTTGGCATGTTTCCATTTCTTTGCTGTGAAATTGACATAATGAGGCAAGCAAGATGACATAAGAGTTATTCCATGTGAACGGATGTCCATAACACTGGTTGAGGATTACATGGAAACACTCTATAAGAGAAGGAAAACTACGCTGGAAATATTAAATGAATTCAGAAAAAATGGAACAGCATGGTTGAAATGCCCTGCAATCCTGTAAGTACAGCAGGAAGGGGAATTGTTCAGGCTGCATAATATATCAAGAGTTAGGTATCACAGACCGCTAAATCACTCATGCAGTAAAAATCTGAATCATCTGCCAGACATGGCAACAGCAACCTTAAACGCAGGAGAGGTGACACAGGGACACTTGGAGGATGTACAATGTCAGATACTGAAATCCCTGCAGGGAAAAAGATGAGATCAGGTAGTACAGAATGCCAGTAAAAGAGAGGAGCAGAAAATAAATTATTATGACAACCAGAAGAAAATGAGAAAAGAGAGAAGAAGATGAAAGAGAAACAAGTGGAAGAGATATATCAAAGGGACAGAAGAATGAATATCCCTAGGGAGATTTAGGCACAAACAAACAGAGAAAAAACAGAAACAAGGACAGACAAAGGGTAGCTGTAAGAAGATGGACAGATAATGCATTGGATGGATTGGGCAACTCAGCAGTGAACTGCTGGACAAAAGAGAGACTAAATAGGCTGGATATCAGCAATTATGATGGCTGACAGTATCAAGGAGGTGGAAGGCATGACTGCAGAAGGACTGAATGTGACCCTATAAAGAAAGAAGCAATTCATAAGTGGAAGGCACGGACACTAAAAGTCACTTGACTGTGGACAGTGGAGGAAGGATGTATTAAATTAAACAAATCTTTAGCTTGTGAAACATGCCCCAGGGAACATAACATCAAAACTTTAAAATAATAGATGAACTGAATTGATTCCCAAGGCAAAAATGGGTAATGCTGTCAAGGAGTGCAAAGATGCAAGCCTCCAAGGTAAACACTATATTGTTATAACTGCTTACTGATGCACAACAAACTGCAGTACGCTTAGGTTTAATGACTAAGTCTTAGAAACAACAAGTAACAATGACCAATGTAACATCTGGGAGGCATAATCTCTGTTGTTGTGCTGCGCTTTATACTGAAATATGCAAGTGCTGTTCTATTTGTGCTTTATTTGTGGAGCTTTTGCACTTAAAGTGTTGTTTTTATCACTGTATTCAACTGCTGAATTTCTGCACTTCTGCTTGCTTCTAAGTGTTTACTATTTGGAATAACTTGGTTATTTACTGCACTTTGGGCTTCCTTTAGTGACTTAAAGTTAGAAACGTTAGGGTCTTCCTGCTAGTGGGAATAGAGAGTAGCCTAGTCTCTTCAGTGCTGAGCAGGATTCCTTAGTGCAATTTTTGTGATTGTTTATTGTTTCTCAGCCTGTGTAAAGCCTTACAAATGCTGGGCAACCACTCTGTTGATTTCTGAAGCGTTCTGATGAATCCAGACCCATTTACTGCTAGATGAATCTGTTCAGATCCATCCGCAGCTAGATAACTGTTGATATGTTGTACTTTCTCTTGAAATATAAAAATATGGTTATGGATAGATTCCTTTTAAGAGCCTATAAAAGCCTAGGCTATCAAAACCTGTCCAATACATTTGACAAGCATGGCGAGGATTAAAAAGGCCCTCTAGGTTCACTAGCCTAGTAATCACATATGAATTTATGTAATCTCCTACGAAAAGGAATGTTTGGGATGGAACAGGGGAAAAGTAAACAACAGCACAGAGACGAATGTGAAATAAAGGAACAGTAGTATATAAACTGAATAGTAGACAGCTGTAAAACTGAAAAAAAATGTTGGACTATCATACAAATGAATCTGGCATAACAGATTGGTGAGGGATAGTGGGGAAGGGAGAGCAATGAATACGAAGGCTGCAATATAATAACATTGCGACATCAGTACTGGGTTTGCGTGCAATGTATTAGTGTGAGAGATACTGGAAGGGAACAAAAGAAAGTCTTAAAAGGCCCATGTCCAGGGCATACCCACGCACATGCATAAACCCAAAAGGTGGAGTTCCAGAGGCTGATAACAAAGAGGAAGGGTCCAAGCATAGGAAGCTGTCAAAGAATACAACCTTCAGCTTGGAGGATAGGTGCAGAGAAAGGATTACACCAGATGGTAGCAACTGGGAAAGCAAGGAGGGGTAGGCAAAAACAAAGTAAATAAAGTTTATGTTGAACATTGGAGGTTCATCAAATCCTATCAAAATAAGGAGAATACAGGAAACATTAAAGAGCATAGGGGGAGACATTGTTCTATTACAAGAAACAAGACTGAAAATCAGAGATGAGAAAAGATACTGTGTTATGACTATCCAAATGATGAAATGAACAGCAAGCAAGGCAAGGAGAAGAAAGAGAGAAGTTGAAACTGTATTTTGTAGAGGGCTTAAAAACTGATTATCTGATAGGAAAGGATGGAATGTGCATGCTGGATAATAGGAAACATACATGCACTGAACAAGGATGAAGAAGGTCTACATAAGACATTTTTCCTAAATGGGCACAGGCTAAGAGAGAGATAGAATAGAGATAATGGGTGGCTACAATGTCAACATGGAAACAGCATAAGATAGATTGTCTGGAGGAAGGGACTGTATCAAAACTATGAGACAATAACTAGCTCAAGGAAAGAAAGAGGGAGGGTATCCAGACATAAGGAAGGAAAGGTACCCAAATGAGAAGGAATACATCTTCACTATAAACATTTTGGTACAGGCAAGCTGGTTAGACAGGTTCCCAGAGGAGAGATACTTATCAGATTATGCAACAGTGAAACTAAGACTTAAGATAAATATACAGGAACAAAAAACAATAAGAAGGGGGATGGAAGTAGGCTAGCTATAAATGGAGGGAGACAGCAAACAAAAGACAAAGATACACTGCAAGAATGAATAAAGGAGTCAAGACAGAACAAAATGAAAGACATGGAAAACTGGAGAACAGTAGTTGGATGGGATCAATATCACTGTCGGGAGAAAACTGATGGAAGGAAAGAAAAGAAGAAAAGAAAGAAGGGTGATTAAGGTGTTGGAGGGAAAGCTATTTGTGGTTCAGAAGGAAAATGAAAGCAATGAAAGTAGAAGGGAAGCACTACAGAATGAGAAAAAGCAATATGAATGGAATTGGAGAAATTGTTATGGAGCAAAAAACTCAACAATGGTACTGGAGGGACAACTGGTGTACAGTGAGGGAGGCACAAGGGAAGTACCTAGCCAAGAAATACAAGAAGAAAAAGAAGCAGTCAAAAGGAAAGGTACAGAGGACAGGGGAATGAAATGCAGAACATTTAGAAGAGGATGTGCTAACCACGTAGGATGCAAGGAATAGTAAAGGGATATTTACAAACAACAGGAAGGGGCAGAAGTCACAGAATAGAACTGTGGAAAGAATGTAGAGGGATATATACTGGAGGATGAGCTAAGAGACAATCTGAATCCAGATGTGACAAATGATGAGATAAGGAAAGTCCTATAAAAGATGAAAGAGAGGAATGCTGGAGGGTGAGATGAATTTCTCCTAGAATTCTAAAAATGGGAAGGGGAAGAAACATGGAAGGTCCTAGAGGAGAAACGAAGAACACAGGAATCTGGCAAAATATGTTATAGGATGAGAAGGGCTAGGATAACCAGGATTCCTAAAAGGGTAGGTGAGTATGTGAAAATTATAGGCCTATCTCTTTTTTTAATATAGGTATCAAGATTTTAGCAAAGGTATTGGCAAGAGAACTGGATAGAATAATATAAGTAGTACAAAATGACTTTGTGAAAGGAAGGAAGGCAGAAAATAACTGCTGGTATCTGCTGGAATTTACACCTACAAAGGAAAAGAAAGGAAAATGTGGGATTGTGCTCTGTGACCTGCAGGTGACCTTTCATATGGTGAGGTGAGAATTCGTATGGAAGAAACTGCAGCAAAGGCAGGTAGGGGAAACATTCATATGTTGGATATAGGCCATATACCAAGACCCAGAAATCGAAATACTCTTAAATGGAGGAGTATCTGAGGAGACAAGGATAGATAGGGAGGACCAGACAGGAAGTCCATTATCCCCAGGCCTGTTCATGCTTATAATTGAGAAGCTGGCAATAGAAGTCAGACAAAATTTTGCAATGCTTGAAGAAAAGGAGGGGAATAAAATTTTATAGTATACATAGATGATTGCATGTTGATGTCTGAGGATGTGGCTGCAGCAAAGGAAACTATAAGAGACACATTTGAGAAGTTTAAGGAACAGGAGGAACTCATATGCAACAAAAACATACAGTGGTAGTAAGATAAGAAAAAGATAAGGGAAAGCACTGGATAGGCATCTCGTATATCCCTACTGCTTTTAGCTCATCTCCAAACCTATGTATGCTTACTACTGTTTTACCACCTTCTATGTAGAAATGCCCTGTCACAAGTCTCACTACTATGCAGATACTACATGTATTTCTATTCTACTGTAAATATAATGCTTACCTACAACTTGTAAAAGGTTTTAGCCATTTGTCCCTTCTTAATGAATGCACTACTTGTATTTTCAATTTCTTGTTATTGCTCATTTATAATGTGTTCTATGCTGTGCTGTTTACACTGTGTATAAAAGTTTGTAATTTACTGTCTATAAATGAAGCTTTTCTCCCAGGGACTCTGTTGAAAATGGGTTCTTTCTGACCAGACGGACTACCCTGAAAAATAAATGTAAAATAAAATAAATAAATTGTTCGTCAAGTATCTAGGGCTCTATTTTGGTTACAAAGTGAGAGAGATCATCAGGAAAAACTTAGAGGAATTTGGAAAATAAGGAAGAGATACTTTCTAGAGAGGAAGGGGAAGAGTTATGCAATGCTTGAGAGAATTAATGCAGCAAGTATGATGATACTACCCATAATCCTTTACCTCTGCAACATACAAATAGTCCTTGAGGACAAACGTCTGAAACAAATGCAAAAAGGCATACAAAAAGTAAGGGAAGCAAACAGTAAGAAGGGCAAAAAAGAGAATGAACTGGGAAAAGAGGAAGGGGCCCCCACATATCCAAACATGTGCACTGACATGTAACATCATTCATTGTATGGAAACAAATGAGGAAGTTAAGCAAAAGAAACTATAGGAAAGGGAGACGTGGAAAAGTTTACTAAAGGAAATATATGGGATGCATGATGGGGACCTCAGAAAACTATGAGGAAGAGAAGGGTGGGGATGAAAGATAGGGAAGAACAATGTCAAAATCTGGAAGAGAAGTGGAATAGCTCAAGAGGAAGATTTGGTATGCAGAGAAAAGGATGGCAGGAAAATATTTAAAATGATGGAGGTATTAATACAGAATATCAAAGACCCAGTGATGGAACAATCTGGTACTTAGAGAGACCTGGAAAAGAATACAGAGAGGGAAACAGCAGAAAGGAATAGGCAGGAAAGGAGGGTAAAATATGGGAGAAAATGGCATCCTGGAGGAAATGGAAAACATTAAGGAAGCAAAGGACCAAACAGATCTATGAAGCATTAAGAGAAAGAAGGGACAAATGCAAAGAAAATAGAAAGAGAAAGAATTGGGGAAATGAAGAAGGATGGAAGTGAGTTGCAGAATACTAGCAAAAGACAAATCAGGCAGTGAGGCACATGCAGAAAGTTAATGGAGTGAGAGATCAAGGCCTGAGAATGGATGATATCTTAACTTCACAAGATTGGTAAATGAAGGCAGAAAGGAGAGCTGTAGATGTTGAAAGTGTTGGAGGAAAAGTCAAGAATGGTGCCCATGTTTTGAGACTGTGGGTGGGTACAAGAAGTCTGGAAGCAGGCACAGAAAACTTGGGGAGATATATTTCCAAAGGAAGCAGAGAAAACTTGGAAATTCTGTACATGGGCTATAATGAAAGAGTACAGTATTTGGAAAGAAAGAGAAATTATTTTTTTGTCAGACTGCCGAGGACTGAAAATAAAGAAACAATACAGGAGCAAGAATTATATAAGATATTCCTAGACATGGGGAGAAGACAGCAGAAACTGACTAGAATGAATAAAGGAGGGGTGATAAACATTATAAAGCAATAGAAAGAGGTAATAAAATACTACAAGAGTGAAAAATCATTTTGAAGTATGGCACTTTAATGCCTTTGGGCTTAAATTTGGAATGTAATTGGAGGTACTTGATTTAATTCATATTGCTTTAACTTTGTTCATTGATTTATTGCTTTATTGATAATGTGCTTTAAAATGTTATATATATATATATATATATATATATATATATATATATATATATATATATATTGCTTTTATTATTATGATGTCTTACTCCTTGAAGGCTTGAATGCCAAGGCGCTAGAGTTTATTAAAGTTTTTTTGATTTTTTGATCAGTTGCTTGTTGTATTTTATTTAATTATAGTAACATTGCTGACTGCATCCTTCTCAGATTTCTGTATCAAACATTAATAATAAGCATAACGACAAAAGTCACATATCGTTTCACACAGATACACAACAGTCAAAAGTATTCTAACTTAATTCACAGACACACAAACATGCATACTAGTTTTGCAAAGCCAGATTGAAGACTGTTTAAAAATAATTGGATGATAAGAAGATAAAGTACTTTCATTTACAGAGATCCACCCACCCCCACTGGCAATTATAGTAACTTTGTTCAGGGCTGGATCTAGCATAGTGTGATCTAAGTAACTGCTTAGGGCCCAGTGCTGGCTGGGGGCCTGGCTATGCAAGTTTAAAACAGTCTATTTTGCTTTCTTGTTCTGCAAGTTTAAAATCAATCCACTTTGCTTTACTATTCAGCATGCATGCAACTGAGACTGGAGCAAATGCATGCAGACCAAACTGAGATTTTGATTTCCTACTTCCTGTGCATGCAGACCAGACTGAGATTTTGATTTCCTCCTTGGTGCATGCACTCAGACTATAGGCATGGACAAGATTTGAAAATCTAGCACACACACACACACACACACACACACACACACACACACACACACACACACACACACACACACACACACACACACACAGCCTTCTTTCTAATCAATGCATTGTTTATGTTGCTACAGTCTTTTCAACACATCTGTTCAGCTCCTACTGATAAATGCTCTTCATAACAGTGTGCTGTGAAGGTTAAAATGCTGATGATGCATCACACAGTCCATCTTGATTCAAGCTTTGCATAAAAAGAAATTTAATACCTCCCACTCAATATGAGACAGCGGCATTTGCTGGTTAAAGCATATGCCAAATCCTGGAAGTGTCTTCACTTGCTGGCTCTTTGTGCCAGGTCCAGTCTTATTGGCACAAAGCATATGCCAGTGAAATAGATTGCATCACGCAAGCACAGCAGGAAGTTGGTTTCTGAGTAAGTGTGCAGTATTGTTTCAGGCAATGTTGAAATTAATAAATATTTATAAAATGTTGTATGGCCAGGCCTTCCACCCAGCACTGTGCCCTAGGGAGCTGCCTGGCCCTCCAGCCAGCACCAGGCCCTAGGCAGCTGCCTAGGTCACATTGTGCTTTATCCTAACCTGTGTCTTTCCATTCCCTTTCCTTCTTCGTTTTTGCTAGTTTTTGCTCTCACATGTATTTATTTAATTTTTTTGTTTTTGTTTCTGTGCATGTCTTTTAATGTTAAGTGCAGCAGTACAGCAACTTGAACCCATTCCACTGGCAATGCCTGTTGCCCCCACAGGTGACAGCAGCAATTGAACCACCATGAGGGAAAGCACCTGGGTCCCAGTCTGTCACAGTTATCTCCACACCTCCTACCCTACCTGTACCACCTAAGTCAGGTTGCCTTGCACCAAAGGATGGTACAGTGGTACCCACTGGTACTAATGTAAATGGAGGTAACAACTTGTCACCACCCATCAGCAGATGGCAGCCATTGTGGGGGATATAGTTAGCAGAAGGTTGGATGCCCACTTTACCACATGGAGACCATGCTCTAGCACCTTGTTGCATCTTGTCCCTGGCCAGGACTGGATCCACCACCCAAGCCAGGACCCAATGGTGACAGCACCCAGGGTGATAAATAAATTCCCACTGGGTATCAGCTGGTAGAGAATACATCTTTAAACATACAGTCCTATCCCCAAACATGGCGTTCATGCCCATCAATGTTGATTTTACAGTCCTGTCATCATCATTGTCTTCCCTCTGTCTGATGTCTCCTTCAGCATATGTTTCCCCTTCCTTCATTGTATTAACCCATACCCAGTCAGTCATGTTTTTCTTTCCTTGCAACCTAACCTGCTCCTCTTATCTTCCTCTTACTTCTCTTATTTCCTTCACATGTTCCTTTCTTTTACAAGTAAAAAGCGCCCCTGTCCCCCCCCCAAAAAGCCTCCTACACGTCTCTCAACTTTCCCGTTATTTGTAAGATGTCTTGCTTTGTCTCATATATATTTATATGTAATTCATAATATTTGCATTTTTTGTCAAATCATTTATGATTGGAGGCAGTAAATATTGACACACATTTGAGTCTTAGACTTAATATCTTTCAGAAATTGCAGGATAATGAAAAACTGTTATTTCAAATTTATAGGAGCAATATGTAAAATCTGTCCTTGATTTTGGGCATTTGCCCCACTATTATGAATTCTGCAGCTAAAAAGCTGAGAGGATGCTCCCATCTCACCCACCTCCACCTTGCTCATTCCTTTATTTGCTCACCTCCTATTCTACCCCATGCTTACTTTCTCATTTAATCTCTGTCCTATACACCCACTTTCAACCTTTAAACTATTAAAAAAAGATAAATGCACCACACACATGCCTAAAAGAGCTTCTAAATAACTTATCATGTTGGGGCTGTAGGACTGGGTAATTGCAAATGAAGTCTCAGCCAGCTGAGAAACAGTGGGAGATTATTCATCATCCTGGCTACTGTCACACCAGATCCTGGCTCACAAGATGGAGTCAGTATTAGGCAAGTATGTGACTTAATGAGTCACTGTAGTATGGCTCCATGTAGCTGATGTAGGCATCTAACTTCCTATCAATGAGATCCCCTACAAGGTCTGCTTGCTGCTGATGGTTGACAAAGGGTTAACTTCCACTTGCACTGCTACTGATGGGTGACACTGTACCAGCCTTTGGTGCTGGGCTTCTTAGCTCAGGTGGCACAGGTAGGGCAGGAGATGTGGAAGCAAAAGAGGCAGGCTGGGACCTAGATTTGCTGTGTGCTGCATGCTATCCGTGGGGGGTGGGTCAAGAAACCTTGCAAGTGGGATGGGTGCAGGTTGCTGTGCTGCTGCATATAATAGTAAAAGAAAAGGAGAGAAACAAAACAATAAACAAAATAATGTCTGTAAGACAAAGGATAGCAACAAAGAGGGTGGGAGAAAATAAATGCAAACACAATGAAAGTGCATTCTTAACTATGTTGATAATGATATAGGTAAAGCAAATACAGTAATTTCATGAATCTTTTTCTATAAATATATCTCTGTGTGTGTGTGTGTGTGTGTGTGTGTGTGTGTGTGTGTGTGTGTGTGTGTGTGTGTGTGTGTGTGCGTGCGTGCGTGCGTGTGTGTGTGTGTGTGTGTGTGTGTGTGTGTGTGTGTGTGTGTGTGTGTGTGTGAATGTGTGTATATGTATGCAGTGGGGGAGCTAATCTAAAAGCAATTATCACTTCCAGTCTGACAGATAGAAGATTAACAGCAGGAGCTATTTAGACAAACCAACATGTACCTGTGGTCAGAGATGCAATGTGATGTCTGAGAATACTATACACATACCAAGTAAACATGTTGCTCAGACATAAGATATTTTAATCACAGGTGGCAAGCAAAGGACAACTTCTACTCTATACTGGGAAATGTGCAGCAAATAATAATTATAGGGCTGGATTCAATAAACCCTGCATGGCTCACTAAAATTGTGTGCATGTTGTGGCACAACACACACATGGTAGCACGCTGATTTGTATTCATTAAGCAGCTCTACACGGTGTGTAGAGCTGTGCAAACATGGTAAACATCATGGCATGCTAATTACAGCATAAGCAGTTGAATTTTATGCTAATCAACCAATCCAAGATGGAGGAGCTGTTCAACAAGCTATAAAACAATCGTGTAGACTCAGTGTAGATTCTGGCCATGAATTCCAAAACCTGTTGGAATAGAGCCACAGAAACTACACTAGAGGGAAAGAATGTTAGAGACTGCTGCTGCTCTTCTGCATGTGTATGTGCATCAGGCTCAACTCTATGCTGCTGCTGCGAGACCTCGGCCAAGAAGGAGAAGTGTGTTTAGACCCCATTAGACTTTTCATGTTCTGCATGAGGTGAAAATAATAGAGTGCTACAGGGTAGATAGAGACACACTGCAGGAACTCTGCAACTTCTGTCGTCCTCAACTGAGAACAAGGGCAAACTGAGGGGAAGCAATAATTGTGGAGTCCAAGGTATGCATAGAAGTTAGAATTTTAGGTTCAGGAACCTTCCAGAGACCAACAGGAGACATGCTGGGGGTGTTCACAGGCATCAGCATTCAGGATCCTACATCAGTTCCTGAATGCTATGCTACAACATGCCACTGACTACGTATATTTTTCCCATAACCCTGAGGACAGAGCTACTCTTGTGCAGGATTTTTACCTTGTAGCGCACTTTCCTGAAGTCTTGGGTGCCATAGACTTGCACACACATTGAGATCAAAGCACCACCTGGGGAACAGGGAAGGGTCTAGATAAACAAAAAGGGCTCCCACTCCATTAACTGCCAGGCCATGTGTAATGTTTATCAGCTAATAGGCCTCATGCATCAAAAATGCACACAATACAAAAAACATTTATAAGTCTCTAATTATTCCTACATTCTTACAACTGGAGCAATAAACTGCACTGACATATCAATGATTTCAATGTATTATCAACAACAGTAGAAAAAAAACTATTATAGAGCAATACAATTTTCAAAATAGCATCAACACATATATACTAAGCATTCAATCAGCTATGCAACCTGTGCATCAGGAAAAAATGCATATATGTTCATAGGTGATTACTAGGCAAATGACACAAGAGCCTTTACAAGCCTAACCAGTAATATCCAGGATATGACAATGTTATATTTTAATTCCCCAGATATGGGTGGGGCAGTATTAGGGTATGGGTCTTTGGGTGTTGGACCCCTGAGTCATTTTATAGACTGCCTCTATCCATAAAGGACATGGGCAGTACCCCAGGAGTGAATTTACCGTTCCCTATCCATTTATGCAAATTCTTTTTGAACAGCATGAGTATGGTCTTTGTTTTATGAAGATGGGAAGTTTATTCCATAGACGAGGTAGCCTTTGGGATACAAATTCATCTTTCCAGCAAGTTCTGTTAGAGTCACAAATAAAGTTCAGGTCCATGGAACACGTAGCCCTGTATATATTTTCTTGTGAATATGTAACATTTTCATCAGGGCTGGATTAGAGAATGCCTTGTAGATCAGGCATAAATCCCTTCTGAGTAAACAATATGAGACAGAGTAAACAGATAGGGCCTTTAGTCGGTCTGCATAAGATATGTATCTTACACTTTGTATTTCTTTAGTGAGAAACCTCTGGGGCTACTCCAGTTGGTGTAAGTGCCTGGTGAGGTACATGCAGAAGAGAACATTGTACTTGATTATGGGCCTGATGAGGGATTTGTCCCAGAGTTTTTTTATCAGAAGTGGATTTACCTATATGGACAACATGCATCTTTTCAGTGAGCCAGTTGGGTATCCATCTGACAATGTAGGTGTTTATGCCAAAATTCAGTAAGTGTATCTATGATCCCTGAGTGGATGATTATGTTGAAAGCTTTGGCCAGGTCTATATAAGTGGTATGTGTACAATTTTACCTTCATCCATGGCCCTGGTGACTTTCTCAAAGAAGTTCACCAGACTGAGCAGGCAAAACCTCCCTTTGACAAAGCCAAATTGGATCTGGTCCAATTTTTGGAGAGTTCTTATGTTGTTATTGATCAGGTCCATGATAATTCTCTCCATGGCCTTGCAGATAAGACTGGTCAAGTTTATGGGTCTTTAGTTCCCTGTGTCAGTTGATGGGCCCCTTTTGTGCTGAGGGATGACTGCTTCAGTCCTCCAGTCCTCTGGAACAAAGCCATCCATAATTTGTGGTTAAAGATGGTTTCTAGTGGCTCTGATAGATTCTGTTTTGAACTATTTAAGAAGCATCCAGGAATGCTGTCAGGACCTATGGAAGCTGTGTATTTTGCTTTATCAAGCACAGTAAGTATCTGTTCCTTCATAATGACTGGTAGGGGGATGTTTGTGGGCATTTCATTGTGTGTGATAGGAGGTGATGGGGGAGAAGTTTGAACTGAACTTGTCAGCCAGTAGGTTTGCTATAGTTTCAGGCTGGGTGTAAGTGCTGCCATTCATGAATAACGCGACACATTGCTGAGCATTTTCCCTGAGGTTATGAACATAATTAAAAAGCTTTATAGGTTCATAGGTTCAAAGGTAGGTACTAGGCTATCGGCCCAAGGGCCTAAGTAAGCCTAGCCAACAAGGTTCCCTGGCTTACGCCACTCAAGAAAGTTATTTTCCTGTGTCACTGTTGAGCAGAGCCACAGAAGTGATCCCTGGGGTGTATTTCCTATTTCCCAGCCACTCATCAAGATTTTTCTTGAAGAGTCCTAATGAGGAACTTTGCTTGACATAAATGGGTAGCTTGTTCCAGAGTCAGGGAAGTCTCTGCAACAGGAATCTATCCCTCCAGCATGTCCAGCTTATTGTGGTGACAAGGTTCAGGTCCCTAGAGCATGTAGCTCACAGGGACTGGGATTTCTTTAGGTGTAGCATATCCAACAGCTCTGGGTTTGACATAGCTTTTTATGTTAGCCAGAGATCACCTCAGAGTAGGTGATATGCTACAGAGTAAAGCTGGAGTTTTTTGAGAAGGTCAGTGTAGGGCATCTGTTTGAGGCCAGTAATCCTCTTTGTGGGAATAACACAGGAAACAATGAATACACAATTGTCTATATGTCCTGTAATAAATACCTGAAACTGAATCTATTGGTCTGATTATAGTGTGTGATCATTGGATCATAGGAGGTTACTAGGCTAATGGCCCTAGAGCCCTTACAAGCTTAGCCAAGTGCAACCCCTGTTCCCAAGAATATCACGTTAATAAGCATAACTAAGTCAACAACTACAGCTCCTGTCCAAGATGGACACAGGTGAACCTCCCAGAATGAATTTGCGGTTTCCCATCCAGTCATCCAAATTAAGCTTAAATAGGATCCACGATGGACTCTATTTTACCTGAAATGGAAGTTTGTTTCAGAGAAGAGGTAACGTCCGTGAAGTATATCGATCTCTCCAGCAAGTCCTGTTGATGTCACATACTAGGTTAAGTTCCCTAGAGTGAGTGGATCTTATACTATTTGATTTATGAATGTGCAGAATTTCCATTAGAGCAGGATCTGAGATTACATTATATGCAAGGCGGAGTTCGCCGCTGAGTAGTCTGTAAGACACAGAGTATAGTGACAGGGATTTAAGTCTATCAATGTATGACATATGCTGAAGACCCTGAATTTTCTTTGTAAGAAACCTTTGAGGTCTTTCCAGTTGCTGCAGGTGCCTGGTAAGATATGTACCAAAGGTAGCATTGTATTCTATTACTGGCTTGATGAGTGAGGAGTACATGGAGGTTATAACATCTGTTCTGGATGCAATGCCCTTACTTATGAGGTGTGCAATGAAAAAAGCCTTTCTTACTACTGTGGAGATGTGGTGGTCAAAGGAAAGGTTGCTGTCAACCTGTGTGCCCAAATCTCTCACCACTGATTGCATACATAGGGTGCTGTTATTAATGTGGTAATCTGTAGGGATGTTGCCCTTGCTGAAGGGCATGATAATGCATTTTTTTGCATTGAGTTTTAGTCCATGACTTTGGCACCAGTCATTTGTCTGTGTAGGTCCCTCTTGTAAGATGTTGACATAATTTGGGGACTCGGTGACTGCATCCAGTTTGCAATCATAAGCAAACTTTGTCAGCCACAGGCTTTTTATTTTAGCCTGTACATCAAATAAGTAGATTCCAAACAATAGGGACTCCAGCACAGATTTCTGTGGAACACCACTGGTTACAAGTCTGCTGGTGGAGGTAAAATCACCTATTTTGACTGTGTACGTTCTATCGGTGAGCCAGTTTGCAACCCACCTGACAATATACAGGTTGATCTCCAGCTGGTTAAGTTTATCAATGATGCCTAGGTGGGGAATAGTATCAAAGGCCTTAGTCAGGTCCAGGTAGGCCATATGCATGGATTTGCCTTCATCCAGGGCTTTGGTGACTGTCTCAAAGAAGTCCACCAAGCTCAAAAGCCAGGACCTCCCTTTAACAAAGTCAAACTGGGATGGGTCAAGTGTTTGGAGGTCTCCTATATCTTTGTTGATAAGGTCCATAATTATTCTTTCCATAGCCTTGCAGATTAGGCTGGTCAGACTTATGGGTCGATAGTTCCCAGCATCTGTGGAGGCACTTCCTTTATGTAATGGGATGACGGTTGCTGTTTTCCATTCAGCAGGTAGAAAACCAGTACTTAGACTGTGGTTAAAAGGAGTATCCAATGGTGCAGCTAGTTCCTGTTTTATCTATTTAGAACATAGCCTGGGATATGATCAGGTCCCATAGAGACTGTGTTTTTGGATTTGGCGAGAGTATTAAATAACCTGCTGCTTGGAGATACTAGGTGGAAGGAATGCTTTGGGGGATATGTGGCGGGGACAGGGGGCAGAAGTTTTCATTGAACCTCTCAGCTATCAGGTTGGCTATTTCTGTGGGTTCAGTATATGTGTTGTCATTAACAACCAGCTCTGTGCAGATTTGGTGTTTCCTTTAAGGTTTCTGAACTAGCTAAAAAAGGCCTAATGGTTATCCTTAGCAAAGGAGGCTAATTTGGATTCATAGTTAGCTTTAGAATGCCTTACTAGGTGCTTGTTTAAGACAAGGAGGGAGTGCTTCCAATTCAGAGACTGTTCCTTCCTGCTCTTGGACAGCAATTTCTTTCTCTTATTGTATAAGCTTCTGATAACAGATGTCCACCAGGTAGGCTTGTTCTTTCTTGAGGATCTTGTTTTGGTCCTATCAGGTATGGCTAAGACAATACATTCTATAGATGCTTATACAAGGCATTGGTGTAAATTCCAGTATAGGTGTCCATGCCATCAGTGAGGGCAGGGGATATGAAGCTATTGGCTTTGGAGAAGTTTTTTAGTCTAGTTGCTGTTAATGGGATGTCAGATGTTATTGTTACTTCTAATGAGACTGATTTATGATCAGACCTCACTAGGGAGGCCAGCACACATGGGGTGGTGCAACAATCACCCATGTTAGTGAACACTGGATCCAGAATGTTTGGGCCCCTTGTGGGGTTGTCAACCAATTGGTCCAGGGCATTGGAGCTGATAATTTACCCAATCTATGGATGGGTAGTTAAAATCACCTAAACCCGGGGTGTTTGGTTGTATCTTGAGCAATTCAAGTAGACCCAAGCATGCAGTGTGCATATCCTGGTTCATGGAGGGAGTCATATAACTGGCAATAACTTGGAGAGGGGTCTTACCTACAGTCAATTGGACCTGGATTAGTTCAAGGGAATTGTTTTGTTTAACCAATCTAGAGGTGTATTTATCTTTGATGAATATTGATATTCCACCTCCTTTAGTTCTCGCACTTTCAGTTTGTGGTGCTTTCTGTGGCCTTAAACCAACTGTCTGTGACTGCACAGATGTCAGCATCTTCTAAGGTGAGGGCTGCTTCCAGTGAGTGCAGTTTTTAGATTTAGACTCCTAGCATTAACAGCATAATCCTGAAGTTGCTATTTGAAGATATTTTTATGTTGGGAATTTTGTTGTTGTGATATTGCCTAAAAAGGCACTATGGGGGAGGCAAGAGCCTTAGCCAGTAACTGAAATACCAGAGGTGATAGGTGAAGACCATCTCTGGAAAAGCAGTGTGGTATATCTACCATGTCATCCCTGACAGGTACTGGATCCCTTTAGAATGACACCAGAAACTAAGCCAATTGTTGAAGTAAATCATTTTTTGTTTATACTGTGGTATCATCTTAGGTGAAGGTAGTATGCTGCTCAAGGCTAGGGATGCACCTACCTGAGAAACATATTCAGAGAGCTCAGTCATGTCTCCCTTCATATAGTCCAGTGAGGTACATCTCAAGTTATTCACACCAACACGAAATATGATGGAGTCATAGCGGGACTTTTTGTGGAGAGACTTGAGTGTGTGTGGGATCTAGTGAATCCTGGCACCTGATAGACAGCTGATCATAACCTTCTGCTTGTCCAGCCTGGTGAGTCAGACATCTGTGTGTCTCACTATGGAGTCACCTATGACCAAAAAAATTGGTTTTGATGTGCTTTGCCTTGGGTGCTTGTTTAGGGAGACACTTGTGCTTGTGGTTTTATGTGTATTAAGTGTGTAGGTACTGTATTAGGTATAGCATGTTTGTGTTTCAGAGGTCTCTGGTGTATAAGTAAATTTTTGGTGATGTCCACATTATACTTAGGTTGCATGTTTATTTTTATGGAGTAACAAATCTCTCTGTGTTTTCTTGTCATTGCAGGTGTTGTCATGGCTGTGGCAGCAATCGTTGGTGTGTGGTGATACTGTCTGTATTATACTAATATCACAGTTGAAGTCAATGATTGCCCACAATCTATAGTCCTTCAGGCAGCTGCTTGGACACAGGATGTGTATGCCATCTGTGATGTCCATTACTTAAATAATGGACAGGAATGGGCCTAGCAGACAGCCCTGATGTATGACCCTGATCACTGTACCTGAGATATAGGTCACTTCACACATGTCAGCATATTTAGATGCCATGTATGTGATACACTGGTCTACCCACTTGGTGATATAGGTGTATATGGCCACATGTGACAGTGCCGAGTGAATACCTTAGTGTGGATTTATATCAAATGCCTTGGGCTTGTCAAGTTTAGAAGGATGATAGTGTTGTCATCATGCATGTCCTTGATGAGCTCTTTAAGGACATCTAACAGAACTAACATACATGATATAATAATAGCAACTCACACAGGTCTGTAGCACACAACTGGGATATCACTAGTGTCCATTTAGAAAAGGTCCAAGATGGCATGTTGGTCTAGCTCACAGATAAGGAGAGTCAGGATACATGCATGCATCAGATGCTGGCTCCCCAAGTCACTGATACATATTAAAAACACCCTGATACAGCAACATAGTCTGTGCGGAAGGTGTATTGGAGTGTGTATTAAACTATGTCAGGAAGGTGTATGTGATAAGTCATGTGATAGGCAACCTATGATGTCACAGCCTATTGATTCTGTGTGATCGGCCAGGATGTAGATAAAGCAGTGCATACTGGCTATCCTCAACTGGCGTAGGGTTTGAACACAATCCCCCATGCAGAGATCATTGAGAAGGTCTCCCAGCTGGGGATTAAATCTCGTGTCACTAGATGGGTAACCAATTGGATCAGTGACAGAACACATACTGTGATAGTTGGTGAATCAACCTATATCTGTAAAGCTGTCATCATTGGTTTACCCCAGGGATCTGTGCTTGGCCTTTTACTATTTGGAATCTATTTCTCGACAGCTCAGGCTAAAGTATATAGCCTTTGGCTTACCAAGTTTGCTGATTCTTGCATACTGGGTACAATCACTGAGTCCACCTATGATGATAACATACTACAGGAGGGGCTTACACAGACAAATGATTTGTGACAAAGCCACACAGTCTACAAATAAATGCAGAAATGTGTCTTTATTTTGCCCTTCTGAAATGTGGAATTCCATGCTAATTACAGCATTTATAACAGTTCTGCTATGCTGAAAACCAGAGATGCAAGCACTGTGAACACATGTAGATAGCAATCTGAACTTTGACCACCAAGTGTCTACACTGGTAGTGAAAGCCTATGTTATGCACATTGTAAATCATACTATCATATTCAGATCTTAGGATTGTATGACAGCACTGTACTCAAACCTCATTAGAACACGAATAGAGTATAATGGCATGTTTTGTATGTACCTTACCAGACACGTGCAGCAGCTGGAGAGATCACAGGGGTTTCTCACTAAGAAAACACAGGGCCTACAAACCATGCCATAAAGTATGTGAAATGACTGAAAAGCCATATCACTGTAATCTGTATTGTATAAGATGATATGACTTCTGCCTGGCCTCCAGGACAGTCTCTGACCATGCCCCTGGTGGAAATAGTGCATATCTACAAATCAGATATAGCTGATGACATCAACATTGTCTGTTGAAGAGAATATGGTAATAACAAGGTCCCACATGCTGGTGTAAAAGACTCTCTGCAATGTCAAGCAAGAGCACAAACACCACCCTTTAGTTGAGTGCAGTGAGAATAAAGCTCCTACCTATCTAAGTAGGTGATATATGTGTGGAATAATTACTGAGACACCAGGGTTGCAGTGCTTTGGGGGAGGCAACACATGGCTGTATTGTAAATATGTGAAATATTGTTAGATAGAGCCTTCAGTTTATGTGTTAACATGTAATTTCATGTTATAGACAGGAAATGGACAGTAAACAGTAGTAATACATAATAATCTTTACTTTTCCATAAGGCAGTGGGTTTGAACAACCATTGACAAATTTTTGCGCATGCAAAATACACATTTTCAATGCTTTCCATGTTTGCGTGTAGTGAAGTATTGTGCAAATGTGAGCTACATTGCAAAACGTCTGAGAGTTAGTATTGTCTATGAAGCACAACTGCTTTTTAACTTACTCTGTGGCAGCATATGTAAATGCATTGTCACATATCTTTTTGAGCTTAGATGATACTGGGTTTGAATCCAGGTGTATCTAATACTTTTAAAGACTTTTAAATAAACAGTGATAATGCAATGACATGAATTCCTTATAGTACATTGGTTGTTGTGTGTTGGCATAGTGCAGCAGGGTTAAGTGGCATTGTACTGCCGCTCACTGTCACTGCACATTGGTGCATGATGAGAAACTCTGCGCAAACATAGATGCCAACAAGTGAAGGGATCCATTGCTTTTTCTGCTACATGTGTGTTGTGTTTGAGTCTATTTTTTTACCAGATGTTGTTGTTGTCTTTCGGCTTTTCCCGGTTAGGGGTCGCCACAGCGGAACTCCAGACCGCTAATGATTGGTAGCAGATTTTGACGAATGCCGAGGTGCCAGCTCAATGTTCACCCTTCAACAAAGGCATGCCCATTTACGTATGTCTTTCAAATGCCCACCCAACCGTGGGGAGGACATGCAGACTCCACACAGAAGGCACTCCCCGCACTCCAGCTGAGAATCGAACGGGAGAACCTCTTGCTGTGAGGCAACAATGCTACTGCTGCACCACCGTGGCATCATTTTTTTTACCAGATAATAGGTGTTAAAAAATGGGGTAGATAGGAAAGTGGTGAAATGTTTTTAGTTTATTTGTGGCTTTGATTTTTAAAGTGCTGAAATGGAGGACAAGCAGGGGAAGAACAAACAAAATCAATACAGGAATGTGCAGGAGTGAGGTAGGAAAGAACCACAGCAATCCATTTCTTTAACAGTATAAACTAAAACTATGTGTAGAATATTAACTGAATTTGGACTGTCACCTCCACAAAGAGGGGTGGCAACAGTGCAACCATGTTGTATAGCCAACTGGACCAAATCAAGTGTGTCAAGAAGACAAGTGTGCAAAATGGAGAGCTATGTCTGGGATGATTTTTTGGGGGGAACAGGTGGCATTTTTTTCTTAATTCAGTAAAAGAGGACTGCTGGGTAAGGGATGTAGCCATGTCTGGTTCTGGTAATTTGGATAGGTGAGGAAGCAAATGCAAACAAACAAGAAAAAAAAGACAAGAGATAGGTACACTGATTGACACAAAAGGTTGGGGGACACCATGACTGGGATGAGGGAGTGGACAACGTAGGTTCATGGACATCAAGCTTGGAGACAGTGAGAATCGAGTCCTCACCCACTAGAATGTCATCATTGTTCCCTTACTCTGCTGGTGGCTGGAATGGTTGATGTCTCCTCTTCCTTCGACAGACCATGAGTGAGAGTAGCCCCTCTATCCAGCATAGGTGTACACCAATGGTGTGGTACACGACCCTATGCACCATCCCTAGCAACTCCCTGCCATTGATGAAATCACCATCTCCACCAGTGCTCTTAGAGAGTACTGCTGCACCAGCTTCCAGGGCAGTACTACCTGAGGCCACAGGTAGTGCAGGGGCAGCAAAGGCAGTCCTGCCAGCTTAGCTCCCAGACATGCTGGGAGTTAGCACTGGAGGTGGTGGAGCGGGATCGACTAACCCACTGGGACTGGCCTACCTCACTGTGCTGTGTAGCATTTAGTGATGTGATACACACTGATGACTTGGAGATATATGTCAACACATAATAGAAAATAAAAAAGAGAGATAAGGGTTGGGGTGAGAGAAAAAAGCGATAATTTAGTACCATCATATGTGCCATGAAATGCATTAACACAATTATACAACACTTTTATCTGAAGTATTACATTTAAGTATACATCCTAGCAGGTACACACTATACTACAGATCGCTGAAAGTAATTCTTAAAATGTGCATATATTGCACATATCCGTGTTCCAGTTATACAGATTACAGTTTTCAGCAAGCATCTGTGGCACTGGTATAGACTTTTTAATTTAATGTAAATATTATTGAAGAAAAAACAGTATTGTATAGTTGGGAAACGTGGTATTTGAACCCACAACTTCTGAATACAGTCTAATGTTGGACTCTTACAATTGGTTTGTACTACAGATAATGCATGCATACTTGCTTTTACAGTTGGGATATGCATGTTCAATTTGATACAACTCTATGAAAGACCAAAAAAAGCTATCTTTAACTTTTAATGCTACAATAACACTTCTCTTCTGCTGCATACATACCACTTGCTTCCCCTGAGTTTCTCCAATTGAGTAACATGAGCCTGTTGATTGAACTCATGTTTGATGGGAGCTGAGGAAAGAACAGAAAAGAACAGAAGCACATTATGCATACCAGGCTTGCCTATATTTAGCTAAGTCTTGCATGCACTCCCATATTGTCATACTTACACAGCTGTGGGATGTCCACAGTCTCAAATTCCTGCAACCAGTGGTCGACAGTATCACTTTTTCTCCTGCATAGATCATTAAAATGATTCCTACATTGCTCTCCAGTGCGTGGGATGCCAGTGGCACTGGATTCAGCCTGGGCCAAACTATTCCACACCTCAGACTTGTACTGGGAACCAGAATAGTGCCCCCTGCAGAAGCCTTTGGCTGTGGTGCTTTACCAGGAGTCCAATAAATATTCTGGATTCCTGGACACCCCACCTCTGTGCCCTAAAGTGTGCATATACCTCTCCAATGTCAGCCATGTCTACCAGCTGAAGCAGAGCAATGGAAACGGATGTTTTCCTGTTAGTTCCAGTTATCACATTTAATGGTAGTGTACAAACCCGAGCAACAATGCAAACCGCATTTGCATGATGTAAAGTGGAGCACAACATGGCTAAGCAGAAAGGAATTCAATTGAAATTGAAGGTTAATCTGACAGCTGGCCTTAGGTTGAGGGGTGTGCACTGATGTAGCCTGGAAATATATATTGGAAATTGGAAGGTAACTGCTTGGTGAGTTAAGTTTGCAGACATGCATTGGGGGCAGAAATATAATGACCTGACTTTTTTTGTCTTTATACATCAAGGAAAATTTACTTTTACAATATGGGATTCAAGCCTAGGCATAAGGGACAAAACATTTACTACTACAGCATTGATTTTTCATCTTTGCCACAGAAGAAGTATAGTCAGGAATCATACATAAATACAGGTGACAGTTGGAGTTGTTGAACATGTATGTGTGTGACTTGACAAGGTTATTTAATAAAGATCCAGTTGTGTATGTGTCTTAATTGTGAAAGCCATGCAAGTCCAGATAGCAGAATTATACCTACATAAATGTAGCAGACAGTATACCCTCAGTCATACATATGAAAACACAATAATGATGTCTCATCTCTTATTCATAAAATTCATATCAGCTCCACTATCAAATGTGTTATAAGTGAGAGTGAATATATTGGGAATTGCAACAGTAATAAAAGTGCATAGAATATCCTGTACTAGAACCCAGGACCATGTGTATGGCAGTCCTATACTTATACCTGTTGCCACAAGAATATGGAAATAACACTATTTTTAAGTTCATTACTAGAAACTGCACTGTCGCAACAGTAAAAATTAGTTGCATACCCTGTACTAGAACCCAGGGCCATCTGTACTCCATCCCTATAATTAGACCTGCTGCCACAGGACTATTTACATGAAATTTCCTAATTTCTTAAACATTATTAAGGTCTCTGTGTTTGTTAACTGCCATGCAACATTCCTTAGCAGGTTTGCGTGCTGCCCAACAGAATTAATAGAATGTATCCAGTTTCAATTATTGGCTGTCTGAGTGCTGTCTGCAGGTATTCGATGGCTGCAGCTGCTGGGAAACCCTGCTAACTACCTTGCAAGGCAGCACAATGCTGCTAAGTGCACTTGTGCGATGAAATACAGAAATTGCAACAATTAATTGCTTTTGACTGTTGCCCTTTTACAGATGCCCTGCTTGCAGGTGTTCTGTTTGCTTCCTGGGTGGCACACTAGTCCAGTTTGCCCATTGCCACACTTCACACAAACAAGATAAGCACAGCCAGATCTCACCTTCATTTTTGTATGTTTCCTGTGTTTGTGCATTATGCAAACAATGGCCACCCCCCCAAAAAAAAAAAAAAAAAAAAAGAAAAAAAGGGACAAGTAGTTGAAATGAGGAAAAGAAATCTATGACATACACACTAGAAAATATTAGTAGACATGAGATATTTTTACATAGGTTTGGATTTGAACTCTGACTCTAATAAACTTTCAAAACACTGGAAGAGTGCCTTATCCACCTTTGCCACACAAACAGCTTTGCAACAGAGAAATGAAACAGAAATAAAAGGGCAAAGTAGTTCAAATAAAGCAAAGCAATCTAGGAAATTAACAAAGCAAAATGTTTATTAGTAGACATGAGACATTTCTACATAGGTCTGGATTTGAAACTTCACTGCAATGAACATTCAGAACACAGGAAAGGTGCCTTATTTTATTTTATTTTGCATTTGTTTACCGGGATGGTCCAGCTGGGCCAGAGATGCCCATTTTCAGTGGAGTCCTGGGGTGAAAAGCTCCACATATAAGACATTTCACATACAATACAGAATTTACATTAATAATGACATTTAGTACATATTTTTGGCAGCTTATATAATTGGTGAAAAAAAATAGTACATAAGTAATCATTCTCAAATCAAAGATATTTTACAGGCAATACAGGGTATATACATGAGAACATTCCATATGAGTAGTTTTCAGCTAGCAAAATGTATATAGGACACTTCATGAAATGGGTGCAAAGCAGACAAAGGAATTAAAGACTAGGTACTTAAACTTTTCATATGTTTAGGAAGTGTAACAGCTGAGCAATAGGCTATATGAGTCCTGTTGCAGGAATCAGCAAAGTCAGTAGATATTGTTGCAGATATAAGTGGTGGTAGGCTGTGAGAGTACCTGAATGCCTTACTAGGTCTATAAGGGTTAGGAAGAGAAGGAAGTAGACAGGAGGGATCAATGGTAGGACAATGAGGGTTAGTAGAAGGGGGAAGTGGATAGGATGGAGAGGCAGAGTAAGTAAAAAGTCAGGTGGATGTGAAAGGAGGATGACAGAGTAGTGGAGTCGGGGTGAGAATAGTTGTGATGGTTGAAGTTAGGTTATATGAGATGTGGTATTAGCACATGTGCACAGCCAAGATGAGGAGAGGTGTTTCAGAGATGTCTTGAAGAGGGTTACTGAGTGGGTGGATCTAATTGTTGGAGGAGAGAGTTCCAAAGTTTTGAGATGGTAAAGGAGTAAAGCATCTGGTCAGCTGAAAGTTTGGGTTTTTCTACATTTACGAGCAGTTGTTTTTAGGATCAGAGTAGTCTGTTAAGATGGTATAAAGTAAGTATAAAAGATAGAGCAGTGCACATGGATGGATTATGAATGCATTTGTAAGCTGTAGTTAAGTGGATAAAGGTGAGATAGTTGGTGAGTTCATGCCATTTTAGGTCGTGTAATGATAAACAGTGGTGAGATGAGTAGGAGGCATTAGTTACAAACTTAGCAATTTTGTTGTAGCATGACTCTAGTTTGGACTTTAGAGAGGACTGAATGTTGGTGAGTGGAGCACCATATAAAAGAGAGGGCAATAGAAAAGAAAAGGCAAGGGAAAGTCAGGCTGATGCACTGACTAGATGTTTGTGTTGGTAGAGAGTGCCAAGCTTTTGATCTGTCTTTTTGACATTGGACTGGATGTGCAGGTTGGATGTGAGGTTTTCATCTATGATGACACCTATGAGTTTTTTGCTAGGTACAATGTCGATGGTGGTACCATTTAGGGATTGAATGGTGAAGTTCTCTTTTTGTAGGAGTGTAAACTTTTTGGGGCAAAGATTACTACTTTGGTTTTATTGAGGTTCAGGGCAAGATGATTATTAGACATCCAAATTTTGGTGGAGGTGTGGGCATTCTGGGTGAGTTGGTGAGTTGTGAGGAGTTGTTTGCAGTGCAGATGATAGTGGATTCATCTGCGTACTGGATGACTGAGCCTTGAGAGAATGCAGTGTGGAAGCTATTGATAAATATGCTAAACAGAAGTGGGCCTAAAATGGAGCCTTGAGTAACACCAGTGGTGGTGTTTAGGAAATGGGAGTAAGAGTTCTCCATTTACATGATTGTTGCCTGTTAGTGAGGTAATTAGTGAACCAGTTTAGAGTTTGAGGTGAGGTACCTATGTTAGAGAGTTTTGTTTGAAGGAGAGAGTGGGATATAGTATCAAAAGCTTTAGAAAGATCAAGAAATAGTAAAGATATGATTTTATCAGCATCACGGGCTTGGTTGACAGTGTCCATGAAGGATATGATGGCAGTGGTGGTACTATGTCCTGGCCTAAATCCATGTTGGGTGGGGTAGAAGATGTGGTTGTGAGTCAGATGGTGAAGAAGTTGAGAATGAATAAATTTTTCCAGAAGCTTAGAGATGGGTGATAGTATAGCAATGGGGCGGACATTGGTGGTGTCTATATTAGGACCCCCCTTGTATAGAGGGAGGATATAACCTTTTTTCCAGATGATGGGCATATAGGATTCTTGGATAGATATAGATCTGTTGAGAAGTATGCTGATAGGGTAAGTGATTGAGTTGGCTGAGATTTGCAGGTATTTGGCGGGTATATTGTCATGGGCATTTGTGCATGGTTTGAGTTTTAGAAGCATATTCCCCTTTGTTACACAAACAACTTTGCTGCAAGAAACTAAAATCATTCTGCATACAACCAACTGAAACATCATCTACAATAATATGAAACCATACAACTGTTATTTCTACATGTATTATTTTTGGATGTAGTGCACTAAGTGATCACACAACCAGTTATGATTATTGCTTGCAAATATACAGCTCTGTTTTACCTCTCTTAGTTTGTTGGTCATGCTTCTCTTAACTGACTAGTAATCTGAAACATGCAGTCTGTAAGCCATTCTATATCATTGTTCTAAAAATGTGTGAGGATATTAAATGGCAATAATATATGAAGTTGCCAACAAATGAAGGGGGTTTGAATGTTAATGAACATAACCTGTGAATTGTGTGCTGCTAACTTACATTTCCAACTTAGACAAAATTACATCTAACACTTTGTAAGTCTAACCTGCCACAACCACTGGATGTAGGGCAGCCTGCAGTGCTGTTGTGTTTTCCTTCATCCAACCAGTAATCATTCGCAGTTGCAATCCATTAAAAACAAACACTGATGGAGTGCCTGCACTATGTTTACAAGTATTTGGGATTCAGTAATTCTAATGAATTCACACCTGATCTGCATCTTCATTATGTTGACAGCCCTGAATCTACACCATAAAAAGGCATCAGTGTAGGTAGGGAAACCAAATGTGAGGAGAATTGTTTAGGTGGAGAATACAGAAAAGAGGCTATTACTTTGGGATATATCTGCAAAGAGGATTACTGAACTTGAGAAGGTATGCTTGCATATTATCTGCTACATACTGCATATGCTGAAATGTAATTAAGAAAAATATGTATACTAGTTTAATATATATATTTTGATTAGCAAAGGCTTTTACACTTTTGTTTTGTATGCATTAGTTAGAAGTGTACTGATGGTAGGGCGGCCACGGTGGTGCAGTGGTTAGCATTGCCACCTCACAGCAAGAGGTTCTCCGGTTCGATCCTCAGCTGGGGTGCCTTCTGTGCGGAGTCTGCATGTCCTCCCTGTGGTCGCGTGGGTTTCCTCCGGGTGCTCCGGTTTCCTCCCACATCCCAAAGACAGGCTGCAGGTGGATTGGACACTCTAAATTGGCCCTAGGTGTGCGTGTGAGTGTGCCTTCTGTGGAAGGTTGGGTGCTGGGCTGGCAACTCGACACCGTAAAACTCCACTGCCATTCAATGTGCGGACAAGGTGATCCGCTGTGGCGACCCCTAACCGAGAAAAAGCCGAAAGAAGAAGAAGAAGAAGAAGTTAGAAGTGTACTGATGGCATGGGCATGTTATGTTTCTCAGGGCATTTCACAGTTATACTTCATCGGCAATACTTTAAAATGGAATGTTCTATGTTAAATCTTTAGACATGTTTCAGGGATAGTTCATTTGATAGCACTTTAAGCATTTTAAAGATGGTTTGTTAGCAAAATGTGTCATTTCTCTATGTTTCTGAGGGGGAGCAAAGCTACATTTCTGTTATGGCACAAATAAGGATGTGTTGCTATTATTACTTTCCTTTTTGCATATAACCTGTTTGTATTTCAAATCTCTAGACTGTTTTATGTTTCTCCAATGGATAATACTGAAATGCTACCTTTTCATTTTTATCTGGGAACAGTTATTTTGTAGTTATGTAATTCTTATGTGTATTATCCTTCTGTTGTATTTTAGGACACCTAGGAGTATGCCATCCAGGTGTCTCAGTCCTCAAAAAACACCTTTCACTGACCCTGACAATCAGGCCATTGCTGACAGTTTTAGGCAACATGGTGTCTTCCTGTGATATGTCAGTCAAAATGCAGACTTAGCAGCAGATTGTCACAGTTGTTAATGCAGTGGGTGGCCACAGTAGGACATAAGGCCAGGTGCACCATAGGGCCACTGACATGATCTCATCTGCATGGAGGAGAGCATCTGCAGTGGAACGTGAGTGGATGGGTACTGGGGGGCCTGCTACAGAGCCACCATTAACAGGAAATGAAGAGTTCCTGTCCACTGTCAGGGATCCAGGCAGCACCTAGGAAAGTACAGAACAGGATGTCCTTTACACTGGCACTACTGTTTCAGGGACAGCAAGTATGTCCCAAGAAGAGCTTCCAGGTAGGCTTGTGTATCTCAGTTGTTGAACACTGTTGTATAGTAAAACAATTTAAATAAATCCATTACTTCTGTTTCACAAGAAATTTATTTTGGGGGGAGGAATGAAGGTTGCTACAATTAACACATTCTGATTGATTAGCTTTAGGTTGGAGTTGTCATCCAAATTCTTTTTGAAAGTATAATTAATGAACATATAAAGAGGAGAAAGTATTACCCATGTGTTACTGTTAATTGTGATCATGTTGTCCTTACCTTTTGCTTAACTTCTTCCAGGACCATCTGGCAAACAGAGGATACCATTATCTGCACATGGTAAGCCAGACATTTTTTATATCAGTACTGATGAACAATTCCAAGAAATATTTTAGTGTGTGATGTTGATGTCAGGACTGTGGTGTATATTACTGTACTGTCTAATAGTAGCAACACTGTTATTTTTTTAGCATACATTGGAGTGTAGTAGTTTAGGTATTAATTTTCCTGTGTTTGTTGCTTATTATCCCAGTTGATCCTGACAGTGGAAGTGTGGGACCTCTACCACTTGATGTCAGGGTATCAGCAGACTCTGATGATGATGGTGGCCAAACATAGACACATTTGAGGGGTGCAGAGGTTGAACCTGACACTGAGGATGACATACAGCCATCCCCTGAAATTCCACTGGACACTGCCAGTAGGCCAATGCCTACCCATTCCAGTGACCCCAAAGATATTGGATAGGTGGAGGGCAAGACAGTTGATCAGGGATTTGTGACTACTGCAGCTTCAGTGTCTGCTGACTCTGGCCATAGCCAGAGTGTGGGTGAGGTGCTACACAGGAGGGTTGTTAGGGGTGCTTAGAGGAGATCAGCTGTCCACCTTTCACCTGATCAAGGTATCTCTTTCCATGCCACTCAATGTATGTTTAGAGCCATAATGGAGGCACAGGCATGTTCCCATAGGTGCTCCAGAGAAATACTTAGGGTTGTAGATGTGGCACAGGCTGACATGCATGATTCCTTCCACCATGTTGTTGATTCAATGGATCAAACAAATGACACATTGAAATGAGTAGTGTCTGTGATGGAATATCTGCTGGGAGGAGGATGGCATCCTCGTGGGTTTAGGTCAGCCACATCATCTGCTGTTAGCCAACATGGCCATGCCTGATCACGCTCCCATAGTGGCAATACTTCAAGTGCTCCATTAGTGGGTGAGCTGTTCATACCCAGATGTGGCAGGCCATGGGGTTGTGGTCCTGGACATACTTTTGAGGGAAGCTCATCCTGGAGACATCAGTCATGTTCAGGTAGCAGCAGTGCATCTGACCATGGGCATGAACATGCTAGTGCAACTCCTGGCAGAGCCAGTTCTCATGGTAAGGCAAGCCAGCAATGAACTGCCACCTCTACCATGCATGGCTCACACCTGTCCAACATACCATGATGTAGAGCTGACACAGAGCTTGGCTGTGTTCATATAGACACACACCAGTTTCACCTGGAGGACCCCTACAGACACACAGAAATCAGTTACATGGTTCAGCCAGGCTGCAACTTAAAACTCATTTGTCTCACTGGCCATTTGTTGGTTTATCCAAATGTCTGCCTGCTTCTCTTTCTCATTCACACACATTCACCAACCTTTAGTGTTAGCCTAGGCTTCCTGCCCCCCCCCCAACACACTGTGCAAGTGATTATAACAGTGCCATATCTCTATTTTGTATCTTTTGGATTCAGGGATACATAATCTTTGTGTCTGATGCTCAGGGTGAATAGCTGACTTAGTGCTTAGCATATCTGCAGTTGTGATGTTGAACTGGTAATTGCACTTTTGACTTAAATTGGTCTTAGAAAGTTAGATAGTTGATAGCATCAACATTTTACAACTTTATTGTGTATAATGTTGTGAGGGTTGTGAAGTCTGAAACTGCAATGTGCATCATTACTTTCTAAATTCTCTCTTTAATGATTGTTCAGTACAAATGTATGGTGCTAAACTGAGGGCATGCAGTTACCAGCACTGTTTTGAGAGGTATAACTGTGTGAATCTTTGATGCCTGGGGCCTAGTACTTAATAATGGACATATATAACTCAAATAAGTCTCTGCTATCTCATGTTAAGGTCATTTCTGTACAAATCTCCCACCTTTCACTTGCTTACACTACCAAGTAACAAAATGCAAGGATTTTCCAGTCATTCATATTATTACACGATACACTCCAGGTTTAACACTTGCCTTGTAAATCTAGCAGTTGCAACTGTTTTAGTTTAGGGCTGACTCTGCCTGATGCAAGCACTACACAGCCAATACATGAGAAAGAAAAGGTTGTGAGAGTTTCCTGGCATCAATGTTACTATATGTATGTGAGTAGGAGGAAGACTTTAGGCCATTAGGTGTTGAATGGGTGTGCTATGCATTATCTGTTAGCCAATGGAAGGACATATTGAGCATGCCGATATCTGCCTACACCCATAGCAGCTGCTGGTAGCCCCTCTGACTCCTCATCTGTGTGTGGCTGTGGTGACCTTGGCATTTGTGGTGGGATGTGTGCACCTTCCCCTTATTGATCCTGCTGAAGCTGTTTTCTTAGGATGATGTTGTTTAGCATGGTGCATACTGTGACTATTTCAGTACATGTCCATGGATTGTACTGCAAGGCTCCCCCAGATGTATCCAGGCACCGGAACTACAACTTCAGCAGCTTAAACACGTGCTCTATGATATTTCTGATTTGAGTGTGTACCTCATTATGGAGTACTTCACTGGGTGTGTGTGCATTTCTAATGGGCGTCATCAGCCACTGTTCCAGTGCATAAACTGCATCCCCCAGTAAATGACGCTGTGCGATATCCCCCCAGTGAACATCTGAATGAGTTGGGAGGAGTACCAGATATGTGAGTCATGGTAACTGCCAGGGTTGCCAGCACACACATTGAAGATGATCCCCTTGGCATTACACACAACTTGGTAGTTAATAGAGTGAAAGTCCCTTCTATTAATGTAGAGTCCTCCTTGTTCCTAGGCTGGTGCCTTAATTTCTACATCTGTGCAATCTGTGACACCCAATACTTCAGGGTAGTGTACTACAGGGTAGAATTCCTGCACATTTCTGGCCCTATCCTCAGGAGTACAGGGAAAATAGATTCAGTTACTAGCATGTTGGAGCTTAGCATTCAAGAATTAATGGAGGATCCTGGATGCTGATGCCTGTGACACCCCCAACATGTCACCTGTTGGTCTCTGAAAGGTATCTGTAGTTAAGATTCTAAGTGCTACAAACACCTTTGTCTCTACTGGGATGGGCTCCCCTCAGTTTGGCCTGGCTCTGAGTTGAGGATGACAGAGGTTTCAGGGTTCCTGTAGTGTGTTTCTATCCACCATGTACTGCTCTACATTTTCCACAGCATGTAGATTGTGATAAGTGACCTGGGGTCTGAAAACTCTTCTCCTTCTTGGCCTTGATCTATTAGCAGCAGCAGTAGCATAGACTTCAGCCTGTTGCAAAACATACACATGAATTAAAGCAACAGCAACCCCTAACATTGTTTTTGTATAGACTCCTTTCTGTGGCTGTATTCCAGTAGGTTTTTGAATTTGTAGGGAAAAGCAGCACTGAATCTACATGGTTGCTTTATAGCTTGTTGAATAGCTCCTCCATCTTGGATTGGATGATTAGGATACAATTCAGCTGCCTATGCTGTAATTTGCATGCCACTGTATTTAGCTTGTTTGTGTGGCTGTGAGTAGCTCTACATATCATGTAGAGCCGCTTACTGAATCTAAAATAGTGCGGTACTGTGTGAGCATCACGCCGTAATGGACCGTGTAGGATTTTTTGAATCTGGCTGATTATTAAAATTCCTCATTCATCTCGGGTTTCAGTAGTGTACCCAACATTACCTTTCATCTTCTTTCTTTATGATTCAATATTCTATGTTTCATCTTCTTACTAACAAATTCAAAAACCCTCCTGTCTATACCAAAAAAGTAAGCCATTCTAAACTTCCAAGGACTGAAGTTTCTCTCACATAAAAAGTTGCACAATAACATACTGCCAGGTATAAAATACAAGGCATAACATGTTTAGTTTTTATAACATAATCAACTGTGTCTAAAGTGTGAACATCCCATTGTAGCTCTATTTGTGTCCTTGGCTGTCCCTTCTCTAAACCTGTTTTGGAGCTAGAAAAATAACTTTTCAGGTTTTTACCATTTTATATAGAAATGTACATTGCTGTGTCACCTTGTCATCAAAAATCTGCCATTTACTATATGTCCCAGTGTTTTATATATCACCTCTTTAATAATCTTTTTTCAGACCGCTGGGTACCTACACTATCCTTGTAGTCTAAAGTGGTCTTCCTGGCAATCAAATCTATTTGTCTCTCAGTTTCTGTTACTTAGTCAGTATTGTACCCTCTTTGTACAAATTTCTAACCACATCTTCTGCCTCTGTCTAATAAATTTCATCTTCACTTCACATCCTTCTCATACTTAAAAACTGAGATTTAGGAATATTCTTGGATATATGTTTAGGGGTGACAGCTATTGGCCTATAACAAAACATTTTTATGGAAGGCTTTCCTATACGATGTGGTTATCACTGCTCCATCAATTTTTTTAGTTATGAAAAAAAAATGATATTCGAGAGGTTATATTCTATCTCAAAATTAATACCAAACTCATTTTAGTTCAGAAACACCACAAATGTTTTCATTTAATCTACCCCTCCATTCCAAATAATCCAACAGTAATCCAAAAACTGAAACCACAATCCAATATATCAGAGAAAACTGCTACTGTCACCACTTCAGACATATAATTCCTCAAAAAAAAAGGAAAATATCTGCATATGTAAGGGCAAAATGTGCTCCCAGAGCTGCCCCACTAATCTGCAAATAACATTCCTCTTGGAATATAAAGCATTCTTAGTTAATACTTACCGTAATAATTTAAACAAAAAGTCACTAAAGCAAGACTGAAAGTTCATACTTAGCAAGAAAATATTTTACAGCCCTTATTCCCCCTTAATGTTAAATATTGGCATATAATACTTTTGCATCCAGTGTGACCATATATACAGTCTCTTTCAAGGTTTTATTGTTTAACATATTTAAGAAATGTTTAGTGTTCTTCAGTCTTGCTGGACTAAAATCCAAAACTGGATTCAAATAAAACTCCAAATAAGCAGAGATAGATTCTGTAAGTGAGCCACTTCCTAACAACTATAAGTCTCCCAGGGCTTGGAAAACTATTCTGTGAATCTTAGGAACAAAACAATAATCTGTTCCCCAGGGTCTCTGACTATAAGGTATTTCATTTGTTTATCACTAAGTATTCCTTGCGCCATATGATTCCATGAGTTTGGCATAATGGTTAAGATCCCTACCTCATAGGCACAAGGTTCAGGTTTGCTTTTGACTTGGGGTTATTGGCTAGACTTAAAATGGCCCTTCAGGGCAGTTAGCCTATTTACCTATGTAAGAACTCACCCAATTGTTTTTTAAAAGTGAGGGTGAGGTCCAAAAAGATTGGGAAATATACCTTTCTATCAGACAACTATTTTTATTTCCATTAAATAGTAATTTTTCCCCAAGCTACTACAGTCCCACCTTACCAGCCTTAGTTATGTCTCAGAGCTTTCCTTTCTTTAGTTAACAAATTAGATGAATAATTTCTAAACAAAATAGTACATTTTGAACTAACTCTCGCAATACAGCATTCTCAAAAATGCAAACTATGGGATGAGAGGGCGGATTTAAATCTGATTTCTTAAATTTAAGTACATCCACATCATCCCCACTCCCATCTTTTGATGTGTTTCATGTCTGTACATTAATTTCACCTTTCTGCAGAAGGCCTTAAGATCATACATATCATCTAAAGGGGAACTGCTGATGAAAAAATATATGTCAAACTTTTATTTAACAGTGATAAACATTCATCAGAAAGTGAAACATCAGTAAGATTAACTACCAAAATTTATACAGTCCTACTTACTGTGTTAAGTCCTGAAACAACAACTTCATCATTTTTTGTTTTGCTTCTGTTTTCTGCTTCCATGTTTTTTGGTGCACTTTGCCCTTTTAAATTAGGGTGCAGATTCAATAAAGTGTACATGGATTGCTAAAACCACGTGCACATTGTGATGCGATGCCCACACGATAGTGCATCATTTTGTATTCTGTAAGCAGCTCTAAATGCTGTGTAGAGCATGCAAATATGGTAAACATAGTGGCATGCCAATTACAGCAACTAAGATGGAGGAAATATTCAACAAGCTACAAAGCAACTGTGTAGATGCAGTGCTGTTTTTTCTTTTGAATTCTAAAACCTATTGGAATACAGCCATGGAAACTAGGCCACAAGGAAAGAATGTTATGGGCTGCTGCTGCTCTTATTCATGTACATGTGCAGCAGGCCCTGTGTATGCTGCTACTGCTGCTGATAGACCACGGCAAAGAAGGAGAAGGGTTTTTAGACCCTATTCAACATTTCATAATCTGCATGAGGTAGACATTGTAGAGCACTACATGGTAGATAGAGACACACCACAGGAACTCTGCAGCCTCTGTCATCCTCAACTGAGAGCAAGGACAAACTGAGGGTAACCAATACCAATGGAGACTAATGTATGTGTAGCAGTTAGAATTTTAGCTACAGGAACCTTCCAGAAACCAACAGGAGGCATGCTGGGGATATCACAGGCATCAGCATTTAGGATCCTCCATCAGTTCATGAATGCTATGTTACAACATGCCAGTGAGTACATATATTTTCCCAGTACAGCTTAGGACAGAGCAAGTAGCACACTACCATGAAGTCCTGGGTGCCATAAACTGTACATATGTAGAAATCAAAGCACCATCTGGGCAACAGGGAAGGGTGTACATAAATAGAAAGGGCTACCAGTCTGTTAACTGCCAGGTCACATGTAATACTAAGGGAATCACCCAGAATGTGTGTGCTGGCAACCCAGGTAGTTACCACAACTCATGTATCTGGCACAACTCTATAAGATTTTTACTAGGAGGATATCCACAGGGGCATTTACTGGGGGATGCAGGTTATGCAGTGGAACTATGGCTGATGATGTCCATCAGAGCTGCACACAGACCAACTGAAGAACACTATAATGAGGCACATGCTCAAACAAGAAATATCATAGCGTGTGTGTATTTGGGCTGCTGTAATCCCGGTTCCAGTGCCTAGATACATCAGTTATCCAAGTTTGCAAGACTGCAATTGTTTAAAAACTCTCTCCATTGTTGAGCCTTTTTCAAACTTTTATTTATGGCTTGGTCTAGCTTTGTTGGTCTAAGATTTTGGGAGGGATGTACGTATTACAAAAACATGAAAGGAAGCAGTACAATTTGCAAAACAGCATCACGAAAACAGATATACTAAGCACTAAGTCAGCTATGCACCCTGAGCATCAGACAAAAGACTTATGTATCCATGAATCCAAAAGATAGAAAACAAGGATATGGCACAGTTATCATCTATGCACAGGGTGTTGTGTGGGGGGAGAGCAGCAGGAGGCCTAGGTTGACACAAAAGTTAGTGAGTGAGTGAGTGAGTGAGTAAGTAAGAGAAACAGGCAAACATTTGGATAAAGTATCAAATGGCCACTGAGACAGAATGAGCTTTAAGCCTCACAACTATCCCTTGTAACTATGTGTGAATTTCTGTAAGGACACTCCAGGTGAAACTGGTTTGTGGCTGTCTACAAGAACATAACCAAACACTATGTTAGCTCTATCTCCTGCTATGTTGGAAAGGTGTGAGCCATGCATGGTAGAAGTGACAGTTCATCATCATCATCCCTGACCCAGAGAATTGGCTCTGCTAGGAGTTGCGCAGGCACGTCCATGCCCATAGTCAGATGCACTGCTTCTACCTGACTGCACTGCTGCTACCTGAATGTGACTGATGTCTGCTAAATGAGTTCCACAACCCCATGGCTGCCATGTCTAGGTGTGGACACTTCCACCACTGATGGAGTAGTGGAAGTAGTGCTACAATGGGAGTGTCATCAGGCACAGCCACATTGGCTCACATCAGATGATGTGGCTGACCTACAACCACATGGATACAGTCCACCTCCCAGCAGATGTTGCATCACAAATAATGCCCATTCCAAAGTGACATTTATCCAATCCACTGAATCACCAACATGTTGGAGGCAGCACACATGCCAGCCTGTGGCACATAGCCTAAGTATTTCCTCATAGACCCTAATGGAGCATGCCTGCACCTCCATGGCAGCCCTAAACACATCAAGTGGCATGAAATATCTGAGGGCTCACTAGAATGGATTTGTGTAGGCCTACTGGCTGTGTCCGATGGAACTACAGCAGATGGCCAAATGTCAATCTCAGTGTGCACCCCTGACAGTGCCTGTGTTTGGCCACCAACATCATCAGAGTCTGCCAATACTCTTGCATCAGGTGGTAAGAGTCCTATACTTCCACTGTCAGGATCATCTGTGATAATAAGTAACAAACAAAAGAAAGAAATTAATAGCTACACTACTACAGTTCAATATATGCTAACAAGCTAACACTGGTGCCACTGTCACAGACAGTGCAGCAATACAGACACAGTCCTGATTCCCACCTCACACATACAGATAAATGAATATATCTGTGAAATGCTCATGAGTACTGAATAAGAATGTTTGGCTTATTATGTGCAGATGACACCACACTTGCTAGAGAGGATGGTCCTGGAAGAAATTAAGTAAAATGCAAAAACACCATCATCACAATAACACAGGGGGAAATGTGACCTTTATATGTCCATTAACAATACATTTAACTGAAACTTGAATGACACAGTCACCCTAAGCCCATGTGTAATGAACCAGAATGTATTGTTAACTGTATCAATCTATCACTAGTTCCCCCCTCAAAAACAAAATATTAAACCAACAAAAGTACGGATTTCAGTATTTTACTATACAAGAAATGTTTAAAATTGACATAGGTAAGCTTACCTGGAAGCTCCTCCTAGGACATACTTGTAATCCTTGAAGCAGCAGACATCAATCACATGCTGTTATGCACTTTCCACTGAGCTCTCTGGATCTGTGGCAGTGGAAAGCCTTCATTTGGTGTCAGTGGTGGCTCTGTAATAGGCCACCACTGGTAGCCAGCTGTCTGTGGGTCACTGCAGCTGCTCTCCTGTGGGCCAATGAAATCATGTCAATGGCCCTATGATGCACCTGATCATATGTCCTGCTGCATCCCCCAACAGCATTAACATCATTCACTATCTATTTCTAAATTTGCATTCTATCAGACTTAGCCCCACGTCTTCTCTCAAGCAGAAAGGCACCATGTTGCCGAAATGCGTGGACAATTGCATAATTTTTGTAGTCACTGAAGGGGGTTTGCAGGAATTTGGACACTTGGTTGCCATAGTCTTGGTGACATAAAACACAAAAGAAGGATACTACACATAAATATCACATAAATAAAAATCATGCTTAGATATAGCACATATTATTAGTTTTTCAATATTACCCACTGGAGACATACCTCTCAACCTCTTATCCACATAAATAAGTCTCCTCACCTTCAGGTTCCCAAGCTACACATTTCCCTGCAAGCACATGAAGAAGATGCAGATGAGGTGTGAACTCATTAGAAATGTTGAATCCCAAACTCTTGCCCCCCCCCCATTAGGAGATATAAACACAGTGCAGGCACTCCCTCAGTATTTGTTGCTAATGGATTGCAACTGTGAATGATTACTGGTAGGGAGAAGGAAAACACAACAGCAATTTAGACTCCCTTACCTCCAATGGGTGTGTTAGCCAGACTTACACTTATAAAGTGTAGAAGCAATTGTATCAAGGTTTTAAATGTTAGTAAGCAGCACACATTTCACAGTTTGCTTTTAGTAATATCTAACCTCCCCTGCATTTGTTGAAAACTGTATATTACTGCCATTTAACATTCTCACACATTTTAAGGACAATGATACAAGATGCCTTACAGACTACATGTTTCAGATTACTGCTCAGATAAGAGAAGAATGAACACCATACAAAGATAAGACAGACCTGCACTTCTGCAAACAATTGTCATAAATGGTTGTCTGATCACTCATTATACTACATCTGACATTAACACATGTAAAAACAACTCAGAAGTGTACAAGTGCCATATGTTTTGTTAATACTGTGGATGAATTTTGGACTTGCTTGTATGTACAATGATTTTCCATTGTCCTGCAAAGCTGTTTATGTGGTAAAGAGGGATAAGATGCCCTTACTGTGTTTTATAGGTTCATTGATGTGAGAGTTCAAATCTAGCATTGTGTAAAAATATTTAATGTTTACTAATATTTATTTTCTACTGTTGTTTATTTATATATACAGTGGATATAAAAAAGTGTACACATCCCTTTTAAAATGCCAGTTTTTTGTGTTATAAAAAATGAGACCACAATAAATAATGTCAACACTTCTCCCACCTTTACTGTGACCTATAACCTATACAATTCAATTGAAAAGCAAATTTGTTAGGGGAAAAATATAAAAAATAAAGAACGTACAATAAGCTGGTTGCATAAATGTGCACATCCTTAAACTAATACTTTGTTGAAGTACCTTTTGATTTAATTACACCATTCAGTCTTCTTGGGTAGGAGTCTATCAGCATGGCACATCTTGACTTGGCAATATTTGCCCACTCTTCCTTGCAAAAGCACTCCAAATCTGTCAGATTGTGAGGGTATCTGTCATGCACAGCCATCTTCAGGTCACCCCACAGATTTTTTATTGGATTTAGGTCAGGGCTCTGGCTGGACCATTCCAAAACTTTAATTTTCTTCTGGTGAAGCCATTCTTTTGTTGATTTGGATGTATGCTTGGGGGTCATTGTTGCGTTGAAAGGTGAAATTCCTCTTCTTTAGCTTCCTAGCAGACGACTGAAGGTTTTGGACTAAAAGGTATTTGGAACTGTTCACAATTCCCTCCACCTTACTAAATCCCCAGTTCCAGCTTAAGAAAAGCAACCACAGAGTATGATACTGCCACCGCTATGCTTCACTGTGAGGATGGTGTTTTATTGGTGATGCAAACTATTGTTTTTGCACCAAACGTACCTTTTGGATTTGTGGCCAAAAAGTTCAACCTTGGTCTCATCAGACCATAACACATTTGCCCATATCCAAAAAGCAGGAGTGCTGGTAGCTTGGAGAGTTAAAACACGAACTTGCCACAGTAACCAGATAAAAAGTTTTTATTCAAAATGCCAATACAAATCCACCATTAATGCCTTATATTTCACCTTGTGTTTTCGTCCTCATTCATTGGACTTCATCAGATGCTCTATCTAAATTCTTTAAATGTATTTATACTAATTCTAAAAACATTGAACCAATGAAATTCCCTCATTTTGTTTAAACAGACAAATAAACATACATTTGGGCTCATAAATATTAAACATGTATACTTTGTTTTCCACTCATGAGTTTTACCATTATTAAAATATATGTGTAAAACCTTTATTAAATGCAAATCGTATGAATATTTTTCAAAAATATTCCACAAAAATTACCATAATAAAAACCTTTTGTAAATTTAAAATACTACGAAACATAGGAGAATGGTTGTTTTTTTTTTTTTTAAAGAAGATATTTATTCAATTCCTTTTAAAACGTGCATTTTCTTAGGAAACAGTGCCACCTTCAGTCATACAAAAATATTGCATGTGTCTTATTTTCTTTCACAGTTTAACAGACCTAAATTTTAAAAGTGGTAATATGGACAGGTAATCATTTAAACCTGGGATTTTACCTGATTCTAAAGTTACTTGCCACCATAAGGAGTAAAAAAAAAAAAACAACCATTCTCCTATGTTTCATAGTATTTTAAATTTACAAAAGGTTTTTATTATGGTAATTTTTGTGGAATATTTTTGAAAAGTATTCATACGATTTGTATTTAATAAAGGTTTTACACATATATTTTAATAATGGTAAAACTCATGAGTGGAAAACAAAGTATACATGTTTAATATTTATGAGCCCAAATGTATGTTTATTTGTCTGTTTAAACAAAATGAGGGAATTAGTATAAACACAATAAAGAATTTAGATAGAGCATCTGATGAAGTCCAATGAATGAGGATGAAAATGCAAGGTGAAATATAAGGCGTTAATGGTGGATTTGTATTGGCATTTAGAATAAAAATGTTTTATCTGGTTACTGTGGCAAGTTCATGTTTTAACTCTCCAAGCTATTAGCACTCCTGCTTTTTGGTTTTGGTCACTTTGGAGGGCTTCCGTTTTTTTGTTTACATTTTCCCATATACTTTTGGGAGACATGATGTATTGTTTTGCAAATTTTAGCCAGGCCTGGATGTTTTTCTGTGTAAGAAAAGGCTTCTATCTTGCAACCCTACCCCATAGTCCAGACATATGGAGAAGATGGGAGATTATTGTCACATGTAGTACACAGCCAGTACTTGCCAGAAATTTCTGCAGCTCCTTCAGTGTTGCTGTAGGTCCCTTGAGCAGCCTCCCTGACCAGTTTTCATCTTGTTTTTTCATCAATTTTAGAGGGACTTCCAGTTCTTTGAAACATCACTGTTGCCCCATATTGTCTCCACTTTTTGATGACTGTCTTCACTGTGTTCCGTGGTATATCCAATGCTGTGGAAATTTATTTGTACCCTTCTCCTGACTGATACCTTTCAACAATGACATCCCTTTGATGCTTTGCAAGCTCTCTGCAAACCATGGCTTTTGCTGTAGCAGGCAACTGAGTAAATGTCAAGAAAATCCTACTAAGACAGCTGAACTTTATTTGGGGTTAATCAGAGTCTTTTTTAATTGATGGCAGGTGTGTACCCAAGAAGACCAAATGCTGTAATTAAAACAAAAGGTGCTTCAACAAAGTATTAGTTTAAGGGTGTGCACTTTTATGCAGCCAGCTTATTGTACATTTTTATTTTTTATATTTTTCCCCTAACAGATTTGTTTGTTTTTCAATTGAACCATACAGATTATAGGTCATATTAAAGGTGGAAAAAGTTTTGAAATGATTTATTGCAGTCTCATTTTCTTATATCACAAAAATATGGCATTTTAACAGGGGTGTGTATACTTTTTATATCCACTGCATGTGTACATATATATATATATATATATATATATATATATATATATATATATATATACACCAGTATTTGCCCAGTGCACAGCTTAGCACAAATATAGGAAACAGATACATAAAATAAATGTCAGGTAATATAATTCTATGATAACAATACATAAACTACCCCTGCGAGCTGTGTGTGTGTAGCACATCTGGTCAACATGGTGATTCACACAGTATATACTATCTGTAGATGACGTTTCAAGTCCCACATTTGTCTTTTAAGGATGAAACTTAAGAAACACTGCTCACATAGATAAAACAAGTTTAGCTATGCTTCTCATGTTTGTTTGTAGCTTACAGTTCTGCAAAGCTGTACTAATGGCCCATATACTAAACAGACAGAATGTAGACATTCTCAGTTTCAAAATGGATACATTGTTGCATGTTTTGCTTTCCACTACCATGCCCTTTACCATCCCTGTGTCTTGTCTTGTTTGTCCTGTTTGTCCTGTTTGTTTGTATCTGTTTCCTCACCTACCCTAATTACCTGACCCAGAAATACATATGTCCCTTACCCAGCATTCCTCTCTTACTGAAGTAAAAAAATGGGCACCTGTCCCACAAAAAAAAAAAATATATATATATATATATATATATATATATATATATATATATATATATATATATATATATATATATTTATCATCCCATACATAGCTCTCCACTTCACACACATCTTCTTGACACACTTGATTCAGTAGAATTGGCTGTACAACATGATTGTGTTGTCACCTCTCTTTGTTGAGGTGACAGTCCAAATTCAACTATTTTGTACATATTTTCATATTACACTGTTGAAGAAGTGGAGAGCTTTTTTTCCCTACCTCAATCCTGCACATTCCTATATTACTTTCCCTTGGTTCTTCTTATTGCTTGCCCCCACATTTCACCACTTTCCTATGTACCCCATTTTAACACCTATAATCTGGTCAAAAATAGAATCACACACAACACACATAAATTTAAAAAAAAGCAATGGAGCCGTTCACTTTTTGTTCTCTGCATTTTCTTGGAGTTTGGCATTGTACAATAATACCAAGCGATGGTGAACAACTCTTCAAAGGTGCATTTACCTCTGCATAAGGATGCTTAAACACATTGTGCTAAGGTAGCACACAGTGAATGTAGAAAATACAATAATTTAATTGCATTGTAAATACATATTTAAAATTATTAAATACACCTGGAGTCAAACCCTATATCATCTGAGCTGCAAAAGAAACCTGTCAATGCATTTACACCTGCTGCCACAGAGTCAACTAAGCAGCAGCTGTGTTTTATACATTCAGTAGTCAGAACTCTCATAATTTTTGCAGCAAAGCTTATGTTTGCTTGCTGCTTAACTACGTGCAAACAGGGAAAGCAGTACAAATGTGTATCTCACATGTACAAACTCTTTGCCTTCCATCATGCAAACAAGCTACTCAGCAGTGCATTGTTGAGCATTAACATTAACATGTATTACTTATGTTTACTGTCCATGTATTCTTTATCCATAAAAGTATATGTAAAAACACAAATAAAGGGAAGACACTCTTTAAGAAAAGAACACAGATTTATACTGTAGCAATCTATTACCTCTACCCATGCACTTCAGTCTTGGTCTCGTTGTACTTTTTCACAAATATAACATCTACATGAGAGAAATAAATAGCAAATACTTTCTTATATACCATGCATATCTTTATAATGATAATGCACATTTTTCAGCACTTGTAGTAATGTGGACAGATATCTGGAAATATTTTGCAAACCTGTCTTTTTAAGGTATACCTACACATCGGAAACACAACAGCAAATGGTACACTTTGCACAATCATCAATGTGGCAACATGCAGATCTTTAATATAGTGACAGTTGTACATGGCTAGCTATCCATTTACATCTTCTGTCAAACATCCAGTAATGATGTAATCTGCAATAAGTTGTTCTGCAGGCTTGTAAAAGTAAGACTTATGCTCTGGCACTTGTGTTAAGTACTTAGTTCTTGAGTCTGTGTACTTAGGTAGGTGTTCTAATCCCACTACAGTCAAGGCAGCATAATTGTGTATCCTGCAGTCATCACTACAATCACATGGGGTACTAATATTTTGTGTATGTATCTGTCTGTCTATCTGGTCAAAACAGCTTAATTGTGTATCCTGTAGTCATCACTACAATCACATAACGATATTTTGATAGTTGTACATGCCTACACATCCATTTCATTCAAGCCTCCCAACATCTTCTCTCACACATCCAATGATTATGTCATCCACTATAAATTGTCCTGCAGCCCTGTAAAAGTCAGACTTGCGCTGTGGTGCTTGCACTAATTACAGAGTTCTCTAGTCTGAAGAGCATAATTATGTATCCTGCAATCCCATGGAGTACAATAGTTTAACAGTTTTACATGCCTGCACATCCATTTCATTCAGGCCTCCCAGCATCTTCTGTTAAACATCCAGTAATGATGTCATCAGCTATAAATTGTCCTGCAGCCTTGGAAAAGTCAGGCATGTGCCATGGTGTTTTTACTAGTCTGTGTATTTAGATATGGAAGGGTTTTAATCTCACTGTAGTCAACTGGTGTGTGCGTTCACTTGGTTGACATTAGAGAGAGAGCATTTTACACCAGCATGTAGGACACTGCTATTACCATCTATTCCTCAACAGACACTGCTGATGTCATCACTTATAAAGTGCTGTCCAACAATCTTCAAGTTAGACTTGTGCTGTGGTGCTTGCTTTAAATACAGAGGTCTCTAGTGTGTGTACTTAGATAGCAGTTCTGTTCTTACTAAAGTCAGCTTGTGTATGTTCATGTTTTTTTTCTTGGTTGACATTAAAGAGAGCATTTTACACCAACATAGGGGATACTGCTATTACCATCTTCCGCTCAACAGACTCTGCTGATGTCATCAGCTATAGCTGTCTGACAAGCCTATTCTGTTAAAGTCACAGGCTAGGTTAAGATCCCTAGAGCGAGTGACCCTTGTGCCATTAGATTTATGGATGTGCAACATTTCCATCAAGGGACTATCAGAGACTGGCCTGTAGGATATGCACAAGTCATCTCTCAGCAGCCTATATAATGCAGAGGACAGTGACATGGCTTTCAGTCTATCCATATATGTCATAGCATGGTTTGTAGGCCCTGTATTTTCTTTTTGAAAATCCCCTGTGGGATCTCCAGCTGCTGCAAGTATCAGGTAAGGTACATGCAAAAGGGAGCAGTGTACTATATTAGTGGTCTAATGAGGGTTGAGTACAGTGGTGTTATAACACCCTCAGACCTGGATGCAATGCTCCAACTTATGAGGTACACAACATAGAAGGCTTTCCTTACCACTGTGGAAAATTGATGGTCGAAGTTCAGATTGCTATCTACCTGTGTTCCCAGGTCTCACACCACCGGGTTTGATCTTGGGGGGGGGGGGTGTTGTTGATACTGTAATTAGTGGAGAATTAAATTTTGCAAGAGGCAATAACAATGGAACTTTTTTTGCATTTAGTTTTAGACCATATGGCTTAGACACTAATCATTTGTCTGTGTAAGCCCCTTCTGTAATATGTTAACATCATTGGGGAACTCAACATTTTCACCCAATTTGCAATCATCAGCAAATTTGGTAAGCCAAAAGCTGTCTACGTTAGCCTGGACTTCCAAGAAATAGATTCTGAGCAATAAGGGGACTAGAACAGATCCTTGTGTTATGCCACTGGTGATGGCTATACAGGTAGAAGTTGAGTCACCAACTTTGACAGTATGTGTTCTGTCAGTGAGCCAATTGGCTAACCATTTAGTGAAGTAAGGGTTAATCTCCAGCTGGGAGAGTTCCTTAATGATACCCGAGTGGGGGGTTGTGTCAAAACTCTTGGCCACATCAAGATAGGCGGTATGTATTGTCCTACCTTCATCCAGGGCTTTGGTGACTTTCCTAAAGAGTCTAATAGTTTTAATAAGCATGTTCTACCCTTAACAAAGTCAAATTGGGTTGGGTTTATAGTTTGAAGGTTGCCTATGTTCTTGTTGATAAGTTCCATCATGATTCTTTCCATGGCTTTGCAGATGAGACTTGTTAGACTTATAGGTCTATAGTCCCAGGGTAGTTAATGCCCCCCCCCCTTTGTGCAAGAGGATTACTGCTGCTGTTTTCCACTCTGCTGGAACAAAGCCAGTTCTCAGGCTATGGTTAAACAGCATGCTACTTAGGTCCACTAGCTCCTGTTTTAAATTGCTTAGTAAGCAAACTGGGATGTTATCTGCTACCATTGAGGCCATGTTTTTAGCCTTGGAGAGAGCATATATGAACTGATGACTAGAAATACTAGGCTGAGGGCTGGTGTCGGATATGTTTTGGGGTATGGTCGATGGGGCCAGGGAGTTGAAGTTTGTACCAAATCTGTCCAATAGCAGGTAATCGATTTCCACCGGTGCAGTTTCATGTTTGGACTCCTTGAATTAAGTGGAAGAACTTTGAGTTTGCCTCCAGTGGATGTTGGTATGTCAAAACATTTGTTGCTTTGACATTGTCTAAAAAAGGCACTATGGGTAGGAAAGCACATCTGCCAGCATCCAATAGCATAGAGGACACAGGTCCAGACCATCTCTGGCAAAGCAGCATGGCTTGCTGAACATGTAAGCCCAGGGTGAGAGATACTGTATCCCTCTGGACTGACATCAGAAGCTAAGCCAATTATTGAAGTCCATCATCTGTTGTTTATATTGTGGCACCATCATCAACTGGATCCAGTGCTAGGTGGCATAGGTAGTAACTTAGGGCCCTGCAACTATGGGGGCCCACTCTGGCCAGGAGACTTCAACATAACAAAAAAAAACCTACTTCTTAACACTGCAGTGCTGGTGTCTTTTCCATTAAGAAGGACCATGCACTAGTGCAGATGTAAACCCATTCCACACTTGCATGCGGAACTTAAACTTGACATTCCATTTATAGAGAAGGTAAGTGCAAACATGTGTATTTTGTGTGTGTGTGTGTGTGTGTGTGTGTGTGTGTGTGTGTGTGTGTGTGTGTGTGTGTGTGTGTGTGTAATTTAAACTAATGGCACCAATATTTCTGTATGAGAGAGAAAGTGTGTGTATGCGTATGCATGTGTATGTGTGTATGCAATTTAAACTAGTCATTATGTTTGCATGAGAGATAGTCTGCGTGTGTGTGTGTGTGTGTGTGTGTGTGTGTGTGTGTGTGTGTGTGTGTGTATTGCTGTATGAGAGAAAAAGTGGGTTTGTGTGTGTGTTTTGCTGTGTGTGAGAGAGTAGGTGTATGTATGTTATGTGTGTTGCTGTGTGAGAGCAGAGAGAAGGTAGGTGTGTGTGTGTGTGTGTGTGTGTGTGTGTGTGTGTGTGTGTGTGTGTGTGTGTGTGTGTGTGTGTGTGTGTGTGTGTGTGTGTGTGAGTGTGTGTGTGCATGTGTGTATGTTTAACATACCTCTGAACTGTCCAGAATTTAGCCTCATAATTTTTGTCTGTTTCTCATAACATTTGTGGTTTTCTGGCTAATCACACAGGATTGAAGTCATTAAATAAGGACATATCAGACTTCACATCCTTCGGAAAATGCATGCACAAATCCTGTTATTCTAGCAATTTTCCAAGTTAAAAAGAGTGATATTTAAAATCTATCCCTATTTTTGGGCCATTGTCCAGATTTATTGCACTAAGAGGTTGAGAAGTATGCATAACTCCCAACTATCCAGATTTTTGTAGACTGTCCAGATTTTTGCCTCATATTTTTGGCCTATTCATCATAAAATGTGTGTTTTTCTGGTAAATCACTGAGGATTGAAATAACTAAATGTCATACATTTGAGTTTCAGATGTTTCCTTCAGAAAATGCATGCTAAGACAATACTTCAGAAAATGCATGCTAAGACAAATGCTGTTATTCTAGCAACTTTCTAAGTCTATAAGAACAATATTTATAATCTGTCCCTTTTTTGGTGTCTTTGCCCCCCCCCCCATTATTTTAGGCTTTGTCCAAATTTCTTGTGCTAAGAGGTTGAGAGGTATGGAGGTATGGTATGTAATGCCCATAGTTTTTTTGGGGGGGAGGGGTTAGTCTAGCAACTTGATCATGCTTGACCCTGTAACTTGGTTACAGGAGGCAAGTGCCTGAATCCTCTACACCAACTACCAGACTTCTGAAGGAATTGTGAGCATCTGTGTAGACAAGAGCTGAATCCTCTACACCAACTACCAGACTGCTGATGAAATTGTGAGTTTGAATTTCATTACATTTTCAGGGAATTATGAGTTTCAGTGCACATTCAAGGGGTTATCAGTTTCAGTGCATTTTCATGGATTGTGAGTTTCAAGCAAAGAAAGGTTTACTGTTGCTCACACTAAGTTTGTTTTCAATGTGCAACTATGGTTTTGTTTAGTAAATGGCAGTCACTGTCTGTGCTGTAGAATTTGAAAGCAGTGTTAGTAGCATAATTGCCTTTGGTGCAGAAGACTGTGGATTTTACTGCCACACTGTGTATATGGAGTGTTGATATTGCAGTGCCATTTTGATTGCAGATTATTTTGTGCATTTAAAGGGGAGATAAGGGTTCTGCACTCCTGAGTGTGCCCTCCTTTGTATGAGATGCCTAGTAACTATGAACTTGTCGGTTTGTCAGTCATTCCCTATTGCAATATTACCAGCTTACTAATTTTTTAATGCAACATAGGGAATTAATTATTTAAGGGCAGTAGGTACTGAATTTGTAGATGAAACACTGAACTGTAAAGTTGTTTTGCCAGTAGCAACCTCTTCATTAGTTACAGATCTCTTTAATGTGGAATTATTCAGATGACCTTAACTTCTGGAGAGATTGTGCTTATTGACTGATATTGGTGGATTGTAATGACAAAAGTCTGAGCGGCCTTTTATTGTTAATTGAAATGGGCAGTTTTGTCATTATTGGATCATACATTTTGTTTCATTGCTTACTGAAAAAATGTTCAAAACTACAAATTTAAGACACACTCTAACAAATGGTGCTGCATTATAAAAGGAATATAATTTACACAATCAGGAAGGTGAATCAAAGAACACATACAATGGCCCTAAAAATGTGTGCAAGGGGCCTGTGGTTTGAAAACAGCCCGAAGGTAAACTTAATTCTCCAATGGCCATATGCATTTTATTTGAATGTGGTTTTTAATGTCGTTTCAATGAATGTGAGTTTCAATGGCAGAGCATTTTACTGCTCATGCTAAGTCTGTTTTCCTTCTGAGAATGTATTGTTTGTTCAACAAACGGCTATCCATGTTTGTGATATTTTGTTTCAATATCTGTAATCATTGTAGAAGTAAACAGGGATACTTGGCATTAACATGGCTAGGCTTGTAAAGGCTCTAGGGTCACTAGCCTCATAACCTCCTATGAACCTATGAATCTATAAATAAGAAAAAAACTATACACATGGATAGGTTTGAACAGTGTTCATGGAAACTGGGGAGAAATATCAAAAACACAGGCTGCAACGAAGATATAATAAGACAACCAAAGAATACAATGTATTAGTATTGAGGAAGGATTTTATCCGAAAGCTTTGCTACTATATAAAGTGAGTTTTCTCAGTTCTTTGGTTGTCTTATTATAACTGGGAAGAAATAACCAAGTAATAGAACACAGAAATGGCTAGAAAGGCGGCTGCTGTGGGGGGTTTAGGGGATGCTACAATAGGGGCTGCTCTGGTGGGGTCCCGATCTATTACCTTGCCTAGGGCCCCATTTGACCATGATCCAGCTCTGAACATCTTGTGCAAAGATAGAATGCTGGTTAGGGCTAGGGTCACATGTGCCTGGGACACATAATCTGAGAGTTCAGTCATGTGTCTCTTTATATAGTCTAGAGAGGTATATCTCAAGTAATTCACTCCAGCATGAACTACGACAGAGCCATAATGGTACTTGTAGTTGAGTAACATGAGTGACATGGTATGATAGACTTGTATGTATATGGCTGTCTTATTAGGACATGTGTTGTTGCAGGGGAGCAGCTCAACCATCAACACAGTTCACATTCCACCATCACAGTGACAATTGCAGTATGGCATAGGTTCACAAGTGTCTACATACCATCATTAATGTTCTGTGACACACATCAGTGTAAATTCATACTGATTACATGGTTACATACGTTTTGTCTCATACATGTGTTCTTAATCTGTGATATATACAACAATGTATCACATGTTTGGATACAATTGCAACCTTGGGGAATTCATTGTATATGCAGTTGTATTGCTAGAACCAAGGATTATTGAGGGGGTCAGCAGCACCATTGTGCGACTCTAGCAACTGATCTGTAATGTGTCCTGATATGGCATCAGGCTGGTCAAACACAGCTTGCCAATGAAACACTTATAGGCATATGTTGTGGAATTGATGTAAGTATATGACATTGGTACAGCTGTATGACTGTGTGCATGATATCAGTGTGTGGAATGTGATGAATGATTATGGTTGTATGTATCAAATCATGCATTCCAATACAATTAAAATATTAAGTGGAATATACAACTAAGCAAAGATATACATCTGGAAGTTACCAGACATACCCAACTGAAGTGAATTACAATCCACTATCTGACTGTTTGTCTCACATGTCACCCCATCCATCATCACCACTGTCCATCAGCCAAAGTATACATGCAAACCTTACTTAGTTTTTATGGTAAGGAGGTCAGCACATTTGTGCCCTCTGTACGGCTAATAACACAGAATCAATGGGCCATGACAACATCACAGATTGCCTATAGAGTGACTCAGAACATGGATCCATACTTAAATACAGCCTCCTGGAATATGTTCCCATAGAAGGGTGCACATCAACATGCATCCGTGTGATTGGAGGGGGCATCACCTATTACATGCATGTGTAGACACATCCTGACTCTCTTTATCTGTGAGATAGATCGTGCCATCATGGACCTTTTCTAAATGTACACTGGTAATATCCCGGCTGTGTGTGAAAGACGTGTGATTTGTTCAGGCTACATCCATGTCTGTTACATGTGTTTGATGTCCTTAAGAAGGTCAGTAAGGACATGCATGATGACAACACCATCATCCTGTGGAACTTGACCAGGCCAAGTAATTTGACTCAAATCCACACTAAGGTATTACTGTAACACAGTCACAAGTGGCGATAAATACCTATATCACCAAGTGGTAAGGCCACTCAAACACATATGTGACATATAAATATGTCGAAGTGTGTGAAGTGACCTACAGCTAGAGTCCAGTGATCAGGTCTGTACCTCAGGGCTGTGTGCTAGGCCCTTTCTTGTCCATTATTTAAGTCACGGACATCAAGAATGACATACACATCCAGCTGTCTGGAGGACTGCAGATTGTGGACAATCATTGAATCCAGTTGTGATACTAGTATAATACAGACAGTATCAACACACAAAAGAATGCAGCCACAGCCATGAAGACACCTGAGATGAAACAAAATCATGGGGATTTGTTACATTATAAAAGCAAATGCATAACCTAATGATAATGTAGACAGTAAACCCCTATGAGCCGACTCAGTGGTATGTGACCTGTGTACTGAGGAAGATGGTATGCAGAACGTCCATCAGCATGTGTCCACAGTGGTGACTACTCCCTTGTAAGTAACACAACTCCTGAGTATGTGCAGGGCATCCACTCAAAGACAATTTCTGTCGTTCAGTTTTCATCACACCAATAACTGAGTACAATGCATAATTTTTCATGTAATTCCCTACACATCTTCCAGGGATGCATAACTCAAGTGTGCCACATTTGCCACAGTGAGATCCCACATATCTTATTGGCCATACTCAAGTATTCTTTTTGTTGCATAAAAACACTGTCTGATGGTGTGGAACCCCCATCAAGGTGTTATACCAGATGCATGTGTGATATGTATTCCAGTGATGCACACAGTACATACATAGCTGATTGACAACATTGATGACATGGGTTACATTCACAACAGTGCGGATTGTGCAATATATATGTCATGCACACCTGTCAACTAGCCTGGACTGATCATAATCTCACATACAGGTGCAGCAGTAATCCTCCTAACACCTCCAGTAGATGTTACAGTGTCAGGATGGTGTGCTTGAGTCCCCTCATAGATTGCTGGCAACTCATAATGGTTGTACAAGTGTGTTCATGCAGAAGCATCTGTTATCACTCACAATCACATATGTTATGTCAGTGACGTGGGATTACTGATGGTATTAATCTAATATTGTCCATGACTGCACATGTATCTGTCTACTGTTGTCCATGAGCCTGTAACTGTGTGTCCCACTTGCTTGAGACCCCTGCTGACATTACAGTCATATTCAGGCAACTTATTTTGCACAGCTTCACAATATGCACCTAACCCCTATTATATATACCATATCTGTTATATGTTTTCTCTATTTTCATGTCAAGATGCTTATTTCATAAAGAGTCTTCCTCAATGTTAATGTCACCTTGTGTGACAGTCACATAATATGCATTCACTGTGCAGTCCATACTGTATCACGACGATATGTGATTAGTGTTCATGCTACAACTGTCTTCACTGACATGCCCCTATCTGCTGTACATTACCATGTTTCACCTGTCCTCTTTCCCTGTGTTCATTCCTACAATTCATCTGTGTGTCCCTATTTAATACACACACTTCCCCTGACTGTTTTTAATGGCAGTCTATGTACTATTATGGATCGTTTAAACAACTTTTGTTCAGTATGCCTGACACAGGTTTCCACTGTATACATTTTCATATAATGTGTTGGAACTATATGCATTGCTTTATTCATAACCCTGGTAATCTTTCTGGCATTCTGTGCAAACACGCTGACTTAGTTTTCCCATAGGTAAACAGGTTTACATGCCTGACCCTGACAGTGTCTGTGTTGCTTTACATGGCTTCCTGGCCAGCAGCACTGTTGCTTGCCATGAACCTGCACTTGTTTACATTTAAATGCCATGAGCAGCATGAATATGTAAATAGTACTGCTGCTCACTGTGCACACATATCAACTCCCATGTAGGCTTCCTGCTAAGCCTACACAGAGTTATTGAATCCCCAGATAGATCTTTTTTGCTGGCTGAAGCTTCCATTAAGTCATTATCACTATCTGTTTTTCGAGAAAGATCAGTCATATTCTTATATCCCCACTTAGATGAAGCACCTGCTACTTCTCTTTTCCTTTTATTTTTGCTTTTATCTTTAAGTCCAGAAAACCCATTAGCAAAACACACTCCTTTTCTTCTGATTCTGCCACACAAATGTTGCATTGTTTTGATAATCCCCCAAGTCCCTTTGAAATTGTTTAGGCTTTCTAGTTTTTAATTCAGCATCCAAATTATCAATTTCTTTTTTTAAAATCATAAAAAGACTGTGGATAGTTCATGACATTAACAAAACTGAGAACGTGATTAACACTAGCACTTGGTCTTGGGTCTGTTGTGGGTGGAACTTTTACCATTTGGTGTGAAATATAAGAAATATTGGATTTATATTGTGTTGAGTATTTGGTGAATTTATTTTGATTCTGTGGACTGCGATACTCCTTTCATGCAGCTGTTGTTTCCTGTTCAATATATATATATATATATATATATATATATATATATATATATATAACATTTTTAACAATTTTATAACATATACACATTTTTAGTATTTATTATTTACACGTGCACTTATTTATTACATCAGTTAAGATCTTTTATCCAGGTTACCAGTTTATATTTATGTATTCATTAATTTATTTATACATTTTAGATTACATATTTTTCATATATTTATTGTATTTATTATGTATTTATTACTATTATTCATATATATATATATATATATATATATATATATATATATATATATATATTTTATTCAAGGTGTCACCCATATTTAGACATTAATAAATAGAAGTTTTTTTTAATTTATTTATTTTACACGTATATTTATACCTATATCTTTATTCATTTAATATATTTATTTGAATTTAGTATAAAAGAGGAAATGTATATCTATACATTTTTCTGACCACTAGATGGAAGCATTGTTCCACCAATGAAAGGTCATTCATAGTTCTTGGTTAAATGTTTCATATACAATTAAAAATAATTAAAAGTTTTTTATTAAACATTTTTAATGCATTATACATTTTAATACACAAAAATATGTATGTAATACATTGATGTATTCAAATTAATTCAAACTGTTGGATAGGTCATTTAGATTTTTATGCATTTTAGATTTAAATGATTTCTATTCATATTCATGAGGATTGTTCTGTATAGCTTTTTATTGGTTAGTTTAAAAGGTTTGTCAGCATATATATGTGTGTTAATTGGTATTTGTTTTTGTCTGATGAAGTCTTATAGTTTTTGATGAAAAATGTGGTGATTGGTCAAACGTTTAACTTTGCAATAAATTTGATAGAATATCTCGGCTGTCCGGTGCGGATTTGTCCTCTTCACAGTGTTTTTTCTGTGTATTGGTTCATTTTGCACTGTGCCTCGTGTTTTGAGTTTATATATATAAATGGATTCACTTCACAACCTCGAAGGTTCAAAACTTTAAACTGCAAATGGTCGAGAATATAAGATCGAAGTTTTGAAACGTCAAACATTTTGAATGGAGATTGTCGTACAGCATGGAATGAGAAATTTACTGTTTTCTCACTGTAGTGGAATTTCATAGTTGGTATATTTATTCAGCAGGGGGTGTGGGGGGTGCAATGGGGCTTGTCCCCCTGCAAAAACATAAAAAAAAAAAAAATTGTTTTTATTTTTTTTATTACAATTTCGAACTCTCAAAACTTTATGGTATTGACCATTTGCAGTTCGAAGTTTTGAAACTTCGAGCTTGTAAAGTAGATTCATATATATATATATATATATATATATATATATATATATATATATATATATATATATATGGGTCTACCCGAAAAGATAGAAACATCACATTGTCAAAGACCACTTCATCAAGACAATATCAGTGAAACCTTTAATCATCAAACACACAGAATAGCCAAAAGAAACCCCGGGAAGAGAATCACTTGGCCACCATGGTGAATCTTGCCTCCTCCCCACTGTAGTACAATCTCAGAGTTGATATATTTAGTTAAGGGGGGTGTAACTCAGCTCCCCCACATCATGGGTGTGTGAGTGAAGCCCTCCACTTTGGTAGGTTTTATTTGCTTCATTGTTTGTTTTGCTGTCCTGGTGGCCAAGTGGTTCTATTCCCGAGGTTTCTTTTTGCTGTTATAGGTGTTCGATGTTTAGAGGTTTCGGCGATGTGGTGTTTCGACAATCTTTTGAAGTAGACCCATATATGCATATACACACACACAGACACAAATATATATATATATATATATATATATATATATATATATATATATATATGTGTGTGTGTGTGTGTGTGTGTGTGTGTGTGTGTGTGTGTGTGTGCATGTATGTGTGTGTGTGTGTGTGTGTGTGTGTGTGTGTGTGTGTGTGTGTGTGTGTGTGTGTAGGAGTGTTTTTCCCTCCTTGTATATTTGCACCACTACACGTCTATATGTACATATATATATATATATATATATATATATATATATATATATATATATTATATTTATATATGTATATATATATATACATATATATATATATATATATATATATATATATATATAGCTATATATATAGCTATATATATATATATATATATATATATATATATATATATATATATACACACACGCTCCATAAGTTTGCTGGACATTTCACATTATACAGTAGAAGTATCTGTCCCTTGTCTGTCACCTGTGATTGCAACCTTATCGTGTAATCAGCATGTTTATTTTGATTAACTATAGTATTGTCAAAATCAAATTGCATCTCTGAAAACAACCATACATTTGGGGTCTTGCTATATAGCTAATGACATTAATACTGTATCTGTCAGACTGCATGGGAGGATGGCTTTTGGTTTTAGGCTCCTCCTGCATATCTTATATTCAGACAAATAGGTTGATGACATTCCTGTATAAGTACAACTTTTAAAAGTGTATTCTGCATAACTGAATTATTGTTACCATAGTTAAGAATGCAGCTTTCATTGTATGAGTATTTCTCTTTCCTATCCTCTTTGCTTTTATTCTTTCTCTTATTTATTTAGCTCTTTTTTCTACATTTCTTCTACTTTTAAGTGCAGCAGTGTAACATTTGGCATCCACCAGAAGGCCTGTCATCCCCCAAAGGTGGCAGTAGTAGCAGTAGCAGTACCACAACCATCACCAAAAGAAGCACTCAACAAATCCTAGTCAAAGCTTGCCACAGTTGCCTCTCCTGCCTTACCTAGACGATCTTCACAAGGCAACCCTGCATCAGAGATGGGTACAGTGGTACCTGCTTGTGGCAGTGCAAGCAGGAGTGACACCTTTGTCATCCATCAGGAGCTGGCAGAGCTTGTAAGGGAGTTAATAGACAGGAGGTTGGATGCCTGTGTTGACCATAAGGACTGTACTCTAGTGACTCAGTGGGTCATATCCTTGCCCAGTGCTGCTTCCATCTGCAGAGCCAGAGGCCACTGGTGACAGTACACAGGGTGATTAATCTCTCACTAGGTCTAAACTGGCAGAGACTTCATTTGCGAATACCTAGTCCTATCCTCAGCTTGGTGTTCCCTTCACATTTGTATTCATGCTCAACATTGATTTCCCTCTGTTTGTGTTATGTTTCCTTCACCATTATTTCCGCCACCCTTTATGTGTTATTCCACACCCTGTCTGACTTTCTCTGCTACCTAACATCCCCCCTTACCTACCTGTTACTTCATTCCCTATCCTTTCCTTCTCTAAGAATAAAAAAGGGCACCTGCCCCACCACAAAGAATAATATGACTCCCACCCATACATCTAAGCTTTCCAGATATTTGAAGCATGTCTACATGACTGGTTCATATGTTTTTGGTTTGTTCATCATAAAGTGTGTACTTTTCTGCCAGACCATTAAATAATTATACCTGAGTTTTAGACTTCATATCCTGTAAGGAGTGTATGATAATGCCAAACCTTATTCTACTAGCTCCCAGATAAATATCAGCAATATGTTGAATGTGTCCCTGTTTTGGAGCCTTTCTAACACATATGATTTTAGGATTTTTTTCAGAATTCCTGAGTTAATAAGTTAAGAAGTTGAGAGGCATGCTCCTATTTCACTTTCATTCTGCTTATTCCTTATTTGCTTACCTTCTGTTTTATCCTCTGCTTCCTTCTTCCTTTCATCGTTGTCCTATACTCCCATTCCCAACCGTTAACTGGGTAAAAACATAGATAAACACAACACATCCAAGCCCAAAAAGGGCTTCTAATTCACTTATCTTTTTGTAGCAACACTGTGCACGACAGGTCTCCAAGAACACTATCAGCTCCTGTTTACAACTGACAAGAGGTGCCACTGTTCACTGGCTAGCTATACTGAAGTCTAATGAATGTTATCATTTATGTACAGTGGCATCAGCTACCATAAGTTACACAAATGAGCTGAGCATTGTTGTGCAACAGTAGGCAAACAAAGAGGGTAAAATTTCTAATTTTAGTCTAATTACTTCCATGGCTCAGTTTGCTTACAAAGTGATTTGTATTATCAGTGCACTGGATGGAGAGTTCTAATCCCCTAAGGCAGTGGTCTCCAACCTTTTTTGCTCCACAGATCAGTTTCATGTAAGACAATTTTCCACAGACCAGCCATCGCATGCACATAATAAGCAAGCAATAATGCCTGACAGGGTGTGTTAGTCTGTCCAGGGGTGTTATGAGGCCCAGCACTCCTCAAAGGGCATTAATTACACATTAACACACACCCTGGAGGGCATTATTGCTCTTAGAGAATGGGTCTCTGTAAAATTGTTGTGTTGTACTCATTTAATTAAGTACTATATTATTTTTTTATATATTTGTGATGTAAAATAGTTCCTCCGCCTAATGTTTCAAACTTGCTGTAGTGTATGCTAATGGTGTTGGCGGAAGCATTTTACATCCAAAATATAACACTTTAAAAAATAACCCAGTGTTTACTTTACTTTTTTGTCCTTTACTCCTAAATTGTTTGGTTCTCTGGCAGTCATTGGAGACTGAAGTCACTAAATAATGACATACGTTTGAGTTTCAGACATTTATTTCCTTCTGAAAATTCATGCTAACACAAATCCTTTACTGAAGCAACTTTGTAATTATATAATAGCAGTAATTAAAATCTGTTTCTATTTTAGAGCCTTTGTTCCCCCTTTATATTAGGCTTTATCCAGATTTCCTCAGTTGAAAGGTTCAGAGGTATGCAAACCGCTTTACTGCTGCTACTGCCGGTAGCCATCTCACTCACTCGTTCTCTCAAACACACACCTCTGCTTCAAAAAATGCATGCTAATGGAAAACCTGTTATTTTAGCAACTTTCTAACTTTATAAGAGCAATATTTAAAATATGTCCTTATTATTGTTCCTTTTTTCCCTGTTATTTGTTGCTCTGTCCAAAATACGTGCGCTAAGAGGTTGAGAGGTGTGGTTGAGAGGTACAGAGACCTTTCAACTGATGCTGCTACCCAGGGTAAGCTCAATCGACCTTACTCTCTATCACTCTCTCTCACACACACACACACACACACACACACACACACACACACACACACACACACACACACACACACACACACACACACACACGCACACACACACACACACACTTTTTTCCTGTTTCATTTATTTTTTTACCCTCGCTAAACAGCAAAAGCGATGATTAGCGAGTGTAAGATAATAGCTCAATCAATCTCTTTCTCTTACTCTTATACACACAAACATAAACACACACACGTGCTTTTTTATTTTAATTTTTTTGTTTTTTCTTTTACACTCAATAAACAACTAAAGTGCTGCTTAGAAAGTGTAAAATAATGGAGGACATTAGATTTTTTCTGTCCAAGCTCCATGGCAGCTTGATATGCTGCCGTGAAGCAGCAGATTCATTTTTCAGTGGACATTACTTGTACATTAATACCCTTCTGGAGAACGTTCATTCTCCAGTCAGGGTGCTGATTTAGAGTTTGCCCATTCTCTAATGCTAATTATACAATGATAGATCATTACTATTCAAAAGCATGCACACTGATTGGTCAGCCCAACTAGCGTGCCTGTCGTAAACTGAGCATATACCAAAAGAAAAGTCTGGTTGCTGAAGTACCATTGAGTATCCAGATGTTACTCTATTAGTATTTGCTACGGAGGCATACGTCTCAATTAATCAGATTTTTACAGAATGTCCAGAGTTTGGCCTCATATTTTTGGTCTGTTTTTCATAAAATTTGTGGTTTTCTGACAAATCACTGAAGTGTTAAGTCACTAAATAATGACGTTTCACACTTCATATCTTTCAGACAATACACAGTAACACAAATCTTGTTATTATAGCAGATTTCTAAGCGTAAATGATAACCCAGAAACTGGAATTACACAAAAATAATTTAATTGAGCGCTTTCGTCTTGACAATGCAAAAGACTTCCTCAGAATAAAACACTAAAAAAGCAGCTACTTATATACACATGAAAAAACTCTTGATTGGATAATCCATTAACATTCACAGCATATTTAAAGACACAGTGAATTTAAGAAACTAATACAATATAATGCAACTACATGTTTTTTTTTTTTTTAGTGCAGTGCATTATATTTGTTAAGTGCTTGTATTTTTTAACTTGGGGTTCACCATGTTTTACTTATCAGTGTAAATGTATTTGTTTCTTAAATTCACTATGTCTTTAAATTTGCTGTGAATGTTAATGGAACATCCAGTCAAGAGTTTTTTCATGTGTATATAAGGTGGCCACTGTTTAGTGTTTTATTCTGATGAAGTCTTTTGCATTGTCAAGACAAAAGCTCTCAAATTATTTTTGTGTGCTTCCAGTTTTTGGGTTATCCTTTGGTTTTCATCGTTTTGGTGTGTCTTTCATTACTATTCTTAGCTTTGTACGTTTACAAGAGCAACAGTTACAACTGGTCCCTATCTTGGGGCCTTTGTCCCCCTACATTTCTTGAGTTTAAGAGGTTGAGAGGTACGTATGGAGGGCAGAGTAAATACAAGGAAAGTGAGGTATGTTCTGCCTAGTTAAAGAAACACACCTGATTTTCCTTGAACTTCTGTTGTGTCTCTCATACCTCTAAACTGTCCTCCATTTAATAGTAAAAAACAAAAAAATCAACAGAGATCTTCCTTTATCTGTTGCTTGTTTTCGACAGCACTGATGTACTGGTCCCATATGCATATGTAGTACATCAACAAATGTGGAGGAATGTGGAAACAATGCAGAGGAACACTGCGGTGCTCTTATGCAAATATATTATTTAAGAAAAGTAGGCAATTTCTTTCTTAAATAATTTCTTAGGTCCATAGGTTGGTACTAGGCTAACAGCCCTAGGGCTATACAAGCCTAGCCATAACAATTAGATGGCTATTACTTCCCATACTATTTACTTCCCTGGACCCCTGTCTAGCAGGGCGACTGACATGATCCCCGGAGTGAATTCCCTTTCTCCCATCCAATCATCAAAGTTCCTTTTGAAGAGGGCCAAAGAGGCGCTGTGCTTGACATGTATGGGCAGTCTATTCCAGAGTCTGGGGAGTCTCTGGGTCAGGAACCTATCCCTCCAGCATATTTTGTTTATTGTGATGACAAGGTTTAGATCCCTGGAGTGTGTTGCTCTGAGGGATTGGGATTTCTTTATGTGTAGCATGTCCAACAGCTCTGGGTTTGACATGGCCTTGTATGTTAAGCAGAGATCGCCTCGAAGTAGATGATATGCCACAGAGTATAGCTGGAGTTTTTTTTAGACAGTCAGCATAGGGCATCTGCTTTAGACTTGTGATTCTTTTAGTGAGGTATTTCTGTGGCCTTTCCAGCTGTTGCAGATGTCTTGTGAGGTACATACAAAATGGGGTGTTGTATTCTATAATGGGTCTAATGAGGGATGAGTACAGTGGGACAATGACCTCCTTTTTTCCGGATGAAAAGCCCTTAGTGATGAGGTGTGCCACATAGAAGGATTTCCTGACTGTTGTGGTGATGTGGTTATTGAAGGTGAGACCACTGTCCACCTGTGTCCCTAAGTCTCTTATCACACTTTTGTTGTTTAGTGTACTGCCACCTATGTGATAATTCATGGGTACATGTTTTTTCCCAAAGGGGATAACTATACATTTCTTGGCATTGAGCTTGAGCCCATGGCTCTGGCACCAAGCATCTGTTTCTGTAAGGTCCTTTTGTAGAGTATCGACATCATTTGGGGATTCAGTAATGGCTCCCTGTTTGCAGTCATCTGCGAACTTTGTTAGCCAGTGTCCCTTAGTGTTGGCCTGTACTTCAGAAAAGTAGATGCCAAACAAGAGAGGTCCCAGGACTGAACCCTGAGGTACTCAACTTGTCACTTGTCTGAACCCTGAGGTACTCCACTTGTCACAATTTCATTATATAATAGCAATAATTGACTTGTGGGTGTGGGTATATGAGGATTTGCCCTCGGTTCAGTTGGCTTTGTCTAATCACTCAGGCTTTGCCCTCATGATCAACTCATGCCAACCATGGGTAAATCCTCAAAATACCCATTACTAATTGTCAGTTATTACTTAAGCAATCATACGTAAATTTAAGCAGGCACAGAACTTACTTGTATATAATTCTATATAGTTGTTTATATTTTTGATGCATATAGTTTTATTGTTAGCTATCTTACTGCTTTTATGCATGAATGTGTTTATTTCCTTCCTTTATGATTATTTTTATTACTGCGGTGGCACAGCGGTAGCGTTGTCGCCTCACAGCAAGAGGTTCTCCCGTTTGATTCTTGGCTGGCGTGCCTTCTGTGTGAAGTCTGCATTTCCTCCCCACGGTCAAGTGGCATTTGAAAGACATGCTGGAATGGGCGTGCCTTCATTGAAGGTTGGGCATCGAGCTGGCACCTCGGCACCGTAAAAAACAAAAAAAATCTACTGCCAATTATTAGCGGACCGGAGTTCCACTGTGGTGACCCCTAACTGGGAAAAGCCGAAAGAACAACAACTGAAGAAATTGGAAAATAATGTCAGTCTACCTTCAGTAAAAAAAAAAATGATATCAGTTGAATGGAACTGCTTTGTGGGTAGGGCACTGAAATGCACAGATGCAAAAACAGAAGGCAAACATTTTCATTCACAAGGGAAAATTGAACTCTACGCTACTTCTCCAAAGCAATTAGAGAAAATGGAACTTTACAGTACTTCTCCAAAACAATTAGATACATTCATCATGGACTATCTGCAACCAAATGAGGCTTTCCTGTCTCAGGTGAAACATGCTATTAACCTTATTTGTGATTTCTTGAAAGAAAACTGTTTCAAGAATTCAGGCACCAAAATCAAGGTGCTAAAAATTGTTAAGGTAAGTAAGCATGTGGAAAAATAAATGTCTTTTGGTTTCATAGCTGCTGAATGCTATTTTTTTTTTTGTACTAATAATGGAAGTCTCCTCAATAGTGGATATATTTTCGTATTACTACTTTCAATTCTCAGTTATACCGTACCGAGTTCAGCTTATAAACGTTTCTTCCAAATCAAAACTGTTTCAGCTGATTGATGTACATGACATCCGTGCTATTTTATTCATGGAACCTTTGCAAGTTGGATTATTCTGCTCTGTTTGACCCACTCTTACATTTAGCTTGCAAATGCATCTTGCTGTCCCTCTTTTTGTTCCACTTTTGGTGGTGGTGGTTAAAAACAAATGAGAAGAGAATGCAATAAGAATGCCAAGCAATGTTACTACTTACTGCCTGTCACAAGCATAAAGGGACAAGTTTCATACACTGTTGTTAACTGTAATAGTAATAAAACATTGTTAGTGACTGGCATCCTTTTCTTGTGAAGTGGGGATGGGGGTGCTTAAATGTACCCCAAAGACATTCAGTCCAAGATCAAAATATGTTCATAGAACTGATAGCTGTATAATTTCCCATCGATTGGAAAGAGTGGTTTTGTGCCAGGAATGGTTATATCGTTTCCTATAGGTGAGAAAGGAAAATGTAGGCGTCAGGAATGGTTTGGAGTTATCTCTTGCAAAAGATTCCTTTGAAAAACTAAACGCTGCACTACTCGTAAGAAAGTTTAATGGCACTTAGACAAAATAAGCAACTTTTTTCTGCTGAAAATGTATTGCCTGCTTTTTTCTTTTTTTACGAAAGTTTTTCCTGGATGTCTGTCTGAAACTGGGCTCTGTCCAGTTTGACTATCCTTCTTAACAAAAATAAATAATCAAATGTATAAATAAATGAATACATAAATTAAATGTAGTTACAAACATTTCTTACATATGAAAATCATAATCTTGCCCATTGTGTCTTGCATACTGATAGTTAACAGGCTACTATTTTGAGTAGCCATACACATTCCACCTTAAATTCAGGCAAGGATGACAAGACGGAAATAATTCGCTGCATGCGAGAAACTGAAACTCTTCTAGTGCAGTTTTGGAGAGATTAAAGTATACACATAATTTGTAAGAGACTTCCAGCCAAATGAAATCTCCTCTCTAGGCCAGTGTTTATTGTCAGTTTCATTAATGTATAACTGTATTTGCATACAGCTTTGTGTGTGTGTGTGTGTGTGTGTGTGTGTGTGTGTGTGTGTGTGTGTGTGTAGGGATGAAATGCAATAACTGACATATTATTTTGTATATTTTAAAAGATTACTTAGAGCAGAGGTGTCTGTATATGTGTGTGGGTAGGTTATGTTATTGAGTGAGTTCGCATAATGGTTAAGGTATTTGTTTACCTTAAAGACACAAGTTGCATCATTTGATTTTCACATAGGGTAATTGGCTAGGCTTAAAATGACCCACAAAGGCAGTTAGCTTAGTACTAATCTATATTCTGTCTACAAGTCTATATATGTTTTAGTGTTTTGCACCCTTTACATTTTATTTTTATTATATTTTATAATTTAGGTTTACAAGTTAAGTGGGCTGAGTCACCAAAGACTTTATAGCCACAACCAAGTTATAATAAATAATTAAAATCAACCAGAGTATAAGCTGTGAGTGAGGCAATGGTGTTTCCTAGTACATCCAAGCAACGACAGATCAGTCCATATAAAAACTATTTTATTTTGTTTTGTAAAAACAGATAAGCGCTTTCACTACAAGAGCTTCGTCAGATCTATAGTAAAACATTGAAAACCAGGGTATAAAAGCAGTATTAATTAATCAATCAACCTATCTGATGAAAGGTTTAATCAAGCCTTAAAGCAGCACTGATATAATCAAAAATAAAAATAAATTCTCACACAAGTATACAAATAAATTAATGTGTACTCCATAAATTCATATGTGAAAACATAACCAAACATATCTATAAATACAAATACTTATATATTAAAAATACTCATGTATTAAAATACACATAAAAATATACAAAATAATGTTTCAATTCACTTCACATTCCTGCGCTGCTTCAATTTGGGTTTAATTGAGGCTCATTCATTGAGACCTGATCCAAAATCAGCTCTCAATAAGATTATCCATTCACATTCCCTACTCTCAGTGTAGTTCACAACATCACCTCCCCTCTTATTCGGTGTAATAACTTCTAAAACCTTAAATGAGAAAGTGTGTCCTTCTCCAAACAAAGTAACATGTTTTGCTAAGGCATTGCTTTGTGTACCTTTCTTAATGTGGTATATATGCTCTCTCATTCTGTCACGCAAAGGGCGGTTAGTTTTCCCAACGTAGAAAGAGTTGCATGAGCTGCAAGTAGCCAAATATACCACATGGGGTGTCATACAATTAGCCTCAATGGTTGTATTAAAAATTGCGTGTGTATCTGGATGCAAGAAACTAATGCTTTCATCTATATAAGAACAGAAGTTACAACGCTTGCAGGTGAGGTGATGTTGATATACCTGTCAGGTGGAATGCATCATAGTAAGCCAATCACACAGGCTGCATTTGCAGCACACCACTATAAAGTATGCATACTCCCTACAATCTGATTTTTGATCCATACTCTACACCACTGGGGTACAGACATGAGAATTTTAACTGAGAGAATGCTAGGGGCTGCTGCAGGTCTGCTACATCTGTATGTGCTAGAGGCTGAGTCAGTGCTGATGCTGATGCTGACGATTGGGCTAGACAGAGAAGAAGAAGAGTGTTCAGGCCCAGGATAACCTTCTAGAAGCTACATGAGCTGGGGATTGTAGAGAGTTACAGGATGAACAGAGGCATACTACAAGAACTCACTGAGCTTTGTTACCCTCAACTTAGACCCACAGCCAACAGAGGGGAACCCATCCCAGTGGAAACAAAGGTATGTGTAGCCCTTACAATACTAGCTACAGGTACTTTTCAAAGACCAACTGGGGACATGATGGGGGTCTTACAGGCATCTGCATCCAGGGTACTCCACCATTTCCTGGCTGCCATGCAAACACATGCCAGTGAGCACATTTATTTACCCTGCACCCCTGAGGAAAGGACAGCAGTATGTGTCTCTTCCACAGTGTAGCACACTACCCTGAGGTACTGGGTGCCATAGACAGCACTCATATCCACATCAAAGCACAGCCCTGTGAGGAGGGTAGTGTCTATGTCAACTACATGGGGTATCACTCCATCAGCTGCCAGGTCATGTGCATTGCCTAGGGCATTATCATGAGTGTATGTGGCGGCAACCCTGGCAGTTATTACATCTCCCATATCTGGCATGCATCACAGCTGTGTCAGACATTTGCCGGGGGGGGGGGGACATCGCATATGGCGATCTACAGGGTACTGTGGGGTGCTGGCTACACACTGGAACCGTGGATGATGACACCCATCAGAAATGCACACACATCTACTGAAGAAGACCATAATGAAGGACATGCACAAACTAGGAGCATCATAGAGCACATGTTTGGGCTGCTCAAGTCACGGTTCCACTGCCTCAATATGTCTGGTGGAGCCCTGCAGTACTCTTCAGCCACATGTGCACAGATGTTCACAGCATGTGCCATGCTACACAATATGATCCAGTGCCAAGGTTCCCACAGCCACAGGGGGACTCGGATAAGTAACCCCCCTGAGCCTGTCCCTGTACACAGATGTAGGCATGCCCAGTATGCCCTGGCCTTGGCAAAGAGGCAACACATAGCACATGCACTAACAACCTAGGGTGGACTGACACCTCACTCCGACTCACATACATAGTAAAAAGGATGCCAGCCACACCACACAACCTGTACCTTACCATATATTGGCTGTGCACTGCGTGCATCAGACAGTCAGCCCTGAAGCACTGTAATCTCATCTGCTGCAGGCACAAGGTAAGTCACTCTTTTTTACAACAAATGTATTGGGTACTAGACCATGGTAGCATATGTATGGACCTGATGCATGTATGCAAGGGAATAGAGTGGGCTACTGGGCTACCTGCAGAGAACTAACAACTATGTGGGACAACAGGAACTTTCTGTCCAACACTGGCTGCCCCATAATATGCAGTAGCCCACAAGTCAGCAAAACCCACTGCAATATGTGAAGGAAATGACAAACAGTGGGGTCATAGGACAGAAGTATAACTGTCAATGCTAGAGTCCCCTACCCCCAACACAGCCGGGTTCCCACACAACTGCAGTAACAGTATGTTTGCAAGGTTATAGCAACAGTACACACAATCCCAGGGATGTCCCAAACAACCTGGTGACATGTTCTATTTCCTCAATATGCAGGAGTTAAAATGTATGTCTGTCTGCTGTTGATAGTGTCAGGAATTAAATTTCACTTTCTGGTGGCTGGTGTGGCTCAGTGGGCTAAGTACATTAGCATGGTTGATGGTGTTCATGGTTCGAAGCTGGCTGCACCTACAGTTTTGCATGTGAGGTACTCCTGTGGTAGGAGTCCCAAAGACTGTCAATATGTCACTATTTGTTACTGCAAGAAAGATGGACAAAGTCAGAGACAATAGAGGGACAGGGGCCACAGCTATGAACATTACATATGCTCTGAATGAAGGTGGCTAGTATAACAGCAGGTTGTAAACAAGTCAGGATGTAAAGTCCTTTCTGTGACAGTGTCAGTACCTACAACAAGTCAGTGGGCACCATATAGTAGTGTATTACCAAAAAAAACACAACTATGTGAGGAGCAGAGCAGACATATGGAGCGGAATGATGGACATCCTGCTAAACATGTACAGTCAGAGCTGTGAAGTCTGTAACTCTGTGTGTGCTGTTATATCATGTACTCTAGTCAGAGCATACCTACAACTACTTAGAGCAGGAAATATGGACACAGCCATGAACAGGAGCTGGACAAAGATCCACATATAAGGAGAAGGAGAAGGATTAACTACTGGCTAGACAAATGTAGAAAGTGCAGAGAATAACAGGCCATGCAGTAACACGGGTTCCCTGCTGTGTATGCAGTCAGCAATTCATATGTCTCTCATCAGTTCCTAACATGAGTCTATAATGATATGCCTCTGGTGTACCAGAAAAGCACAATACTATGTAATATGTACCAGACATATGATGCAAAACCCTGTGCAGTCTATTACAGTCTGTACACACCCTAGGTATGACTCGGATATTATGTGCAGCCAACAGCCGGGGACTCCATTGGGCATAGTATCAAGGAGTTGCTGGACTGTTGAATCAGGTGCAGCAGCCAATTGTCTCTAGCACACAAAATCCCGGACTGCAGTACTGGTAGGTCTGGCCTGGAGTAACCTTGGAATTACTGTCATACTGGGTATGCTCCTACACTCAGCTAGTATCGTCCCATGTCTGATGCCTGTGCCTAAAGAACTGAGATGTGAATATATCTCTGTGCATACAGACAGCTATGTATATGCCTCTGTCTCTCCCTATCCCCCTCAGATATGATTAGTCTAATCTATCAGTATGTGGCTCATATATATATATATATATATATATATATATATATATATATATATATATATATATATATATATATATATATATATATAGAGTTAAGATGTGTATCTATAAATCCAAGTCCAAGGTACTCAGGAAAGTTACCACCAGCAGAACAGTTCCAGTTGAAGCAGTTTTAATATAAAATAGAACTTACATAAACGCATACATTTTAAAACAACAGCATTTTCGTTTCTACCAAGTAGACTTCATCAGATGTGGATGGACAACTACAATAATACTTTTATACCCTTCTAAAACACAGGTTAACCAGTAAAATTAAACAGGAATTAAAAAAAAAAAAAACAGTGGAAAGTTAATTACCATAAAATTCATAAATATTCATGATCTTGTGAAGTTTCTGAAACAATGTAAAACATTGACTTTAATATATATATATATATATATATATATATATATATATAACATTTTATTAAAAAATAAATATTCAAGTCAAAATCTCTAAAATCTTTTAAAATGCACTTAAGGATATATAAAATGTACTAATATATCTTAAAATAAAATAACAATGTTGTATCTTTCGGCTTTTCCCGGTTAGGGGTCGCCACAGCAGAACTCCGGTCCGCTAATGATTGGCAATAGATTTTTTGCATACTGAGTTGCCAGCCCTGACAAACAACCTTCAACAAAGGTACGCCCATTCACGCATGTCTCCACACAGAAGACACTTTAGCTGAGAATCGAAGAGAACAATGGCTTACTGTGAGGCGACAACGCTACCGCAGCACCACCACCGCAGCTAGTTTGACGAAAAGCTTTCTGCAAGACTCCCTCTGCTGGTCAAAGCTTTATTTTATTTATTTATTTTATTTATTTTATTTATTTATTTTACATTTGTTGACTGGGATAGTCCAACTGGATATATGTCCATTTTCAGTGGAGGCCCAGGGAGAAAAGCTCCAAGATAATAATACACATTGAACATTTAGTAAATGCTAGTTTCAAGCAGATTACAGTCATAAGCAACACCAGCGTTTAGCACATATAGTGCAGCAGTGGTGCAGCGGTTAGCATTGTCACCTCACAGCAAGAGGTTCTCCCATTCGATTCTCGGCTGGAGCGCCTTCTGTGTGGAGTCTGCATGTCCTCCCCATTGTTGAGTGACGTTAAAGACATGCAGGTAGGTGCAAGCGTGAATGGGTGTGCCTTCGTTGAAGGTTGGGCTGGCAACTCGGCACTGTAAAAGTCCACTGCCAATTATGAGCGGACCAGAGTTCTGTTGTTGCGACCCCTAACCAGGAAAAGCCAAAAGTCTTATTATAAAACACTTTACAAAACATAACATTATTTTCAAAGTTATATATACATAACATTACATTCAGGTTTAAGACACACTGAGCAGCAGTTATACAATTGACCCTTCCTGAAATGGTGTGGTAGAAAAAAGTTAGAAGTAGATGAAAGTAATCGTCTTTCACTCAAAAAAAAAAACAACCATTTGGTCCAGAGAACCTCAGATTTTACAAACGTTTAAATAAAAATGACTTTGTTTAAAAATAACTTCATAGTTTAGCTGCTCTCATCTTTAGTACAAAGTCTTTTATACAAAGTCATTTTTATTTAAACTTGTAAAATCTGAGGTTCTCTGTACCAAATGGTTGTTTTTAACTGAAAGTGTGATAAAAGCTTTGACCACCAGAGGGAGTCTGATCATTACAAAACTGTCAGCTTTACTTCATGCAGAAAGCTTTTAGTCAAACTATGTTATTTTATTTTAAGACATTTTAGTACATTTTATATATCCTGAATTGTGTTTTAAAAGATTTTAGATATTTTGACTTGAATATGTATTTTATATATATATATATATATATATATATATATATATATATAGATATATATATAGATATATATATAGATATATGTATATCTAAAATCCCAAACAATTGGGATTTATAGCATTGTTTTTCCGTGCACCAGGTCTGCTTTACGTACACCTTGCAGTTTGGATGTGTGTGTGTGTGTGTGTGTATATGTATATATATATATATATATATATATATATATATGTATATATATATATATATATATATATATATATATATATATATATATATATATATATATATATATATATATATATATATATATGTGTATATATATATATATATATATATATATATATGTATATATATATATATATATATATATATCTATATATATATATATATATATATATATATATATATATATATATATATATATATATATATATATATATGTTATTTTATTTTAAGACATTTTAGTATACGTATATATACATATATATATATATATATATATATATATATATATATATATATATATATGTATATATTTAAAGTAAATGGTTTACATTGTTTCAGAAACTTCACAAGATCATGAATATTCATGACTTTTATGGTAATTAACTTTCCACTGTTTTTTTGTTTAATTGTATTGGTTAGCCTGTGTTTTAGAAGGGTATAAAGGTATTATTGTAGTTCTAGTTCTATCTTTTATATATATATATATATATATATATATATATATATATATATATATGTATATATGTTGAAGGTTGGGCGTCGAGCTGGCACCTCGGCCCCGTAAAAAAAAAATAATAATAATCTACTGCCAATCATTAGTGGATCGAAGTTCCGCTGTGGCGACCCTTAATTGGGAAAAGCCAAAAGAAGAACTGAACTCTCTTAAAAAAGAAATTGGAAAATAATGTCAGTCTACCTTAAGTAAAAAAAAAAATATCAGTTGAATGGAACTGCTTTGTGGGTAGGGCACTGAAATGCACAGATGCAAAAAAGAAGGCAAACATTTTCATTCACAAGGGAAAAATTGAACTGTACGCTACTCTCCAAAGCAATTAGAGAAAATGGAACTTTACAATACTTCTCCAAAACAATTAGATACATTCATCATGGAGTATCTGCAACCAAATGAGGCTTTCCTGTCTCAGGTGAAACATGCTATTAATCTTATTTGTAATTTCTTGAAAGAAAACTGTTTCAAGAATTCAGACTCCAAAATCAAAGTGCTAAAAATTGTTAAGGTAAGCAAGTATATGGAAAAATAAATGCTTTCAGTTTCATAGCTGCTGAATGCTTTTTTTTGGTACTAATAATGGAGGTCCCTTTCAATTCTCGGTTATACCGTACCAAGTTCAGATTATAAGCATTTCTTCCAAATCAAAACTGTTTCAGCTGATTTCTGTACTTCACATCCGTGCTATTTTATTCCTGGAACCTTTGCAAGTTGGATTATTCTGCTCTGTTTGACCCACTCTTACATTTAGCTTGCAAATGCATCTTGCTCCCCTCTTTTGTCCCACTTTTGGTGGTGGTGGTTAAAAACAAATGAGAAGAGAATGCAATAAGAATGCCAAGCAATGTTACTACTTACTGCCTGTCACAAGCATAAAGGGACAAGTTTCATACACTGTTGTTAACTGTAATAGTAATAAAACATTGTTAGTGACTGGCATCCTTTTCTTGTGAAGTGGGGATGGGGGTGCTTAAATGTACCCCAAAGACATTCAGTCCAAGATCAAAATATGTTCATAGAACTGATAGCTGTATAATTTCACATCGATTGGAAAGAGTGTTTTTGTGCCAGGAATGGTTATATCGTTTCCTATAGGTGAGAAAGGAAAATGTAGGCGTCAGGAATGGTTTGGAGTTATCTCTTGCAAAAGATGCCCTTGAAAAACTAAACGCTGCACTACTTGTAAGAAAGTTTAAAGGCACTTAGACAAAATAAGCAACTTTTTCTGCTGAAAATGTATTGCCTGCTTTTTCTTTTTTTACGAAAGTTTTTTTCCTGAATGTCAGTGTGAAATTGGGCTCTGTCCAGTTTGATTATCCTTTAACAAAAATAAATAATCAAATGTATAATTAAATGCATCAATTAAATGTAGTTACAAACATTTCTTACATATGAAAATCATAATGTAGTCCATTGCGTCTTTCATACTGATATTTAACAGGTTACTATTTTGAGTAGCCATACACATTCCACCTTAAATTCAGGCAAGGATGACAAGACGGAAATAATTCGCTGCATGCGAGAAACTGAAACTCTTCTAGTGCAGTTCTGGAGAAATGAAAGTATACACGTCATTTGTAAGAGACTTCCAGCCAAATGAAGTCTCCTCTCTAGGCCAGTGATTATTGTCAGTTTCATTAATGTATAACTGTATTTGCGTACAGCTCCGTGTGTGTGTGTGTGTGTGGGTGGGGGGGTAGGTTATGTTATTGAGTGAGTTCGCATAATGGTTAAGGTGTTTGTTTACCTTAAAGACACAAGGTGCATCATTTGATTTTCACATAGGTAATTGGCTAGACTTAAAATGACCCACAAAGGCAGTTAGCTTAGTACTGATCTATATTCTGTCTAACAAGTCTATATATGTTTTAGTATTTTGCACCCTTTACATTTTATTTTTATTATGTACTGCGGGGGTAGTGCTGCTGTAGCGCTGTCGCCTCACAGTTAGACGTTGGTTGCCCGTTCGATTCTCAGAGCGTCTTCTGTGTGGCGACATGCGTGAATGGGCGTTCCTTCGTTTAAGGTTGTGCGCTAGGCCCCGCAAGCCAGCACGTAAAACTCTACTGCCACTCATTAGCGGACCGGAGTTCCGCTGTGGCGAACCCTAACTGTGAAAAACCTAAAGACACAAACAAACATTTTATTTAATTATATTTTATGATTTAGGTTTACAAGTTAAGTCACCAGAGACTTTATAGCCACAACCAAGTTATAATAAAAAATTAAACATAACCACATAGAGACAAGGGTAAAAGCTGAACATGCAAGGATTCTACAGGGTAAAAGTATGCAGAAAGTAAATGTATTTCACTAAACAAATTCAAAATTTCTTTTCTAAAAATAAACAGTTTGTTTTGCTATTTTCATCAGTGAGACTGTACCAAAGTATAAGTTGTGACAGAAAATAGAAACAGAGACTTTGACACGTTGCTTAGCTTATTCCAACAATGGATATTATTCTTGAGGAAGCAGGCCTTAAAGTGCAGATGTGAATACAAGTTGTGGATGGAGAGCATCTGATGCAGAAAGGAAAAAGATTTCCGGATTTAGGAGCAGAAGAAGAATACGGTTTACTGCAGTTTTTGGCCGATTTGGATGAGAGGTGAATGCCAGTTAATCTGTTTAGGAAGCATAAAGTTGTAATACTGTCTAATAATATTGTTTTACTTATATGGCCCCTTAACCCCTCTGCTGCTGACATTCACTCATTCTCATTAGCCCATTAATTCTTCTGTCGTATCTTTTATTATTAATAAAGAGACTGCCAAACTGCTAGGATTCTGCAGATGAGCCTCCCATTTCCATAGAGAGAGACTTTGTAGTCTGTTACCTCGGAGTACCATCCCTCTGTCCACCACCTTATAGGCAAGGTTCTGGCTAAGTCCTGTTGTACCTCTGCAAGTAGGGCCTCCCTCTCTAGGGAGAGAGTGCAACTTTGTTGTCATTTTTTTTTCCTTTAAGACTGCTGTTTCCCTACTTAAGACAGGTGAGAAATAGAAATATGGATAGGGCATTATATATGTGGTATTCTAGCTGGGTGGAGTGAGAATAACATCAGAGGCATCATCACTCATAATGGTGACTGACCTATGCCCTTCATCCCCTGTCTCTACACAGACTGTCTTCTCCAAGGGACTCATGACTCATGGACAAGCCTCCAATGGGGCATGCTGCAGTTTCAGAGAGAACCCGAGCCCTTTTCTCATGGGATTGGCCAGCTGTTATAAGGCATTAAATTATTAATATAACTACTGAATGCCAGTGTTTTTCAAGGCAGTGTGAATAGTTATTGATGAGGGAAGCTAGTTTGCTCGAGAAAGAGGGAGGGGAGGGAAGACTGGTCTACTTGGCACATGCCTTCATTTATATAGAAGTTGACTGCTTTTTCAGACCTGCCTTAAAACTATATTGCATTATACCATCTACATACAGAAGAATGTGTGTTAATTAACTGCTTTCAGTAGCTACGTCTACATGGTTTGAGTCCTTCCACCTCCACTTGCCTACTGTGTGACTATGAGCAAGTCACTTAACTAGATATCCCTTTCAGGTCAGCCCTATAAAGGGACAATGTTCAGTGAGTTTGACATGTTTATACAGAAAGCAGAATTTAGATGTGTTGATAACATGGTAAAATTGAGGGTTCCAGTAAAGAACCTTGTGGTAGCCCCTCATCTCACTTGCAGGGATGGACTAATAATTGCCTAACTTGCACTTTGAATGTTCAGTTTCAAGATAACTGGTGTACTATTGCACAGCATTTGATTTCAAACCATGGTGAGTTGGTTCTTTTGGAATCTGTGATGACATAACTAATCAAAACACAAACCTAATAAAAACCTTGCCAGTTTTTCAGCATTTATAGATTTTGTAAATGTTGTTCCTAAAGCACAGCAGTGAACCTGTGGTGCATTGCTGATATTTGGATAGAAATTCAACATAGTTGAGGTAGGATATATTTTATAAGGATCTAGCTTTTCATAGGTTCATATGTGTGTACTAGGCTAATGGCCCTGCAACCTTTACAAGCCTAGCCCATAGGATTAACCTGGCATCATGCTATCCGACATTCGTTCCCAGTGCCTCTGTCGAGTAAAGCCACTGGAGTGATTCCTGTGGTGAATTTTCTAGTTCCCATCCACTCATCAAGATTCCTCTTGAAGAGGACCAGTGAGGTGCACTGTTTGACATGTATGGGAAGTCTATTCCATACCATGGGCAGTCTCTGGGTTATGAATTTGTCCCTCCGGCATGTTCTGTTGATTGTGGTTCATAGATTAGTACTAGACTAACTGCCTTTTTCTGCAATTTTAAGACTAGCCAATTACCCCCCTGTGAGAATCAAACCCTGCTCCTTGTGTCTGTAAGGTAAACACCTTAACCATTATGCTAGCCTCCCACCTGGTAATGAGGTTGAGGCCTCTGGAGCGTGGGGTGTGGAGGGATTGGGATTTATTTAGATGTAGCATTTCTAACAGAGCTGGGTCAGTCAGACATGGCTTTGTAAGTCATGCAGAGATTGCCTCTAGGCGATATGAAACATAGAATAGTTGGGAGTTTTTTAGTCTGTTCATATAGGACAAGTGTTTAAGGCCTAGGATCCTCTTTGTGAGGTACTTTTTCAGCCTCTCCAGGTGTTGCAGGTGTCTAGTGAGGTACTTGCCAATTGGGGCATTGTACTCGATGATTGGCCTAATGAGTTGAGTATAGGGAGACAATGACATCTTTCTTCCTGGATGCAAAACCCTTAGTAATGAGATGTGCCACATAGAAAGACTTTCTGACCACAGTGACAATGTGGTGGTTAAAAGAGAGGTTGCTGTCAACCTGTGTTCCCAGATCTCTTATAACACCTTCTGTCTTCAGTGGACTACCATCAATGTGGTAATTCATGGTAATTAATTTTCAGAATATTTCTGTAGTATCTTAGCTAGTTAAGAGTTATAGTAGTACGTTATGAAGATAACTATTTCACCACGAAGTATATATGATTCTGGGAGCCATGCACCCATTCAGATTAACTCAGTTATGCTGAGAAGATGCATTAAAAAAATGGACTCAACTGCTGAGCCATAAACCCTGATTTTACCTCTCCTGCTGTTTCCTTTGAAGCCTGAGTCTCTAATTAAAGTTGTTAAATCTTTTTATGGTGTTAAAATTTCATAACCAGAATTTCCAGTCCTGTTTCACAAATCAGTAGGACTCCTAATTGATAAAAATCACACCCCATATTCTATTACTTTCACAAAATTTCCAGAAATGTACACATTATCTGTATATACTTCTGAGTACTTGGAAGAGTTCATGTATGGATTAGTTATGCAAATAAGGTAGGCCAACAGGTTCTCTGGTTCACAGATACATTACATATGGAGTAAATCTGATAGGTGGGATTCATAGATTTGTACGAAGCTAACTGCCCTTGTGAGCCATTTTAAGCTTAGCCAATTATCCCTTGTGAGACTCAAATCCTGCACCTTGTGTTTATAAGGCAAACACCTTAACCATTAGGCCACCCTCCCAACCCCTTATAAGTTCATAAGTTCATAGGAGGTTACTAGGCTAGCAGCCCTAGAGCCTTTATAAGCCTAGCCATGTTAATTCCATGTATCCTCATTTGTTTTTTTTTTGTGTAATTTGCAGAACAAATTTATGAACAGACCAGGTGTGTGATCAACACTGGCTATCGCCTGTCCATGAGGGACATAGGTGCCACCCCAGGGGCGAATTTGTGATCTCACATCCAATTATCTATGTTGATTTTGAATAGGGTCAATGAGGAGCTCTGTTTTACATGAATAGGAAGTATATTCCAGAGAAGTAGCAGTCTCTGTGAGACGTACGTCTCTCTAGCATGATCTGTTAATGTCCAGACTAGGTTGAGATCCCTAGAGCAAGTGACTCTTGAGCCATTTGACTTGTGGATGTGCAGCATTCCCATTAGAGCAGGGTTAGAAATTCCCTAAAGCCAGGCACAAGTCCCCTCTCAGCAGCCGAGAAAATACAGAGTAAAGTGACAGGGCGTTCAGTCTGACCATGTAGGTCATGGTTTGGAGGCCCTGTATTTTCATAGTGAAAAACCTCTGAGGTCTCTCAAGCTGCTCCAGGTGTTTGGTTAGATACATGCAAAAGGGTGCGCTATACTCTGTTAGTGGCCTGATGAGAGTCGAGTACAGTGGAGTTATGACATCCCTTGATCTGGATGCTATGCCTGTGCTTATGAGGTGCACTGTGTAAAAGGCTTTCTTTACCACTGTGGAAACTTGGTGGTCAAAGCTCAGATTGCTACAACTTGTATTCACACCACTGGGGGGGGGGGGGGTGTCAATATTGTAATTTGTTGGGAATTACGTTTTGCCAAAGGAAATAATAGTGCACTTTTGCATGTATTTTTTAGACCATGTCTATGGCACCAATCATTTGTTTGTGTTAGACTTCTTGTAATATGTTGACATCATTGGGGGACTCAGTGATTGCTCCCAGTTTGCAATCATCAGGAAACTATCTGAAGAAAGGGAAATGTTAATATGGTAATGGGGAAGACCGAGAACAATCTTAGGGTATAGTCTTTCAGGGCCTGAGCAACTATAGTTGAAAGATGATTTTTATTTCAAAATAGTTCAAAGCTTACAAGCAAATAAGCATGCCACTCTTTAAGAATGTAAGCTTTGGCTTAACTTCTAAACCTTTTGAGTTTTGGAAAAAATATTTGTTATATAAGTGATGAATGCTAAGGAATATTCTACAGATATACTACTACTTGTTTGTGTCACGAAGCAACTCGAGGAAAGGTAAGTAGTGACAGTAGTTTATTGTTTTTAAATGACCATGTGGTTATTGTAGCATTTAGCAGTTTAGGAGATTAGCAGGGAAGGCAGAATTTATAATGGAATAAACATTAAAAATGATTTGTTCTTCATTTGCTTTGCTGAGTTTCTTATGTGTTTCTATGCATGTAGTCAAAACAATTTTAGCAGTAATTCATGACTGGTAATTAATGACTGGGAGTGTATATTACGTTACTGAACTTTTAAAAGTTCGAACATCATATGGTCGAAGTCATATGATCGAAATTTTAAAAGGTCGAAAAGTTAAAAAACAAAAAAAATAAACAGTAAAAACCTACCTGATCATTTTAAGCAGGGGGAAAGCCCCCCCCCCCCGGTCTTTAAATATGCAAACTCCTAGATCGCACTACAGTGCAGGAAAGGGAAATCTTCCCATTCTGCACTGCACAGAGATCTCCATTGAAACATTCAAACTTTTAAACGTTTGATCATATGTTGTTGACCATGTGATGTTCAAACTTTTAAAAGTTCGATAAAGTAATATACACCCATGACTGAGTATAGATAATGCTTGGTTAATTCACAGTTGGCATAGTTTGATCCCAAATGGAAAGACTGAGAGGAGAATTCATTAAAGCCTACATGGAGTGCTGCAGGGCGCATGTTTTATCTGGTTTAAGCTATGCTGAGCATGACTGTGCATGGGGATGTGTTCAGACTGCTGAGCTTTGTTTACACTAGCGCCACAGGTTTGCACAATGTGGCACAGTGCTTAGCAGTGAAAGGATTAAAACAGAAAGAAATAGCCTGGGAAAGTCAATCCTGTATCAATTAGTGATAAACCCTGTTCCACTGACACTGGGCCATTCAAACCTCTCAATGATATACCTGTCAGGTGGAATGCATCATAGTTAGCCAATCACACAGGCCGCATCTACAGCACACCACTATAAAGTATGCATGCACCCTACAATCAAATTTTTCCCACATACTCTGCACCAATGGAGTACACAATTAGGAATTTGACAGAATGCTAGGGGCTGCTGCAGCTCTGCCACATCTGTATGTGCTAGAGGCTGAGGTCAGTGCTGGTGCTGATGCTGACAATAGGCCTAGACTGAGAAGGAGAAGAGTGTTCAGGCCCAGGGGAACCACATGAGCTGGAGATTGTAGAGAGCTACAGGGTGGACAGGGGCATACTAAAAGAGCTCACCGAGATTTGTTATCCTCAACTTACAGCCAACAGAGGGGAACCCATCCCAGTGGAAACAAAGGTATGTGTAACCCTTACAATACTAGCTACATGTAGTTTTCAAAGACCAACTGGGGACGTGATGGGGGGGGGGGGTATCACAGGCATCTGCATCCAGGGTACTACACCATTTCTTGGCTGCCATGCAAATACATGCCAGTGAGCACATTTATTTACCCCGCACCCCTGAGGAAAGGCCAGCAGTATGTGTCTCTTCCACAGTGTAGCACACTACCCTGAGGTACTGGGTGCCATAGACTGCACTCATATCCACATCAAAGCACAGCCCTGTGAGGAGGGTAGAGTCTACGTCAACTGCATGGGGAATCACTCCAGCTGCCAGACTTCATCAGATGTGGATGGACAACTACAATAATACTTTTATACCCTTCTAAAACACAGGTTAACCAATAAAATTAAACAGGAAGTTAAAAAAACAGTGGAAAGTTAATTACCATAAAATTCATAAATATTCATGACCTTGTGAAGTTTCTGGAACAATGTAAAAAATTTATTTAAAAATATATATATATATATATATATATATATATATATATATATATATATATAAAACATGTTATTAAAAAATAAATATTCAAGTCAAAATCTGTAAAATATTTTAAAGCACACTTAAGGATGTATAAAATGTACTAAAATGTCTTAAAATAAAATAACATAGTTTGACTAAAAGCTTTCTGCCTGAAGTAAAGCTGAAAGGCAGTTTTATAATGATCAAGACCCCCTCTGGTGGTCAAAGCTTTATTTTATTTGTTTATTTTGCATTTGGCTGACCAGTTCGACTCTCAGCTAGAGCGTTTTTTGTGTGGAGACATGCGTGAATGGGCGTACCTTCGTTGAAGGTTGTGCGTTAGGGCTGGCAACTCAGCACATAAAAATCAACTGCCAATCATTAGCGGACCAGAGTTCACTGTGGCGACCCCTAACAGGGAAAAGCCGAAAGACACGACAACAACAACATCTTACATTTGTTGACTAGGATAGTCCAACTTGATACATGTCCATTTTCAGTGGAGGCCCCGGGAGAAAAGCTCCAAGATAATAACACACATTGAACATTTAGTTGTCTTAAGAAGCATGAAGTTGGCTTTGGAGAATTTTTTTACTGTGGTTTCCGTAATGGTGGGTGGGATGTGGATATCAAGGGTGATTAGCTTATGGTCAGATCGGACCAACTAGGTGTTGACTTCAGGTGTGGAACACCGGTCACTCATGTTGGTAATGACTAGGTCTAGGATATTGTTGCCCCTGGTGGGGTTGTGGATAAGTTGATCTAGGGCATTGGAGTTTGAGTTCCAGAAAGCATTGCGCTAAGGAGTTGGTACATAAGTAGTTTTCCCAGTTAATGGTGGGGTAGTTGAAGTCGCCCATTATTAGTGTTTGGTTGAACCCTAATATTTTCCAGTACATCAAGAAAAGAGGAGTGGGAATCCTGGGGCATGGTGGGGGATCTGTAGCAAGCTACAATGTGGATTGCAGTTTTGCAAGAGTTAGTTGCACTTGGATGACCTCAGATGCATTATGCTGAGCAACTAGCCTGGAGGTGTGGATATCCTTAATGAATATGGACACACCCCCACCTTTGGTGTTTCGGTCCAGGTTACATGGCCGAAAAGTGTGGTAGGAGTTATAGCCTGGTAGTGCAGGGGTGCTCTCTGGAGTCTTGAACCAGGTCTCAGTCACTGCACAGATATCTATGTTCTCCATTTTAAGGAGTACCTCGAGTGAGTGCATTTTGAAATTTAGACTTCTAACATTGAGTAGCATTGCCCTCAGTTTTTGCTTGCTTGTTCCTGTTATGGTGGTGAATTTGTTACTTGAACCCTGCCTAAAAAAGGCACTATAGGGGCAGCAAGAGCCTTAGCCAGTATCCGGAATCCCAGGGGCGACAGGTGCAGGCCATCTGTGGCAAAGATTCATGGTCTGTCTACCATGTTATCCCAAGCAGACAGATACTGGATCCCCTTAGAATGACACCAGAAGCTTAGCCAATTGTTGAAGTCAATCATTTTTGTCCTTGTACTGCGGTATCATTCTGGGCGATGGCAGAATGCTACTCAGGGCTAGGGTCATACCTGCCTGGGCTACAAGATTGGAGAGCTCTTCCATGTCTCTTTTCATGTTGTCCAGGGAGGTACGTCTCAGGTCATTCACACCAACATGGACAATGACAGAGTCATATTTGTACTTGTTGTGGAGTGACCTGAGTGCGTGGGTTATGTGGCAGATCCTGGCACCCGACAGGCAGCTGACAGTAACCTTCTCCTTGTTTAGCCTGGTGAATGGGACATCAGTGTGCCTGACTATAGAGTCACCTATGACTAGTGTGTTGGGTATGTTGTTTTGCCTTATTGGCTGTGTTTGAGTGGCACACTGAGTCTGTGGGCTATGTGTCATTTCGGTTGTGTTGGGGGATGGAGGTTGCTTGTGTTTCCGCTTTGGAGGTCTCTATTGCTTAGGCAGATTATTAATGAGACACTCCGCGAATGTTTTTGAGTTTCTATGTGTGGATTTTGGTGGTGTAGACGTAGTGAGACTATGTGAGGAGTGTGGTGTGGTGCAAATGTTTACCTTCTCCTCATGACTGTCAGGTTCAGTCTTGGTTGGAGAGAGCTTTGCCTCCAGTTTGGCTAGATAAGTGCATCTCTCACAGGCTGTAGTGTTGGGTGGTAGGAGGAGAGGGTTGTCTGTGTACATGAGGCAATTTCTACATTGCCTCAAGATGCCCAGATTCATCAGATAGATAGGGGAGAACACTGGGAGCTGACCCTTGGACATGCCTGAATAAAAACTATTTTCCTCTAGATAAGTGAGGAAAGTGAGTACAAGAGCCATTTTTCTCAACGCCATTGAGAAAAGTAAGTACAAAAACTGTTTTCCTCTAGGTAATGAGGAAGATTGAGTGCTATAGTAATCATCTTTCACTTAAAAAAAAAAAAAAAAAAAACATCCATTTGGTCCAGAGAACCTCAGATTTTACAAAAGTTTAAATAAAAATGACTTTTGTTTAAAAATAACGTCATAGTTTAGCTGCTCTCATCTTTTTTTACAAAGTCTTTTATACAAAGTCATTTTTATTTAAACTTTTGTAAAATCTGAGGTTCTCTGGACCAAATGGTTGTTTTTTAATTGAAAGTGTGGTTAATGCTTTGACCACCAGAGGGAGTCTGACCATTACAAAACTGTCTTTCAGCTTTACTTCATGCAGAAAGCTTTTAGTCCAACTGTTTTATTTTAACACATTTTAGTACATTTTATATACCCTGAATTGTGTTTTAAAAGATTTTAGAGATTTTGACTTTATATATATATATATATATATATATATATATATATATATATATATATATATAATCTATATAAGTAAATGGTTTGCATTGTTTCAGAAACTTCACAAGGTCATGAATATTCATGATTTTATGGTAATTAACTTTCCACTGTTTTTTAACTTCCTGTTTAATTTTATTGGTTAACCTGTGTTTTAGAAGGGTATAAAGGTATTATTGTAGTTGTCCATCCACATCTGATGAAGTCTACTTGGTAGAAACAAAAACGCTGTTGTTTTAAAGTGTATGTGTTTATGTAAGTTCTATTTTATATTAATCTGACATCAGCCACCGTGTGTATGTCTAAATATATCCCCCTGCAGCAGTGTGCCTGTCTCGCCTATCTTTGTGTAATGGTTATACATTTTGAGGTCCTGTCAATCCCCACATTGGCATCTTTTACAGGGCCTGCTGATGTCATCCACCTTAACAGCAGTGGCAAGCATTTCCAAAGCACATAAGCTCCGTGGTGCATGTGATAAGTACTAGACAAGTAGGGGTTCTAATCTCAAAAAGAGCAACTCTGTGAATGTGTGTGTAACTATATCCCCTTGCAGCAGTGTGTCTGTCTCGCCTATCTGTGTACAATGTTATACATTTTGAGGCTCTGTTAACCCCCCCCCCCAGTGGCCTCCTTTACAGGGCATGCTGATGTCATCCAACTTAACAGCAGTGGGAAACATTTCCAAAACACACAAGCTCCATGGCGTATACTACTAGATAGTTAGGGCTTCTAATCTTCGAAAGGGCAATACATTTTAAGATCCTGTGAGTACCTGCTTCCCCTAAATAGCCCACATCTACCTAGGCATAAATGCCATCTGCCTCTGCTTACATTTGTAGGTACAGAACACCCAGGTGACACGTATCAAGGCTGGCATGCCTTGTCACTGGTATGCATGCAGGATTACGCTGTCTGCCCCATTGCCCCTGACGCACTGCTCTACACAGATGCACCTAGGTAACCATGCACATATTTATTTATTTATTTTACATTTGTTAACCAGGTTAGTCTGATTGGGCAAGAAACCTTTTTTCAGCAGAGACCCAAGGAGAAAAGCTCCAAAATCATAAGAAAAAAAAAATATATATATATATATCGGCTCCAAAAACATGTAAAAACATCAAAATCCTAGACATATACAAATAGAAATACAGAGCTGAAATGTTAAAGATAACAGGGAACTGTGGTATACAAGAATTAAGTTATAAGGAAATACAAAAACAGAAATCCATGGCATAGGGCTAATGATAATTGCAGGAGTTGGTATGGTTTACTAACATTAATGAGGCTAAAAGAATAATAGCATTTTACAGAGGAAGAGTGTAAATTAACAGTTGAGATATAGACTAGTATTTGATTATAAACGTTTGTCTGTGAGGGCAAAAGGTTATATATAACCTTAGATAGTAATTGATTGTCAGCATGAAGAAAGGAAAATAAGTAGGCATCAAGTTAATTATCAGTGTAATTACAGTTAAAGGGGATGGCAGGATGAGGAGGAATAGCTCAGGCAGGGGTAGGGCAGGGGCAGTTCCATGTTCTGAGAAGGTAATCTTTTAGTGTTTTCTTGAATCTGAGACTGTTGGTGGTAGCTCTTAAGGTCAGAGGGAAGGTTATTTCAAGTGCTGGCAACAGTGGCTATACAGGAGCTTACCAATTTACCTCATGGGCTTGTAGACTTCTTGGAAGTGTTGGTCTGCACTGTGGAGACTATGTTTGGGGATATAGGAAGAGATTAGGTTAGAGAGAGCATGACAGAGGGAGGGATTAGCTAATATTGAGTGTGTGAGGTGGAGTTGAGGAAGTAAGAGTTGCTTTTGAAATTATGGCCACATAAGTTTTTTTAGCACGTTACAGTGATGGGAGCAATAAGGTAGATTTGCGACAAGTCTGGTAGTTTTATTGTAGGTGGATTCAAGTTTGGCCATGAGATTGGACTGAAGATTAGTGAGTATGGGTGCAGCATAAAATAGAGAAGACGGAACAAAAGCTTGTGCCAGAGAACATTTTGAGTCAATTGTCAGATATTTTTTATTCCTATATAGAAGGCCTAGTTTTTGGTGTGTTTTTTATGAGTTTGATATGGATGTCAAACTTAAGTTGATTGATAATAACACCGAGGAGTTTTGTATGTGTTTCGACAGAGATAGTAGTATTGTTAAGGGATGTGACTGAGGAGGATTTTTTGCAATTTTGAAGAGATTTAGGTAAAAAGAGGAGAAGTTTAGTTTTTTTTTTGGGGGGGGGGGGCTAAGCAGAAGTTCATTGCTAGTAATACAGATTTCCACTGAAAGGAGCGAGTCATGGGTGAGAGAGAAGGTGGGGAAGGATATGATGGTGAAATCATCTGCATACTGGATAAAAGAGGAGTTAGGGATGTTTGAGAAGAGGCCCTATTATGGAACCTTGGGGTACGCCAGTATGTACAGGAAGGAAGGGAGAGGAGGCTGATAGCCATCTTACAGACTGCAGTCTATAAGGAAGGTAGTTAAACTATTGTAGATTGTGTGAGATTAAATAAGTAGATTGTGAGAGATTAAATAAGCAAATTATAGAAGACAGTGTCGAAAGCTTTGAATAATTCAAGGAAGAGACTAGAAACCAGTTTTTCATAAAGAGCTCTGACAATGTTCTCAGTAAAAGATATGAGAACAGTAGGCAGTGCTATGATGGGGACGAAAGCCATGTTGTGTCGGGGTTAGGAGATTTTCCTGAGTGAGATGTTCAAGGCTTTGTTTATGTATACATTTTTCCATTATTTTGGAGAGAGGGGATAAGATAGCAATGGGGCGATAGTTTGAGGGGTCTGTGGAGCTTCCACCTTTATGAAGGGGAATAACATAGAATTTTTTTCCAAATTTTGGGCACTGTGTTTTCAAGAATGGATCGATTTGATAAGAATGGAGACAGGTTAGGAAATTGCATTAGCAGCAATTTTGAGAAATTGTGGATGTAAGTTGTCAGCAGAGGGAGAGCATGGTTTAAGTTTAGAAAGAAGTGTTTTGATGCAAGAAGTGGGACAGAGCTTGAGAGCGAAGGTAGAGGAGGAGAGAATGGGCTCTGTAGGGGAATGATTAGAATTGTTCTTTTTAGTAAGATTTTTGATGGACTGTATAAAGAAAGAGTTGAGTGGAGTGGCGGTATCAAGGTTAGGGCTCTCTGGATAGGGACTAGGTGTAGGAGGTTTACCTGTATAAAGGAGCTTAAGATTGGTCTAAAATAGTTTAGGGTTAGAGTGAGGATTGCTTAGTGGTTTATGATTGTATTGGCTTTTGTCCTTGTCAATGTGTTTCTTGATAAGGTTCCTGAATTCTCTATAACTAAGAAGGTGGGTTGACATATTAGTTTTTTTCCAGTGCTTCCAGGCTCTGTCTGTTTGTACCATGAGGTTATGAGTGGTTTGAGATAGCCAAGGTGAGTTGTTAAGACTTTAGTCTTATTTTTCTGACGGGGGCTAGTGAGTTCAAGTATAAAGGAAGATTTCATTGAATATGGAGATGGCTTTGTCCAGCGGAAGGTTGTATAAGAAGGACCAATTTAAATGAGGAAAGTTTACTATTAAAAATATCAGGGTTAAAGTTTGATAAAAATATATAAAGCATTACTTTGCTGATGTCATATTTCTGCTTTTCTACCATTCCTTCCTGAGTTCTACCATTCCTTCCTGAGTTGCTCTATTGCCACCAAGTCTCTACAGCGTAGCCACTCAATATCCTGCAAGAGAAACATATAAAGTTCTGAGATACACCTGTCAGTCTGAGACGCCTATCTAACATTATGCAGAAAAGGAGCAAACACATTAAAGTGTACTCATGACACATGACAGCAGACAGCACCTGTCATGGGATAACAGAACCACAGTAAACAATACATTGTAATGTACTATAGTCACCCTGTGCATCAGACGCTTATTTGTATTCCCTGATTTGATGGTATAGATGACAGGGATGTGGCATATGTATCATCACATACACAGGGTGTGGTGTGAAGGTGCCAGAGGCCTAAGCTGTGCCAAACAGTTGACATCGGGTATGGAAGTCAGGAAGGGGTAGTGGTCAGCTGGGCCATGGAGAGGTGCTGTGTGTCTGTTGGTGACCTGCACGTGACACTGATGTATGAGTGTGTGCGTGTACATAGTCAAGCCATGTGCTAGTCCTACACATGGGTATGTTAGACAGCAGTGGACTGTACATGGCAGACTTGACAGTTCACCATCTCCAGCCATGAACATGGGAACTGGCTTTGCCAGGAGTGGCACCAGTTGCTTATGGTGGCTGGTGTCTGCTGGGCCTGTGTCCCTCACGGGACCACCCAGGGCCATGTTCCCATGGCCTGCCACATTATGGTTTGGACAGCACCCTCCATTCTGTACTGCTGGAGGTACTGCTACTGTGTGAGTGTGCATGGCCATGTGGACTCTTAGCAGATGTTGTTACTGACCTACGGCCACTTGTCCACCCTACTCCCACCACATATTCTAGCACAATGTGTGGTCAAGAGCTGACAATGTCTCACCCCACTGTCTATCCACTACATCAGTGAAATCATGTATGGTGTCACCAGTGTTGGGGATGGAGTCACGGATGCCAGACAGTGATGCATCCATCTGGTGTTGCATTAGGAATATGCCATGCCTGTGCCTCCATGATGGACTGAAACATGAGTCAACTGACTCGTGATGTGACGCCTATGACAGGTGGTGGATGGGCAGCAGTCCTCTTTCAAGCACCCCTGTCAATCTGCCTGTGTGGGACCTCGCCAGCTCTATGGCTATGGCTAGTGTTTACAGTCACTGATGCCATAGTCGCCACACTCTCCTGTCCAATGCCACAACACTCTTGACTGTCAAATATCTGTGGCCGCAGGAGACTGAGTAAGTGTGGGCATATTGACTGTGTGCAGAGACATTGGGGCAGGAAGTGGGACATCAACCCATGGGACTGATTTCAGCCCCCCAACAACCCCAACTGTGCCTCACTATGGCATCCATCATCATCAGAGTCTGATGGGACACTGACATCAGGTTATGAGAGGGAAACACTCCAACCTCCATGGTCACCTGTGAGGAGGAAGACAACATAACTACATTAATACCTGCACTATTATGTCTGCTGATCCACACACACACATACAGGTGAGGTGCCACAACTGCATTATACATACCACATCTTATTTCTGATCCCATGCACAACACACAAGCAAACTACAACATACACAGACAAGACAGGCCCCTTAATAACATGCACTGCAGGTATGTCTGGTTAATGTTGCAGTATATACACCTGTGAAATAAGTGATATGTCAGTGTATGTGATGGACCTACACCTAAAACACAGTGCACGTGTCTTCACCATATTATTGCTCCCTGCATAGTAGACTGCATAGACCTTCACAAAAAATAAGGGCAATTATGTTACAGCTCCTGCAAATACACTACGGTGATTACTGATTCAGTGCACTGCAGTGAAGCCCTCCAAAACTGAACATATAAGTACTGTACTCTGGCTAAGCATAACAGTTGTGTCTATGGCAAACTGGCAGCCCTTAACATTCTTAGGGTATATATGAGCCATACCAAAACAGTTTCACACGCACCAGCTACAGGGTGCTGGACTCCAGCCATGCCAGATGTACCTATGGAAATGTGAGAGAGAGAGAGGTATTGTCAGCAAACATAAATGTGGCATTTGGTATAGGATAGTATGTGCATATATCATGTGTAGTAGGAACTGTGATACTTTCCACATCACTGATATTCTGAGTATGTGTGCACAAGTGTGCATTACAAACAACCCCCTCCCCCCAAATGCAGATTGACCTGACATCCATGTACTGGCATGCAAAGGCTGCCACAATGACTGCTACAGTATTACAGTGATGAACAGGAGGCTTACCTGGATGCTCCTCTGCTGTGGAAACTGTGGCACCCACCTCCATGATGTTTGGGATGATGGATACTTGGGAGCTGCTGGTTGATCCCAGGTTTGCCAGGAACTCCTGTGTGGCCAAGAGTGGTTGTTCTGCTGCAGGCCATCCACCGCTGGCAGCATGGTCCCTGGCCACAGCAGCGGCTGTTTGACGTGCAGAATTTATCATGTCTGTAGCTCGGTGTCAGACATGCAGACGTAGTTTCTTTCTTGTAGCCCTACTTGGTTTATTGATGTGATGAGGTCAGCCCACACTGCAGCATGTTGCTCCCAATTCTGGCTACTCCTGGACAGCAGTATGTTGTGATGCAGTCTGAGGCCATCCAGGATCATCACATTTTCGGCAGCAGAAAAAGGCATGTCCCTCCGTCTGCACATCATTTGTGAAAGACAAAAAGAGGGGAACATGTCACTGGACCACATACATTGCTCTCCACTATGTACACACCCAAATTTGTCAGCACTATCCTCCTGTAACTCCCACATCATACCCTGCCATCTGTCAACACAGTATGTATGTGGCCATCAGCAACATAGTGACAATACATCTTGCTTTTTCCTTCTACTTGCTGCTTGTGTTCTACTGCATGTTTTCTGTTTTATTTATTACTGCTTCTTTATAGCCTGTCTAAATTGTGTTATTCTAAGCCTCTTAGTTTTGGTTTAAGCACTTGGGCTTTAGGCCCACCGCTTAGGTCTCCCTGGCCTTTCTCCCTCAGATTCTGACAAATATGGATAGACAGTGTCCTACAGTTTCTCCTGCCAGTCTGATTGATATGGGCACCCTGACACAGTGTAGCAACTGCCTCATGTACACAACAACTATCTCCTACCACCACCTAGGAGCACAATTTGTGAGAGATGCAATTACATTAGGAACCTAGAGTCCATGCTGTCTCCCTCTCAAGCCCAGTATATCTGGCACCGAAGCAGTTGTCAACATAATCACTACACCTCAAACACCACCCACACCTACACAACAGACACCCACAAATGCAGAGGCCCTCCACAGAAACATAGCCAAACAAAGGAGACCTCCAAGGCAAAAACACATGCAATCTTCACAGCCCTCCACACCACATACCTCTCAAGCCAGTATACTTGGCACCGAAGAAGTTGTCAACATAATCACTACACCTCAGACACCACCCACACCTACACAACAGACACCCACATATGCAGAGGCCCGCAACAGAAACATAGCCAAATAAAGGAGACCTCCAAGGCAAAAACACATGCAATCGTCACAGCCCTCCACACCACATACCATGCACAGTCCACACACCTGTGTCTCACAGCCAGTAAGGCTTCACCATAAACCTGACATAGTCCATAGGAGACTCCATTGTGAGACACACACACATATGCCTGTCACCAGGCTGGATAAGGGGAAAGTCACGATTACTTGTCGGTCAGGTGCCAGAATCTGCCATATCACATATGCACTGAAGTCTCTCAACAACAGGTACTGTTATGACTCTGTCGTAGTCCATGTTGGCATGAATGACTTGAGACGTACCTCCCTGGACTATATGAAGAGAGATATGATTGAGCTCGCTGATTGTGTCCCAGGCAAGTATGTCCCTAGCCTTAAGCAGCATTCTATTTTCACCCAGAATGATGCCTCAATACAAATGGGAAATGACTGACTTTAGCAATTGGCTTAGTTTCTGGTGCCATTCCTGTACCTGACAGCCTGGGAAGATATGATTGAGAGACCTAAATGCTTTGCCAGAGATGGCCTGCATCTGCCTCCCCCACAATGCCTTTTTTAAGAAAAGTGATGAGGTTAAGACTACCAACATAAAAATGTCAACAAAACACAAATTAAAGGGCATGCTGCTAAACACTAGGAGTCTAAACTTGAATCTGCACTCATTGCAAGCAGTCTTAACCATGGAAAATCTTGACATCTGTGCAATCACAGAAACATGATTCAAAGCTGCAGAGAGCACCCCAGCCTTACCTGGTTACCCATTCAGACCCCAAACTGTGGGCAGAGCAGTCTTAACCATGGAAAATCCTGACATCTGTGCAATCACAGAACCATGATTCAAAGCTGCAGTGAGCACCCCAGCCTTACCTGGTTACCCATTCAGACGCCAAACTGTGGGCAGAGCAGTCTTAACCATGGAAAATCCTGATATCTGTGCAATCACAGAACCATGATTCAAAGCTGCAGCGAGCACCCCAGCCTTACCTTGTTACCCATTCAGACCCCAAACTGTGGGTAGTAAAGCCAAAGTAGGTAGAGTTTTAATATATATTAAAGACATACACACCTCTAGACTGGTCAAACAGTATGACGCACAGGAGACACTCAAAGTGCAGTTAACCATTGACAAGACCCCTATTCAAATCATAGCTAGCTACCGACCCCCAAATCTGACTCAAGATGCCCATTCTTCCTATATGGACCTGTTCAACTCTATTAGGATTCAACCCTTTAACCTGATCCTGGGTGACTTTAACTACCCAAACATAGAATGGAAAAACTACTCATGCCAGAACACAAATGCCCAGAGATTCATTTATTTTGTCAGTGCAAACTCCTTGGAACAACTAGCTGATACCCCCACAGGAGGTGAAAATATCTTGGACTTGGTATTAAACAACATGAGTAACCACTGCAGCATCCCTACACTATCCTCCTCCCTGGTAAGATCCAACCATAAAGCGGTCACTTTCGAAGTCACCGTCTCCCACAATACCCATATAGCTATGGTCCAACATTAAAATTTCTCCAAAGTTGATTACAGCCTCCTGAGGGATGGTATGAACAGCTTCACAGCCTCCTTCCCCTCTGTAGGAACTGGCACCAATAGCCAAAACTACACCAAAGCACTATATGAGCATTTGTATAGATGCATAGAATCAGGAATACCTGGCAGGACTAAATCATCCTCTGCAAGGATAAGTAAATAGGTCTGCTGGACATCTGCAATAAATAAAACTCTTTAAGAGGAAAAAAAATGCTGTCCAAGATCAAGGAGCAGGTGCCCAGCTGGAAGCAATGTCTCCTTAGCCTGAACAAGCAAATAAGAGCACTATTGAAAACCTCCAAAGCAAACATCGAGTCCAAATTGGCGACATCTACTACAGACAATAAGTCCTTCTTCACAAATGTCTGCAACCTCAAAGGAAGCACCCAGATCTATTCAGAAGTGGTGATCAAAGACACCGCATATACAAATGCTGTAGGTATAGCAACTTGCTGGCTGACGGATTCAGCGAAAACTTCACCCATCTGTCCCCCCATCATATCTAGGGAGCAAGTCATCACTGCCCTCTTAAAGGCAAAAACTACAGCCTCCATAGGACCCGATAACATCCCAGGGTGCATTCTACATGAACTCTGGCATGATCTTGCAGCACTATTAGGCACACTATTCAACCAAAGCCTGAGTACTGGCTTTGTCCCAGCGGAGTGGAGGACAGCCATTGTCATCCCTTTACACTAAGGTGCAGTGTCCACTGATTTGGGAAATTATAGACCCATCAACCTAACTAGCCTGATCTGCAAGGCCATGGAACAAATTATCATGGACCTCATTAACAAGGACATTAGCAACCTCCAAACACATGATCCCACACAGTTTGGCTTTGTCAAGGGGAGATCATGTCTGTTAAATTTGGTCGACTTCTTTGAGACGGTCACCAAAGCTATGGATGAGGGGAAGGCAGTGCACACCACCTACCTTGTCCTGGCCAAAGCCTTCGACACTATTCCCCACTTGGCCATAATAGACAAACTCTCTCAACTAGGCATCAAGCCGCATGTTGCCAGATGGGTAGCAAACTGGCTCACTGATGTAACCCACCAAGGCAATATAGGGGAAGCCACCTCCAGCAGTAGACCCATAACAAGCAGTGTACCCCAGGGTTCAGTCTTTGGGCCTCTGTTATTTGGTATATACTTTTCTGAGGTGCAGGGCAAAACCAGTGGGGTATGGCTGACCGAGTTTACAAATGACTGCATGCTGGATGCTGTCGCTAAATTCCCTAGTGATACATCCTCGAAGAGGGTCTCACTCAGACAAATGACTGGTGCCAGAAACATGGCCTCAAGCTGAATACCACAAAATACATCATCATCCCCTTTGGGGAGAGTGACGTCCCCACAAATTATCACATTAATAACAATGTCCTAAGCATGCAATCAGTTGTGATGGATTTGGGCACACAGGTTGATACACCTAACTTTTGACCACCATTTTGCTTTCATTGTATGGAAAGCCTTCTACATGGCCCACCTCATAAGTAAGAGTATTTCATCCAGGGAGAAGGAGGTCATAACATCCCGGTATTCTTCCCTATAAGGCCCATTATTGAGCAAAGCACAAGCAGCAGCTTGAAATACCATAGAGGTTCCTCACCAGGGAATCCAGGGCCTCAAACATCTGCCATAAACAGATTTGAGTACTACAAGCCCCTATTGCTCTACCCAGTTTCATACAGACTCCTCAGAGGTGACCTCTGTCTGGCATACAAGGCGATCACGAATCCCACCTTGATGGGACTGCTACATATCTGCAAGTCCCCACTCGAGTAATCTGCATGTGCACCTTCTACCTGCTCTGTAACATCAACAGGACTAGGTGGGACAGATTTGTGTCCCAGAGACTTCTGTGGAATAGAATCTGTCTGCACATCAAGCAGTGTACATCTTTACCCCTTTTTAGGTGCAACCTGGATAACTGGATGGGAAACAGAAAATGCACCCTTGGGATTCCACCAGTGTGCCTGTTGGACTGGGGCATTGGGCGATGACTTGTTTAAATATGGGCTAAACTCTTGGCTAGGCTTATAATGGCCTCAGGGCCATTAGCCTAGTAACCTCCTATGATCCTATGAATACTGGATGTTAAGTTGTCAATCTCGCCTTCATTCTTGCTGGATGGGTTCGGAGCCAATCCTCTGCTCCGACTCGGCACTTGCTAAGCTTGAGAATCACTTTTACCAGCTCGAGGCAGCCCTATATCCCATGATGCAAGGCGGTAATTACCCAGATCTCGTTTGCCGCTTCACTCATGAGGTCACCTTTTTTTACCAGCTCCTGGTAAGTGAATTTTCATTAGAGATTTAATACTCCAGCTCTTAAAAATTTTATTCCCTTTTATAGTTAATAGTCCTCGATTCACTTAGACCCTATTCCCTTTAGTTTTTCTCGATCCCTTATAATTTTTCTGTTAGTCAGGCCTTAGGCCTTCCCCTCCTAAACAATTCCTGCCAGGATTTTTTGTTAGGTGTGTCTGTGTTCTTGTTTAACTAGTGTATTTAAGGACTGAGTGTGTGGGTGATTGTGTTTAAACTCAATAATGTCAAAAGACACTAGGGTCTCAGGCTTTAAGAAGTGTGACTCGTGCTGTCAGAAGATGTCTCTGACAGACTGTCACACTTCTTGTATTTATTGCCTGGGACCCCTACACCTGCAGGACTCCTGTGCTATTTGTCATTCCTTCAGCCAGAGAGTCCTGCAGGAGCGTAGAAATAAGTTGATCCTCAGGGGTCTCCTTAAGCCTGCGAGGTCCCCGGCTAAGGTCGGTTCTGGGAAGCCCTCTAAGCCACCCAAGACCCAGACTTCGGTGTCCAAGTCTGTGGCCTTGGTTCCGACTCCTCCAGAGTCGATATCGGCTCCGTCTGGAGCCGATCCTTCCTCCTTGGAAGTTTCTGTATCGGCGCCGATCAGCACCGATACCCTGGCTTCGGCATCCGTGTCGGCTCCGGTTGGAGCCGATACCCTAGCTTCGAAGCATGTTTCGGCTCCGGCTGGAGCCGAGACCTCTATACCCCAGCTCGGAGCCGACAAGCTGTCAGCTCCAACTGGGACCCAAGGTTCGTCGGCTCCGATGGCTCCATCGAGGAAGAGGTCTAGATCTCCTTCAGTGGAGTCTATCCACGGCTCCGTCCTCTCCCTTACTTTCGGAACGGAGCCATCGGAGCCGATCGTCAAGGTCTTCCAGACTTTCAGACCACAACTTGGAGAGAGTGGTGAGTAGACTACTAAAATCACAGGCATTGGCCCAGATGCTCCATAGCCCGTCTCAGCAGACGATAGCTATTCCACACCCTCCTGAGATTCCTCCTTCGACTCTCCTTCAGAGCTCGGAGCCGGAGATTATTGGTACTATGACTGTTGCAGCTTCGGAGCTGATTCCACACCTTTCAGCTCCGTCGTCTTCGACTCCTATCTCCTCCTCGAGACCTTCCTTGGAGGGATCCGGTCGTCGGGTTTCCCTGGTCGGTTCCGAGGAGGCGAGTGGCATCGGACCCTTGTCCAACCCCGCTCTCCCTCTCGGGGCTTCGGCCTTGGTGAGCTCGGCGCCGACATCTGCTTCGGAGCTTTCCCTTTCGGTGGGGCAGGGGGTCCTTGTTTCTTCGGAGCGAGGTCTCTCGGCCCTCCCTGGGAGGGGAGCCTTTGAGGTGATGAGGAGTGTGCTAGCCCCCGAGCTTAGTCAACAGTCGGTTCCTTTAGCTCCTCCCTCTACGGTGCCTGTAGATGTCTCTACCCACTCTCTTGTTCCCGGACCCAGAGATCCATTGCCCCAGGTTTCCCCACTGGGAAGAACTTCCTCTTCCGAGGTTTCTCCTCATCCTTCAGGAGAGCCCCCGCGTAAGAGGACCTGCAAGAGGAAGCACTTAGACTCCCCTGAGTCTACGACATCAGATACCGACTTAGATGAGTCGGAGGGGTCCCCAAGATCCCCCTCTGAGGATGTCTCCTTTTCAGACATCCTAGAACTCCTAAAACAGAGGGGAAACTGGCCTTCCATTAATCCCTCCGAGGATGAGTCGGTATACCTGGAGGCTTTTGGATCTCGACCCTCCACCTCCTGGGTGTCTCTGCCTTTCGACCCCCTCATGGACGTGATAGCTCGAAAGGCGTGGGCATCTCCTGATTCTGTGGAACCAGTCCCCAGGAGGCCTTCTAAATTTATCACGGCCCCCACTGAGAAACAGTTTCTTACGAAAGGTGTTCCAGTTGATGCCATGGTGGTGGCAGCCACCACCAAAAAGGAACTTGCAGATCCTTCCGTACCAGTCCATCCTCCTAACAAAGAGTCTAGGACCATGGACAGGTATGGTAAGCGGATGTTTTCCTCAGCGACCTTTGCTATGCGTTCGCTGAATTATTTGTGTCACTTCACCCGACTTCAAAGAGACATCCTCAAAGAATTGGGTGAGGTAGTACAGGATCCGTCAGCTGCTGGGGCTCAGGAGAAGATTGCCTCTCAGCTTGGAATCCTAAACTCCATTACTAGCTCCTCCATGCGGCTCATTTCTTATGCAGCCGATGGGGCGAGTAGAGCAGCGGGAACAGGAGTGGCTCTTGGACGTCAGTCCTGGATGCGGCTTTGCAATTTCACAGACCCCTTCAAGGTGTCCTTCACAAATTCTCCCTTTGATGACACTACTTTGTTTGGGCCTCAGGTGAAGGACACATTAACCAGGTGCGAACGAGACGGCAAGACTCTTTCTGCTATAGGAGTCCGTTTCTCCACCCCTTCTAGACCTTACCCCAAAGGTCAGAAGGGAGGGAAAATGTGGTTCTGGAAATCTCAAGGAGTCACACCTGATGCACGTGGTCAATTCACCCCCAGAGGCAGAGGGGGTAATAACAACAGATGCCGCCCTAGGGGCAGAGGAGGTCCGCAGAACTAGGGCAGCAGAGAGCCTCTCTCTGACAAGCCCTTCCAGCATCCCTGAGGTGTTGCCCGACTGCCCACCCTTGGAGGCAGTCGGGGGGAGATTGTTGCTGTACCCAGAAGCCTGGCTTTCCCTCTCTCAAGACAGATGGGTACAGTCGATCATATCCGAGGGTTACAAAATCCCTTTCGAGGAAAGCCCCTTCCCTCAAAAAGGTTCCCTTCCAGACGTTCCACCTGGTCTAAGGGAGATTGCGAAGCTAGAGGTATCAAAGCTTCTAAGAAAAAGGGCCATCCAACCAGTTCCAGCAGATCAATTAGAATCCGGAAACTACTCAAGGTTCTTTTTGGTTCCCAAAAAGACGGGAGACTGGAGACCAATATTAGACCTCAGCAGACTGAACAAGTCTGTCAAAAAGACAAGATTTCAGATGGTCACACTTCAATCGATTTTGCCCTTCCTGGGCAAAAACAACTGGATGTGCTCCATAGACCTTCAGGATGCGTACTATCACATAAAAATCCACAGACGCTCCAGAAGGTTCCTCCGCTTTCGGCTGGGGACCAGTCATTTTCAATTCAGAGCCCTGCCCTTTGGTCTCACTACAGCCCCCAGAGTGTTCACCAAATGCATGGCAGTGGTCACGGCTCACCTGAGACGTCAAGGATTCCAGGTGTTTCCGTATCTAGATGACTGGCTCCTATCAGCCACCACCAGGCATCAACTTCTCCAAGCCAGAGATTATACTCTACGTCTCTGTGGTCAATTAGGAATTTCAGTCAACTTCCAAAAGTCTTCCTTATCGCCCTGCCAATCTATTGCCTTTATAGGCGCAAATCTAGACACTACTCGGATGTCAGCAAACCTTACAAGTCAAAGAATCCTAGATATCCAAAACCATGTTCGGATCATCCTATCCAGCAAAAGGGTACAAGCCAGATTGGTCCTGAAAGTGCTGGGCCTCATGGCAGCTGCCATCACACTTCTCCCTCTGGCCCGTTTTTACATGCGCCTCCTACAATGGATTTTGTTCACTCAATGGTCCTACCAGCAGCTCCCCATGTGTCACAAGATTCTGGTGACACAAACCTGCAAGAGCCATCTATCCTGGTGGACTTCTTCTCCACTAGTCCATCAGGGCAGACCGTTTGTCCTTCTGGCCACGGTCACTTCGGATGCCTCCCTGATTGGGGGGGGGGGGGCATTATCAGGGCAGGATGGTTCATGGCACGTGGCAACTGTTCGAATACCACCTGCACATAAATGTCCTAGAGGTGAGAGCAGTGCTTTTAACGTTGCAAGCCCTCAACGACTTTCTTCCCTTAGGAACTATTGCAGTTCACACAGACAACATGTCCGTGGTGGTGTACATCAACAAGCAGGGCAGAACCAAGTCCTATCCCTTGTGTCGAGAAGCTCTCAGACTTTGGCAATGGGTGATCTCCTCTCATCGGTTTCTGGTAGCAACGCATATCCCCGGGAGAACCAACATAATAGCGGACAGATTGAGCAGAGCTATTCTCATGCCTCACGAGTGGTCTCTCAAACTTTCCATAGTAGAGGAGATTTTTCAGAAGTGGGGCCGCCCATGCTGCGATCTTTTTGCTACTCCCCAAAACAGCAAATGCCCACACTTCTTCTCTCTCTTTCCACTTCCAGGCCATCCCCCCAGAGACGCTCTTACCCAAGATTGGCCCCGGGGACTTCTTTATGCTTTTCCCCCCTTTCCGTTGATACCTCAAGTACTCCAGAAAGCTACCGTCTTGAGAGCCAAAATAATTCTCATTGCCCCTTACTGGCCTCGACAAATCTGGTTCCCGTTCCTTCATCGCCATCTCATGGTGCAGCCTTGGCATCTGGATCCAATTCCAGATCTTCTGACCCACCAGTCGGGTCAACTGCACCGATCAATTCGTTCCCTCAACCTCACTGCTTGGTTGCTCCACTTCCTTCATTAGCCAGGCTTCCTATGATCTCTAACCCCGTTAGAGATATAATAGTAGCTTCTCTAAAGTCCTCTACCAGGAGGATTTACTCTAGTAAGTGGAAACGTTTCTCTTTTTGGGCAAAGTCTAAGAACATAGATCCTTTTACTGCCCCTATTCAATCGGTCTTGGTCTTTCTTGCTGAAATTTTTTGCTCCGGTTCTTCTGCTTCCACAGTTAAGGTCCAGTTGGCAGCAATCTCTAATTTCCATGTCGGATTTGCAGACCACAATATCATGTCTCTCAAACTTTGTAAAGCTTTTCTCAAAGGGGTGTTCCTTCTTAAGCCCCCTGTTAGAGATCCTCCACCACAGTGGGACCTAAATTTAGTGCTGGCATCCTTGATACTTCCCCCTTTCGAACCGGCTGCTACATGCTCATTAAAATGGCTTTCTTGGAAGACTCTCTTTCTAGTTGCTATTACTTCGGCTAGGAGAGTGTCGGAACTACATGCCCTCTGTGTTCGTCCCCCTTACTTGGTCTTCCACAAGGATAGAGTGTCCTTAAGAACTAATCCATCCTTTTTACCCAAGGTTGCTTCTAAAACTCAATCCATTGACCTTCCTGTATTTTTTCCCAATTATTCTAACAGGGCAGAACAAAAACTGCATTGCCTAGATATTCATCGCCAACTCAGATATTATTTGGACAGAACAAAGCAATTTAGAAAATCTGATCAGCTTTTTCTTTCCTATGCTGAAAATAGGAAAGGTCTTCCTGTTTCTAAAGTAACCTTATCCAGATGGCTATCGTCCACTATTTCTGACATTTATCAGCTGAGGGGCAAACAGCTGATCTCAAAACCTAAAGCACATTCTACTAGAGGTCTAGCCACATCTACAGCTTTTCAGGCTAGACTACCCTTGGACACTATTTGTGCAGCAGCCACTTGGGCCACTCCTCATACCTTTGTTTCTCATTACAAATTGGATTTGGCCTCCAGGGACAGGGCATGTTTTGGTTCCACAGTTCTCAAGAGTCTGTTCCATTGAGCCACCCAGGATAGGGATGCTAGGGACGCGGTCCCATCCAGCAAGAATGAAGGCGAGATTGACAACTTAACATTTAGAAGTTATGTACCTACCATAACGTTCCATGTTAGTTGTCTTCTCTCGCCTTCTTTCTTGCGTCCCTCCCTCCTTTCCCCCTAGCCTGGACAGACCTTGTTTTTCCCCTTCTCGGGGAGATTGTTCTCCCTCGGACACCAGTTAGCTTGGGATCTCTGTTACCTGGTTCCTCTTACAGTCTTCTAGGCTAATTATTCTGCTTTCCTTGTAGAAAGATTGCAGGCAGTTTTCCTCTAGATACCAAACGAGATCTGGGTAATTACCGCCTTGCATCATGGGATATAGGGCTGCCTCGAGCTGGTAAAAGTGATTCTCGAGCTTAGCAAGTGCCGAGTCGGAGCCGAGGATCGGCTCTGAACCCATCCAGCAAGAAAGAAGGCGAGAGAAGACAACTAACATGGAACGTTATGGTAGGTACATAACTTCTAATTATGGCTCCGTGTGCTGTAACGGAGTGTCTTGTTACGTCTCCACTCCCATCAATGCCATCTACTGTGGTGTGTCCCCTGTGGGTGATCTCCCAGTACCATGTCATACAGCCACCATCTGACAAATAGTTGAGTGTTATTACAAGTATATGGGGATAGTCCAGCAACATCCGTGTGATGCAATAACAGACAGCACTGCAAACGTGCTGTAGGGTATCATCCCTGTAAGTGTCCAACTTCTGCAGTACACAGATGTTTGTGGTATGTGTACATGTGCCTGATATATGTGGAACCTCTGCCAGAAAAATGTGGATGTCTGGAAAACAGTTGGACAATACTTAATGGTTGCTTTCAGGCTGTGGGGAATCTGGCTGTCACACGCCAGAACCCTCAGGAAACAGTTATGGTACAGTAATATCTGGTATTGTATTAATTCCCTTGCTTTGTATGCTTAATGTGTGTACTCCATCACTGAGCTCTTGCCTGTGTCCCTCCACTACTACTGACTATGACCTAAAGTCCTGCTGTAGGGGATCACCAGGTATGGTAGCCACAGCTCTCAAGTGATGAGATATGGATGTTGAGTACACAGTGACGTAGCCAGAGTACATCAGGGACAGTCAGGGTCACCTGTACAATGTTTGAACTATTCCTATGTTACATTCACAGACTGAAAAGAGCTGAATGACAGTACATCATGTGATATATATCGTGATATCATGTGGTAAACATAAAAGCATAAATATAGCATGTATTTACATCCCCCCAGCCAACAATAATAACAAAAACCTTAGAGGACTTTCTCCACTGGTTAACTCAAACTCACCCCCAGGAATCCATAGTGTTGGGTGACTTCAACATCAATTGGAATTTCTTCTCATCTAGCTCCCTATCTAGCAGCATAAATCTACATGGCTTTTCTCAGCTCATATCCACTCCTACCAGACTAGGTAAACCCCAAAACAAAGACAGCATCCTGGACTGGATCCTTACTAATAAAGATCCTGACCAGTACTCAGCAGGTACTCACCCAGAGGACATGAGTGATCACTTACTCACCTATGTTATCAAATTCAAGAAAATCACCCCCCTTCTTACAACCATAAAAAAAATCAGGAACAATAATAAATTCAACACCTCCATTTTTCAAACTGAACTTAAAGCCCAAAACTGGACAATACTCAAGTCTCTTCCTCTTGAAGAGGCAGTTATCTACTTCAACACCACCTTCCTCAAGATTCTAGATTCCCATGCTCCAATACGGTCCATTAGAACTAAAACCAAAACCGCACCATGGCTCTCTAAGGAAACAAAATCCAAAATCCTATCTAGAAACAAGATGTGGGTCACATGGCGTACCTCTAAAGACCCACACTCCCACCAAACCTTCCGGCAACTTAGAAATTAAACTAAAAGAATGATCTTAAATGATAAAAAACTTCTTCCTCCACCTCCAACACAAACACCTTAATAATCCACAAAAATTCTGGGCAGGCTTAAACAAGCTCCTGCACCCAGGCCAGGCAACCACCCCCACTCCAACAACTTGTAAACAACAGTGCCCTGTAAACATTGCTGACACATTCAATAGTTTCTTCACAGAAACTATACAATCCCTGGCCACATTCAAACAAACAACCAGCCCACTCCACTACCCATAGTATAGTATCCCTGGCCACACAATTCAAACAAACAACCAGCCCACTCCACTACCCATGCCAGCAGAATACTACAACTACATCAGATCATCTATTTACCTTGATCCAGTACCCATATCCTCTATAACATCTCTTCTTAAAAACTAAAACCCACTAAGCTAGCAGCTGACCTTCTCCCAGCTGTGTTTCTGCAAAAGCAGCTGAGGCCATTTCCTATCCTGTCTCCATAATCATAAACTGTACCTTGTCAGAAGCCTTCATCCCCTCCATATGGAAAATGTCCCACATTATTCCTCTCCATAAAGGTGGTAGCTCACTAGAGCTAACCAACTACAGACCTATAGCTATACTCTCACCCCTGGCCAAAATTATGGAAAAGTGTGTCCACAAACAACTGATGGAACACCTCACCAAAAATAAAATTCTAGCCAACTCCCAACATGGCTTCAGGCCAAATCACAGTACCACATCAGCCCTACTATCCTTTTCTAATACCATCAATAACTTCAGAAACAATAATAAACTATCATCTGCTCTTTTCTTAGACCTCTCCAAGGCCTTTGATATGGTGAACCACATTCAACTCCTCCATACATTAGAAAGACTATCACTCAGCAATTCCATGCTGAAATGGTTCCAATCCTACCTGTCCAATAGGCAACAGGCTGTTCTATGGCAGGACAAATTATCCACATGCCTACCTGTTACACTTGGAGTTCCCCAAGGATCTATTCTTGGCCCTCTTCTCTTCACCATCTTTGTTAATGACCTGACCACAATCACCCCCCATGCCACATGCATTCAATATGCAGATGATTCGACTATCATCAGCACTGCCTCCAACCTGGCAGACCTCACTGCTTCAACCCAAGACACCTTCAACCTAATAGAAAAATGGTTCTCAAGTCGTCAACTAGTTCTCAACCCCAACAAAACAAAACTACTTACTTTCTCACCCACTAACAAGACTCTTCCCCCTTACATCCTCCAATGGAATCACTATATCACCAGAAGCTCACACAAAGCTATTAGGTGTTACCATTGATAACTCCCTTAAATTTGACACCCATTTCAATCTAACCATCAAAACCGTCAATAAAAGCTTGGCTCTCTATAAAGTAAAACACTTTCTCACTCCTCACGCTAAAATTACAATTGCCAGCACACACCTACTATCAACTCTTTTCTATGCCTCCCCCCTTTTTACAAACCTAAACAAGACAACCCTTAAACTTGCTTCTTGTTACAGTCACACAGCTAGATTTGCCACAAATTCCACCATTAGAACGCACCACTGCACTAACTTGAAGCAACTAGGGTGGTTAGAGATTTCCAGCCAACTCCATTTCAACCAACTCAAAACGGCTCACCAGATACTGTATCACCCAGAGAAAACACCAGCTCTGAAAAACATCATTCACCCCTATATTAACCTGCAATCTTTACACTCCTCCAATAAGATCTTAGCTCAAACTACCAAAGCCAATAATTCTGCTGGGGATTCTCTATTCTCAAACTTTGTAGGTAAAATGTGGAACTCCCTACCGACCATGCTCACCTCAGAACCTTCACTCCTACAATTCAAAAAGAAGCTTAAACCCCATCTCAATACTCTCTGGCAATGTCCCTGTTCCAAACCTGATTAACCACTATCATTTACCCTTCTCTTACCTCACTATCCTTAACCGCTTTTTAACAAGGCGCCTCGCCTTTGTAACTGACCTATGTTTTTTTTATTATGCTGCTGTTATTTTTTTCCCAAGATGTGATGTATCTTTATATTGTATTTAGAACTCAACTATCTTCCTTTTTTGCATTAACAATGTTCATATGTCTGTTATGTACCTGGAGCTTTTCTCCCCGGGCCTTCGCTGAAAATGGACATGTATCCAATCAGACTCTCCCGGTTAACAAATGTAAAATAAATATGCCAGCTGCATCCACCATTACTTACTGTCACTATTGTCTAACACATAATCCAGTAGCATTTGTACAGGAGCCGACCATTGTAGGAGGGACTCATAGGGCCAGAACTGTGATCTATGTCGCAGCAGGGAGAGTTGAAAGGGAAGCCTGTAGGCAACATGTCATTCCAAGACATGTACTACAGGCCTACTGTTGCAATCCCAATTCCCCATAACTGCATCCTCTTATCTGCATCCATTACATGGGAACTTTTATTACATACCTGGTAGAGTGCTGTACTCCTTTTTGTGCAGAAATCCTAAAGTATAATGCTTGTGATATCGCAGTCTGTCTTTGTAAAGCAAGTCACAGACCTGTTTATCATAGGCAGCAGCTTGCCTTTTATAGGTAATGCTCATGAACAGGTGATTGCCAGTACACCAGTCAGTGGCTCAGATTTGCTAATTTCATCCAGAACAGCTGGGCTACACTTTCATTAGCCAATGGCATGACACAACAGTGCTATATTTAAGGCCTTCATGTAGGCCTTGGCCCCTTTCCTAGTCTGTGAGATGGACATTATCGAGGTGTGGAGACTACAGCATCACAGAGGGTAGGTAAAAATACTGTCCACTGTTGGGATTTATGTGGTATATCCACAGTTTTGCATGCTATGTTTGGCCATTGTGAAAAGACTTTCTGATTATGTGACAGTTTAGTGTTAAACAATGTGGGTTGAGGTCAGTAAGGGGGAAGACAGATGTGAGTGTCATACGTCATATGCATCAGAATATGCATGCTGCTGAAGTAGCTCCTGGTCTATCAGCTATGCATGTTTGTAGGTGAAGACAAGACTGTGACACACGTCGCTGTCACTTGACCTTTGCCTCCCACCCCTTCATGTATGGGTGTTGTGTGGATCCCTTGTTCTAGGTGGTTGTGAGGTATCGTAGGTCTGTAGCAGGTAGCTGAACATACTGCTGCATATGTTCTAGGCTGCAGCTGCTGCGTTTTGCCCAGGAGTCATAATGGGGAGTGTGAATACATTGGAGGGCAGCAAGCTGTATATGTCACTGAGGGAGCAGTCTTACTCTGTTACAACACAGCCAGGGTGAGGGTACCCATAACAGTCCAGGTGAGGCATGTGCTTTAGGTACATGTTATGTAATAGTGCCATTCAGAGAGTGGTAGGCGACCTTCAGGAAGCCTATAGATATTTGTGAAGTTTGTCCCAACCTACAGGCCTTTGATGTGCTAACATGGGTAACAGTGAGTGCAATAGCAGCAATTGGTTCTGCTTAAAATTGCAGGACTCAAGTCATTTATTTGTTGCATTCACAAGCATGTACTTGAAGTGCAACAGACTGGAATTGAACCGAGGACTGTGGGTGGCAAAATGTACCAGCATGCTAGGAATATAATAGATTGAGCTACTGAGTCAATGTTATAGCAGGCATATTTGCAAGATATATGTGCATTCATACAGTCTGTTACACAGAATTCGCATAAGCATCTGTGTTCGGATGGGTATGACTTGTGACACTGACCTGTCTGTCATGATTTTCTAATCTCAGTCTGTACCGACTTGCCAGTACTTCAGCACACAGAATAAGTTTTGTAACAACCATGCCTAAAGTAGGTGGCACAGCTGTGGACATTCTGCAACAGTCTGTGCAGTTGTCAGCCATACCTAATATCTTAGGCCTCACATACATCCATCAATATTTATTTGATTGCACACTAGTTTGGTGTCTTCATCACAATCCCACGTACACTGTCAATTTTCCCATTATATGTACAAGCAATGTGTCACTGGCAATCAGGATATGTATATGGAAACGCCTGTTCTACTTCAGAGCTGAATGGTCTAGTTCGCTTATTTATTTATTTTACATTTGTTGACCAGGTTAATCTGGCTGAGCTGAAAGCTTTTTTTCAGCAGTGACCCGGGCAGAAAAGCTCCATTACAGTAAAAACAAAAGCAACAATTTAGTGTACAGTTAACATCATATTCCAACAATGGAATGAGCAAATACAATTTACTAAATTTTATATTACATTCATGATTCTACGGTAGTTTAACAGTAATGTTTTACAGAGTATAAATATAGAAGTAAACTGTGGAGATGAGAAGAGATAATACAGGGGCTTTAAGAATCGGAGTAGGAGAGAGGGAGGCTGAATAAAAGAGGCAGTGGAAGAACGGGTTGGAAAAAGGAGCTAGAAGTAATAGGGATATTATATAGGTAGAGTTAGATTTGAGATGTGACTGGAGAGTTGAGGAAGTAAATACATGTGAGATTAGAGGAAAGAGAGGTATGTAATGCAGAAGAGTATAAAGGATAGAGGAGAGAGATGAGGGATAGAGGGGAAGTAGTTTTACGGTGTTTTTTTTTTTTTTTTGGATTGAAGATCAGCTGATTGCTAGTTAGCCATGTTTTGATTAAGTTAAAAGTAGCTTGTGTGGCAGAATGGAGTTCAGAGAGGGAGATGGCTATTGTAGTAACAGTTGAGTCATCAGTGTATTGAACTAATGAAGACTGGGGGCAGAAAGAATGGAGTTTGTGAGTGAAAATGTTAAAAAGTAAGGGCCCTAAAATGGGGCCTTGAGGAACACCCATTTTGACTGGAAGAGGTAGGGAGAGTGCCGATTGCCATTTTACTGATTGGGTTCAGTTGGAGAGGTAGCTTGAGAACCAGGAGACAGTCTCAGGGGTGAAGTTAAGTTCTTGTAATTTGTTCAATAGGAGAGGACGAGGAACTGTATCAGATGCCTTGGACATATTTAGAAATAGGCATGAAACCAGCTTGTGGTCATAGCTAGCAAGAGAGACTGTGTGGAGGAAGGATAAAAGAGCTGTGGTAGTGCTATGTTTGGGTATGAAGCCATGTTGAGTAGGAGTTAAAAGGTTTTCTTTGGTAAGATATTGCATGACTTGTTTGTAAACACACTTTTCGAGGACTTTGGAAAGAGGGGCCAAGATATCAATGGGACGGAATTTAAAGATATCTGAGTAGTTGCCGCCTTTGTGTATTGGAAGGGTGTGAAACGGCTTCCATATAGTTGGGACTTTTCCTTCTGTGATTGATTGATTAATTAGAATAGATACTGGTAGGGCAATAGACTCAGATGCTAGTTGGAAAAAGTTGGGAGGGATTTTATCTGTTGATGCGGAGCAGGATTTTAAGTCCGATAGTAAAGTTTTGATAAGGGAAGTTGGCACTGGTTTGAGGGAGAAGGTGTTTGAAAGGGATGTGGTGGAAGGAGAGCTCATGGCAGGAGGGTTTGGAGTTGACAATGAGTTTGGATTTAATAGCTTGGATATGGAGTTGATTAAACAAAGAAGCAATTTCTGTGGGTGTTTTGTCAGGGGATGGATTTGGGGAGGAAGGGTTACCTGGGTTTAATATCTGATTAATAGAGTGCAAGAATTGTTTTGAGTTTGATTTTTAGTGCAGTAGGAGGGTTGTAGTAAAAGTCCTTTTTATGTGTTGTGTTTCTTTAAGTTCCTGACTTTTCTATATTTTTGCAGGTCACCAGAGAGTTTAGTTTGGGACCATATTTTCCAAAGCTTGTCCCTGTTTTTCATAAGGTTGAGAGTAGTTTTGGACAGCCAGAGTGACACTCTAGATTTGGTGTGTATGGTATGAATAGGAGCAAGACAGTCTAGAATGCTTAGAAAGGTAGAGTTGAACTGAAGGACAACTTCATCTAGGGGGAGGTATTTTAGAAAATTACAATTAACTTTAGAGAGAAGAGTGTTTAAGAGCGTGTTAAGGTTAGAGGGTTTGCAGCAAGTGATGTATTTGGGTGGCTTAGAAAATTGGGGAGAGAACCTAGTAACATTTACTGGCGAGTGATCACTTGTACATTTTGGCAAGGTTTGGGGGTTGTGGTATTTTGACGGTTGGGATACAAGTATCCAGTCTATAAGGATATGTGTAGTTTGAGAGTTATCTGAGTGGGTTGGGTGGGTGATAAGCTGAGAGAAGCCGTATAAATTGTTTATTTTGGAATGGTCATTGGAGATAGTTAACCAGCTGTTGTGAATATTTTGTGAGAAGAAGGAAAGTATATTTTCTAGTATGGGGGTGTTGTCTCCTGGAGGTATATAAATTGCAGCTATGGTAATGGAAGAATGGTCATTAATTTTGAGATTTGCAGTGAGCAGTTCGACAAGTGAAAAAGATGGGGTGGGTTTAGGTAATAATGTGAGGATGAGGTGGTTGGCATAAAGTATTGCTACGCCACATCTTTTTTTGTTAGGGCGAGCTAGCCGTAGTATGTTTTATCCTGGGAGAAGGATGTCTCTGTCAGAGATTTGAGGTTTTAGCTAGGTTTCAGTCAAGGTGATAACATCAGAGTTGTGAAGGGTTATCCAGGCATGAAATTCAGAGACTTTATTTAGTATACTGTGAGTGAAGATGCAGTAGAAGGACATTTGTTTATTTGGTGAGGGAGAGGTGGAAGGGGTGGGGGTGGAGAATGGTCCGGGGTTAGGGTGTATGTCTACAGATAGGAGGGTAGGTAGTAGATGGTTGTGCTTTTGTAATGGTGTTAGGTAGTAGTAGATTTAAGGCTTGGTTTTAGAAGCTGGGTGGTAAGTGGGTAAGGTTTTGATTTTAGGGAATGGAAGTGTTGGAAGGAAGGCTGGATGAGGATATGATTATAGACAAATGATTATCATAAGAAGTTGAATAGGGGTAGGAGTTGTAATGATAGGGGATAATTTATAGGGATGAGAAGTTAGAAGGAAAGTTAGTCTGGGTAGGATGAGGACAGATGAAGTTAGTGCAGACATAGTTTGTATAAGTAGGCTAGAGTAGTGGTTAGAGGATGAGCTTGGAAGGATCAGAGAAGTATGGGCCAAGAAAAAGAATTGAGGAGTGGAGTTCTAGGAATATTAGGTAGAGACTGTGGCTTTCATTGCAGGTGGTAGACATCTATGAAAGTATAGTAGGTGTTTATAAGGACTGGAGAGAATTGGTCTGAGTAGCAGGAAGGGGTGGGGGTTGAATGGACTTGATGATGATGTGTATGGTTATAAAGGAAATGATATGGGGGTGGGTTGGAATGGGGGAGGGAGATGAGCAAAGTGAGCCCGAGCGTAGCGAGGCTACACCTTCTGGGGCGAGACGATCAGTCAATCCCACTCTAACAGGTCAGTTAAAACTAGTTTCAGCTTCTATAATTTCAAATTGTAGTACATGGGATTTGTTAAGCAAAAGTAGTTTAAGCAGGGAGGTTTGTTCGTTGGGAAATAAAAGTAGAAATAGGGGTATTGCGGCAGGTACCCATGGTATAGTGCTCAGCTAAGGTTATTTAATTCTAAAAGTAGCAGAGAAACTACAGACTTTGCCTTCAATAAGCAGATGCTGCCCTAAATGTTATTTCACAGTGCATGAGGGAGATATATGCATACTTAATGTCAATCCCTCGCAGTTAGCTTTCTTGTACTGGTCAGGGCCTTATTCCCGGCTGCTGAAAGGCATTACTGAGCAGAGAACTGAGATAGGAGTCCAGGATTTGGTGGAACAGGAGGAAGATGGCTAGGGAGCAAAAAAAGCTCATTTAGTATAAGGAGGAAGGAAGAAGCTTTGTACACAGTTTCACAACACAATCAACAGTAGTTTAGGTATAGTTATGTCCACTTTCCGAGCAGCCACTAGGTATGGAGGGCAGTAAAAGCGTGTGTTCGTAGCTACGAATGCCTGGTAGCCATACTAGTGGAACACCATAACATTATCAGACTTGGCTTAAATGCCGTTACAGACACACACAAGGCTAAGATTTCATGTAGTTAACAGACAGCAAGGAGTCTGAGTTTTAGCAGCTAAATGAAAAACATTACTGTAATGAGGCTATAGAGTTAGAACAGCAATCTTATTCCAGGCGATACCGATGCTAGCAGTAGAGTCCAGATACTATCAACTGAGGCAATTTTGTTTTACAAAAATACACAGTGATGCAATGCAGGCAAATTCCAGCCTATGAGCAGAATGGACGCTAGCATTTACAGCTGATTCGTTAACTGTCCACGATGACTAGTTAAAAAAAAAAAAGTAGCATACTGCAGTCAGATTCTAAACAGTATATAAATTAGTAGTTACAGTCTGTTCAATATCTTACACCAGAGACCATATAGTTAAGTACAGTAACATATCTCAGGCTTTTTCCAAACTGCAAAAGACATGGCCCTATAAATCAGCACGCTATCTATCAACAGTGTCCTTTATAGCAAGACCGATTCATGCAAAGACAGTTAACTTGTGCTCAGACAGGTTATACAGAGAGATGATACTAAAATATGTTACAATTCAATTGCAAAGTATCCAGGTAGGATACAGTAGAAATAACTTGTAGAGAGGAAGGCAGGGTACTTTTCCGTTATCGGGGCAACACTTCTAATGACCCCTTGCAATTCCATGTTCGCAATGATCTCACAGCATCTGCTGTTGTGTGCACCACACAGTCCTGTCACTTATAAATATGAAATTGTATACAGAAACCTGCAGATGACATTTAACTCGAATGTTACTTTCCAGAAGGACCATGTTAACAGTTGTAAGGTGAATGTGAAGAATTGATGGTAAACAGGTTGCTGAACTGGAAGAGAAGTTAGATTTAATAGGAGGAGGCGGAGCGGAAGTGACACGACAATTCAGCGGTATTTACTGAGCTGATTTTCTGTTGGTAATTGGAGCCAAAGAATAGTAAAGACATTATCTGAAGCGACTGAGTAACAGCTTGTTGAGCAACTGGATTGTTTTTTTCTATATATAACCTAAGTGAACTGCATGAAGTTAATCGTATGCCTTAAGTTTTCAGAAATAGCTTGAAAGTTCTTTGGTTGGTGATATTTTCATGACTCCTGCTATTGCCTCTTGCGACCTGCACTTTCATTTGTTGGTTATTATTTTGTTTTTTTATGGTTGCACAGTTGTTAACCCACTGGTTGAGTTCCAGTGGCATTTATTATTATTACGGGACTTTTCTGTTATGTATTTGGATGTTTGATTACAAACTCACATTCTGCAGCAAGGTCTGTCTATCCATATAACACTTTTTTTTTTGGCTTAGAGTCTTTAAGCCCTTAAAAAAATCGAGATAGCATTATCCTGACCTAAAAATGCAACCCTGCTTTTAGGAACATGATTTCTAAGGTGTCTCTTTCTCTTTCAAAATGATTGCTTCAGGGCAAACTGCTGTGCGATCATTGCGAGCTCATTAGAAGTGTTGCCCTGATAACGGAAAAGTACCGAAGGCAGATATCCCAAAAGTCTACACAGAGCCATAGAGATCAGGAGAAACAGTGATCATGATCTCTCAACACAAGTTTGCTTATGTCTTTCGGCTTTTCCTGGTTAGGGGTCGCCACAGCGGAACTCCGATCCGCTAATGACTGGCAGTTGATTTTTACGTACTGGCTTGTCAGGCCTGATGCACAACCTTCAACGAAGGTACGCCCATTCATGCATGTCTCCACGCAGACGACGCGCTCTAGCTGAGAATCGAACCAGACAGAATCTTACTGTGAGGCGACAATGCTACCGCAGCACCACCATTGCGGGTATTGAGATCAGGAGAAACAGTATACAACAGTTTAATACCGCACACTTGTGTTATAACTCTAGCATGTAAAGTTTAAAACGGACCTGTTGAGCATTCTACCACTTGGACCCTGTCTAATTGTTGTTTGTGTGTGGGGCAAAAGGAAGATTCAAAGAAGGTCGCCCAGAGCACGGAAGGTAAAATAATACCTGGGGCCTAATATGATAGGCAGAGAGGAGGGTGGGGCTACACCTTCTGAGGCGATATCAGTCAATCCCACTCCAACAGGTCAGTTAAAACTAGTTTTAACTTCAATAATTTCAAGTTGTAGTACATTGGATTTGTTAAGCAAAAGTAAGTTAAGCAGGGAGGTTTGTTAGTTGGGAAATAAAAGTAGAAATAGGGGTATGGCAGCAGGTACCCATGATATAGTGCTCAGCTAAGGTTATTTAATGCTAAAAGTAGCAGAGAAACTACAGACTTTACCTTCAAAAAACAGATGCTTCCCTAAATGTTATAGGTTCATAGATAGACCGAAACTGTTATTTCACAGTGCATGAGGGAGATATATTCATACTTAATATCAATCCATCACAGTTAGCTTTCTTGTACTGTACTGGTCAGGGCCTTATTCCCAGTTGCTGAAAGAGGTTACCAACCAGAGAGTTGATAGGAGTCCAGGCTTTGGAGGAACAGGAGGGAGATGGCTGTTGAGTGTGCTACCACTGGGACCCTGTCTGATTGGTGTGTGTGTGTGTGTGTGTGTGTGTGTGTGTGTGTGTGTGTGTGTGTGTGTGTGTGTGTGTGACAAAGGGAAGATTCAAAGATGCACTATGGTGTAGTTGACAGTGTTCTAGATTTGAGACTTGGCAGGGGTGATTATTTTGCAGATGTGCCTAACAGTGTCAGAAACACAGAAGGTGAAAATGCAGTTTTAAGCACCGCTTAGCACTGCTTAAACCCATGCTAATTCTCAAAAAAAGAAAATAAAAAAGGGGAGATAGGAAAGTGGTGAAATGGGGGCAAGCAGGAGTGATAGGAAAGGGGTGAAATGGGGGCAAGCAGGGGGAAAACAATGTGAAAGGCAGGTAGTGATGTGCAGGACGGCTGTAGAAAGGACCATAGCTCTCCATTTCTTGTACAGCAACAGCTGTGCAGGTTGTAGAGAATTTGGAATTTGGAGCCTCACATCCTAGACAGAGGGCTGAGGGCAACATAACTGTGTTGATTAACTGATGTAATGATTGACTGTGTGCAGTGTATGTGGGGGGGGGGTGGAAAGCTATATATAGGGCGATTATTTGTTTTGTGGGTCAGGTGCCCTTTTTTTTTTTAAGGTGAGAGTGGAATATTGGGGAAGGGATATAGGTATGTGTAGAGAGGTAAGTTGAGTAGGGAGGTTGCATTTGCAAATGGACAAGACAGCATACAGGCGTAGTGTATGACACATGAGGGGTAAACACCTTGGATGAGGTGGGTGTTGTGGAATCTGAGAGCCATGTTCCCCCAGACAGCAGCAATGAGACTGTATCCCCAACCATGGGCATTCTGCACTGCTCCTTCACTGCCCCAAAGGTGGCTGTGCTGAGGCTGGGTGCTGGGGCCACCTTGCCCCTCCAGGTTGGCCAATCTGCCCTCAATCTGGCGCAGGCGATCTTCGTAGTCACGGTGCATGATCCTGCACATTATCCCTGGTAGCTGCCGCTGGGTGACAACTCCATCTCCATGCTCTCTCTGGGGGGGGGATCCCCTAAGGCAATGCCACCCTTAGTTGGTGTAGGACCAGCAGAAGGGGCAGCACCAGTGCCACAACTGGCTGAGGTAGGAGAGTTGGATCGCCAGGAACTGGCCTACCCAGTTGATCTATGGTGTTTAGGTTTTTCAAAGTGTATAGGTTAGTAATGAACAGAACATTTAGTTAGTTATAACAGCATCCAGAACATTGCAAATATCCCAGTAACATAACCTTGCATAGCATATGAAACACAACAATAAGTGGGATAACAGTTAGTATTGTAACAGCATGCCAGCAACAGTTATGGCATAAGGCCAACGACTTGGGTAATTCAACAAGGTATGTTAGTATGCAACCATTGTAATACATAACAATAGTAAAACACAAGACCCAACATAATGTTTTGAGAGCAACATATGTTAAAAGTAAACCGTAGCCGATGTATAACCATAATAAATTATGATTCAGATGAGGGATGGGGAGAGAAATACATTCCATTACTACCAGTATAAGCTATATTATTTGCAACTCTTTTATATCTTGTACAGGTCTGCCCTTACTTTGTGTACAAGTACCTTATAGCTTCTGTAGCACCTACATAACTTTCAAGCTGCCCGCATGGGATAGTATGGTCCAAGCTGTAACACCTACAAGTACACAATTACAGGTGACTATTACATGTCAGGGGGGCATATATGACTACCAAGGTGGACTGTGGACTGATGCAGTGTGACACTGCTATTGACATAAATCAAGTGGATGAAAAATCTGTGTCCAAGGGATATGGCAACAGTGATCACAGTCTGTGACAGCATGACACTTGTGAGACATGCATCATGCACAGTACAGAGAATTTATGACTTTCATGCCATCCTTGGCAGGCATGGGGTTAGACTATCAGCAGACATTCACAGACACACCAGGCATACAGCCGTACCAAGATTAAACAATTTTATTTATTTCATTAACTTTTATTAATATTGTACTTGTTGACTTTATTTTCTGACATCTTATCATATTGCTGAGCAATGCTGTTAACACTCTGGTACATCTGAACAAACAAATTATAAACCCATTCAAACAGCTACTACAGCCATTTATTTGCCTGTAATTCCTGTAGGGAGTGCATCTGTTAACAATACATAAGTTGCTATAAATATTTAGTAGTACTTGTTGCTCGATTCGAACCCCGGTCTGTGTGTGATAAAATGCACATCACACCTAGCATTTATCAAACTGAGCCACTGCTGAATATTGATTGACTGATATGTTCCTAGAGCTCACCTGGTAACAAAGTACGACCTAGTAATAGAGGTAGAGTGTTATACAAGACTGCAGTGGCACTTGAACATACATGCATGGGATTCATGCATGACAGAGATAGTAGGTGAACTGTGCATTAATACATGGAATTTAGGTGTAGACAATTAACTCCTACTGGGTGGAAATTTGTGTGATACGTACAGACCATATCAGAAGGCTGGGTTGGCTACCTGACCCATATACAGTTGGAGATGGTACATTTGCAGTCTACAGCTATTACAGTTTCATACTTGCCTGCAGCAGAGTACCTAAGAGCAGGAATGCATATAGCTGAAATGCAATAGTTAACACAACACAATCCTGAGATGCACAATATACCTTGGGAGTTCCTATTATTGGTGCAGATCTTAGTGCAGAACAAATATAATACTGCATTATATCTTGTAGTACAGCTCCACATATACAGTTTAGCAAAACACTCTTTATTAGCTAACCTTCAGTCACTTAATGGTATTATTTTACTTCACAGCAGATGTAATACTTGATTTCATAACCAACAGCCCAAAATACACACATATTGCACAACTCAGCTTTATTAGGGGTGACTTCATGTAGTGATTGATATGTATCTACAGTCTTAATTGATGAACAGTTCTTATAATGCAGGTGTTGCAATAGAGATGTAATTCCACAACTAATGCAGTATAAACTTTATTTACATAACATTATTAATGCAGTAAAACTTTATCTTCCTAACATTATTAATGCAATAGAAACTTTTTTAGGTTTCATGCTTTCATATTTATTGAACTGTACCTGGCATTGCTCACTTTTATATCAGTCCAGTTCTATGCAGTAGAACTTTATTTTTCTAACATTATTAATGCAGTAGAAACTTTATTTCCTTAACATTATTAATGCAATAGAAACTTTATTTCCTTAACATTATCAGGTTTCATGCTTTCATCTTTATCGAACTGTACCTGGCATTGCTCCCTTATATCAGTCCAGGTCTATGACCACATTCACTGCGGTACAATCAAAACTGAATATGCCTACTGGCAGTTACTAATTTACTCCTTGTTTTATATGACTATAGATTGCAAGATACAGCTGTACTCGCCACACTCACGACATAACCTGGCCAGGCACCCTGCATGGGCCGCAAGGTTACAAGCTCTCTCCTCTGCAGCTGTGGGGAGAGAAACACACCATTATATCTGTCTATCATACATTCTAGAATTTGGTAAAACAATGATACCAGTACTTAAACTGGTGGGACATTCCGACCCCAGCATCTTGGACCCAGGTGGCCAAGAGATCCCCCTTATGATACTTCAGGTCATCATAATGATGGATGCACCTGCTAACCTGTGCGGGTGATACTAGTTGCACTGGTGAGTTCATGTGCCAGCTGGTCCCAGGCCTCCAATTTGTACTCCAACCACTGGTACTGGCCCTGCAGCAGCCGGATGTCATGGTATTTTACAAGGAGTCCAGCCATGACCCTGGATTCCAGAATGCCCCACTTCTGCACGTGGAAGCGCGCACCCTCTTCAACACCTGCATAGCTCCTGCCAGATGCCACCACTTAGCAATGTGCAAACCAGCTAATCACTGCTAAAATGTTCCTTGTTTAAGCAGTGCTTAGCTAGGCAGAGCTATGCTTAGCAGAGCTTAGCTGCAGCAAAGAAAGATTTAATAATACCTTTCATAATTGTATAATGGCAAAATAAAAGGTTTAATAAGATGTCTGTGCATATATACATTATTCCATCAAGGGTTTACACATACTTCTCATAATTGTGCATATATACATTATTCCATCAAGGGTTTACACATACTTCTCATAATTGTGTATTTGCAACATAAATTCTTCATACCCTGTCTGTGTATTCATACAAAATTCAATCAAGGTTCAATAGAACTTCTCATAAATGTGTATTTGCAAACTAAATTTAATAACATGTCTGTGTAATCAAGCAGATTTTAATCTGGATTTAAAAGATGTCTCGTACTGTGTATTCACAAAATAACCTGTTTGTGTATTTGAACGCTGCACCTACTGCACATAAGGCTGTCACTCTAACCATTCAGTTACCTGGCCATGTAAAATGCTGTTATACTTTTACATATATCTGTCCGCTACATTTAAGCACTGCTAAGCACTGTGTGGTGAGCCATGCAAACCTTTTTAGCTATGCTTAAACTTGACCTTTCCAAAATAAATGCATCCAGTTTCTATTTTTAGATGTCTGGCACATGTCCATTTCCAAGCGTCGCACAGCAGCAAACACGCACAAAAATTTAAAAATAATTACACTTTTTATTACTAGACCTAACATTGTTATCCAGAGCCTTGACAGTGCAGGAGGTGTATTACTCATCTCTGGACACAGTAACATACTCCCTACACTGATTCAATAACTGTGTTACACAGCTGTCCCTCAGTAGCGTGCCTTAATTAGTATGCAAGGCACACTTCTGAGGGAGTTCTGCATACACAGCCATGGTACCTTCCGTGTAGGCCTTCCACTATTCCTACACTGATTTTATAAAATCCCCAGGTGAATGATCCAATAAAGATAGCCATGGATGAATATGATCATAGGAAATAAGGCAGTTGAGTCTTAACCATTTATTCCTTGCCAGTACCCACACAGAGAATGAACTTTCTCTCACGTACAGCCAGACTATTAAAGTCAGGGGTGAATTTGTGAATACTCGTTCTGCATTAGCCATGTACAGGAATGAATTATAATGCCATTATTAAAAAAAAATCATTAGTTTTTAAAGCATAAATAAATTAAAATAAAATACAATTAAAAATACATAACCAATCCTGATGCTTTTGCTGTTTTTTGAGAAACCACACAGGAAACAGGTTAGACATCAACATAAGGTCTTTCAGGCATATGCAACTTTTTTATTGCTATTTTTACACTGGTTTTATCTTGTGTGTGTCAGAGGGCAAGTGCTTAGTGGGAGTGCTCATTATCTTTTGCTTCGTATTTATTTTGTCATAGCTTTTCCTAAGTTGTGGTATAATTAGCGTACATAAAATTATATAACTTCTATTGCTGATGTTTGCCAAGAGTGTTGTTCTCATCTCCCACAATGTGACCAGAACTGCCTCCTTCTGTACTTAATATGAAGTTCCATTTACAAGTACTGGTAACATATTTAAGTATAAAATACAACAGAGCTTGCCAATCCGCTCACCGCAATTAAGGTCTGATAGCCACAATTCACGTCCAAATAATAATCCTCACAGGAAACAATGCTGAAGACCAATGAAGAAAGTGTAAAATGATTTATTAAGCCCCAACTCGATGTAGCTTTTCGTCGGCGCTCCTGCACCATCTTCTTCAGAAATTCCAAATCTCGCGCCGTGACGAACTTTAATATGTTAAAATACAAACCATATGATCAACACGTCCTCCTACATCAACTACTAAAAGTAACACATTTAACCTATCCCTATTTGTGTGTGTGTGTGTGTGTGTGTGTATATGTAGATATGTATATATGTATGTATGTATATATGTATATGTGTGTATGTATGTATGTATGTATATATATATATATATATATATATATATATATATATATATATATATATATATATATATATATATATATATTGACATTAAAGAGCCATACATTTCTTAAAACTAAATTGTAAACTTAAAAACAAAAAATAATAATATAAGAACAATAATAATCATATAAACATTCGTTATAATACCAATTTTAACTTGAGTATATACTCTCTTTAAATCCCATGCCAACAAAACATAGCTTGGAGGAGTGGTTAATAAATAACCCCATTGTAATCATCATGGTAAAAATGTGTCTTACCTATTCAAACTTCTCAATTTTAAGACACTATTAATTGATAACATACTATTTAGGCCTGGGGAAAATTTTAACTGCCACATCAACTCCTTCAATTCCAGCCTCAATGATTCAGGACCCCCCCCCCTATTGTCCGAAATTAATTGGTCAATAACCATAAAGTTGAACTAGTGGGCAGGTTTTTCCTTTATGTGCTTTGCCAAGGTGTTTTCCATCTTCTCTTTCTTAATGGCATATAAATGTTCATACAAGCGCTCCTGTAACCTCCTGTCCTTCTTGCCGATATAAAATACAGGGCACAATGAACATTTAGCCAAATAAACCACATGGCTACTCGAACAATTGTATCTCCCCTTAATCTGGAGTTTAGTGCCCCTATTCGTGAAATAGGTAACTGCTTTGACAAATCTGCAATATTTACACATGTTATATTTGAACATGCCTGATCTAGATGGGAAGCTCTTAGCTTTCATTTCCAAAATATTCTTGATATTAGACCCTCTTCTAAAAGTCACTTTTGGGTCGGGCCCTAACTTGGAATGTCCTGAATTGTCTACAGGCAGCAAACACCAATTCTTCTTAATGATTGAAACTATTTCTCTGGCATCCGTGTTAAAAGTAGTAATAAAACTACAAGAATAAATGCCACTAGTGCATTTGGCCTGAGTCAGTAAGGTAGAATCAACCATAGGGTAACTCAAAATAGGGTGAAAGTAGCTGTTTTCCCTCTTAGTGCATACCTCGTTGCATAATTCAACAATGAGGCTCACCGGATAGCCTCTGAGATTCGAGATGAAACTACACTCTTCTTGAAAATCACTGTCCCTCGACACCATTCTGGCCGTCCTGACCAGTTGGCCTTTAACTATCGATTTCTTTTGGTGAAGAGGATGATCGCTACTGAAATGTAAATAGGAGTTGGAAAAAGTTGGCTACTGATGAATTCTGGCTAAAAAACAGCCCTGCACGATATCCTTGAATAATTCCACATCCAAATAGGCGATCCTTTGAAGAAAATTAAGAAAACCCATCAAAAACTAGGCACCCTACACAGAGTAAAGCGATTTCGTACAGACTCTGCCAAGGTTACTCTAGATACCAATTACCTCTTACCCTCCCTCCTGTATGGAGTCCCTATCATGACCAACCTACAGTCCTCACTTAGTTCTAGAACAGTTGAACAGTGCGATAGGAAAGTTACTAGATTCGCTTGTAATAAACTGTACTGTACCCACCATTGTGTAGCACTACAAGCAAAAAGCGCTCGAGATTCCTCACTGCCTGTTGTATACCCAGCTCACTTTAACCCACAAAACCATCCATACTCCATCTGCCTGCCCATCAAGTTAGACCCCCTACTCCAATACTGTCTTTCAAATCATCCCCTTCAGTCAAATAAGCAAATGCTTACTATCTGTAAACCACAAAAGGGCTGCTGGGGTCAATCTCTATTCTGATAATATAGCCAGAGCTTGGAATAAAATCCCTGTGTTAATCAGGTCTATCATACACCTTTTCAAACTATTAATAAAATACTTTTCCTGTGCCTCCTGGCTTTGTCCCTGCTCTTCATCTGGGTCATGGCTCTCTAAACCCTTCATCACCTTTCTTATTCCTCTATCCGCTTCTATTACCTTTCTTTACTCCTTAATCTATTATACCAGGTTCTAATTAGCACAAATAAATTACTATTCCATCACTATTTCTCTAATACTCACACTTGCTTATCTCATCTAATACCTCACACTGTTGTATTTCTTAAATTACTCCTACCTTCTTATATACTGCTCTTCTATCTGTAAAGTCTTAATACAAGACTTGTAATTTTAATATTTTGGAATATCAATACAGATTTTATTATACTGACTATTATGCTATTATGATATGTATTAAAATTGTATTATAAAATGTATTATTGTAAATATTGATTGCATTAAATATGATACCTTGGAGCTTTTCTCCAGGAGTGCCTACTGAAAAAGGCACCTGTGGACAGTCAGACTTTCACAGTAAAGAAATGTCAATAAATAAATAACCAAAATAATAAATAAATAAATGATTATGGAATCTGATTGTAATGAGTCTGTTAATAATTCTGATGACATCCCTCACTGTCTTCAGAAGATTATTCTCCACCATTTCCCAGTTTTTTCTAGCCTGTCCTCCCCTTGAGTAGTAGATTCTGGATCCCAAGCCAAGCACTGCCCTTCTATCTTGTCTCCTGGATATACAGGATGTCCAGCCTCCTCCTTATCATATTATTCACTTCCACACTGTATCCTGACAGAGAATCTATATCCACTTAGTAAGTTTTAGTTCTTTTTTGACAGTTTGATTGGTTTTATGTCCTGCTTTCCCTCAAGAATTATTCCAGATACATTTGACTGGTCAGTTGGGCAGCGGTCGACCAATAGCTTGTTAATCCAGGGTTGCTGACCAGCACACACTAACTCTTTGCACAATTAACATGAATTCCTGACATCTGTTGGAGTAGGCGAGGTCCTAAAGCTACTTATCACTGGCAAATATCCATGACAATTTTTGGTGACACAAACTTTGGCTGGAGGTCCGTCTTGAACCCTGTACCTTGTGCTTGAGAGATGATGATTTAGCCATTATGCCAACTGTGATTTGCAGCTGTCATGAGTTATTCTATACTACAACAGAACCAGTAAAATCTGTTTTCAACAAGGTAAAAAGCACTTTCATCCTATGTGACTTGAAAGTTTGTACAATCTTTCAGCTAAACCTTTCATTTTGCTCGGTGGTATGATAAACCAGTATAATGATTTTTTTAATGTAGTTTAACAAAATGTAAAAATCCTTCTGAAGTAAACTGTTTCATTGTTGTGGAATATATGTACTGGTACATCCATCATTATTAAAAAGTCTTCTTGAATAAGTAGTAGTAGCTTGAGGTATGTTTTTAGGCATAGAAATACTACTGTGATTTTGAATATGCATTTATCTGCCAACATTGTGAATACATTATTCATAGACAACCAAGAAAAGTCAATGTACAATGTTTCCTAATGTACCCACTCAAAAGTCTAAAAATGTAGTAGTACTTATCTAGACATCTTATGTTCCATCTGACATGGTACATATGCGTTACGCGTATATTTGACTTCTTTATTGAGCTTTGGCCATCAAGTTATTTTTCAAGCTAGTTCTTTCATTTTAATAATGGCAGGCTGAGCTATATGGAGCTACTTCAATACAGCTTTTCTCAGCTTCCATGCAAGAACATGTTAAGTGCCTCATAACATAACCTTTTCCCACTGAAAGTCTATAAAATATTTTCAAATCCTCTTCAACATTTGTTATTGCTGTAAAGCATTTTGTCACAAAATTAAACACTTGTTTCAATACTTAGTTCCCAGGATTCATTAAACTCCGTGCAGGAGTAGTGGCCATGTAGAACAGCAGAGCGCTTTGCATATTAATGAAGGTGTGCTGCTGTACTCTCTATACGGACATGCTGTGTGCAGGGGGAGTGTCCAAGCATTGCTCGCATAGTATACATGCCCTCTGCACTATAGAATTGCCATACGGCAATTCTAAAGCAACTAACAGTGTCCGTGGACACTGTTATCACAAGACAAAATAGAGAATCACAGCCCCCAACAACATAGCTCTCAACTGGCCAGATGTTCACAGAATTTCCAGAGTTTCCCCTTACATTTTTGGTCTTTCCCTCATAAAATTTCCTCTTGTCTGGCAAATCATTGGGATGACCTAAGGATTGAAGTCAGTAAATAGTGACATACATTTGAGTTGCATAACTTATATCCTTCAAAAAATGTATGTTGCCATAAAATGGCAATTTATGAATATAGAAAGGGAACATGGAATCATTAATCACAATAAGTGAATTTGTTGCTTTTAGCCTATATTTTTTCTCATTTTATAATAAGAAATGACAGATAAGGTAGGGGGAAGAGGGATGCACTCAAAATTAAAAATGTACTAACTTTCATCCATGTTCATATAAAACAAACTTGATAACAAACAAAGTGATACTTAAATGCTGGCAAACAATGAAATATAACTTATGATATATCCAGTAAAATACATTGTATTATAAACATTAGGTATAAATATTACTACCATCTATTTATATGAAGCAATAAGTTTTGAAAGACTGCATCATTAAGGGTGAATATGTTAAATAACTGTGTGCTATAATCTTTTTACTAAGGTTTTATATATGATACATCATACTTTACTATGAATTGCTTGTCGTCTATCTTTCATGTAAATATTAATTTCTTATACAATAAGTAGACATTTATATTGTAATATTCTGTCTAATCTACAATAGTACTATATCTGTTCAAAATAATATAAATATTGCTTATTCCTGTTATAAATATTCTCCACATGATAATTTAATTTATGCAGCTCAGATGTTCTGGATTGTCAAGGTATGAGTGATAATCTGATGGATTTAGGTTTATCCATCAGATTAGGAATTATTTCATTCCATGGCTAGTGCGGATCTTAGTTTTGTTAACATTTATTAATTTAAATTAGAAAATAGATGGTGGAGCCAAAATCCCAAAAGTATAAATGTAGATAAAGAGACTTGTAGGCTGAAGAATTAGGTAAGCACTTCCGAGGCAATCCTCTTCATCAGACCATAATATAGAAATGAATTAACATACAAGGTTTAAATAAAACCAATAACCAATAGAAATTCTTGAAAAAAAGAGGGTTGCCTCACTGCTTTTTAAAGAGAGGTTTAAAGGATACAGTACTGTTAGACCAGGTGATAAGTATGCCGTAAAGTCCACTATCCACCTTAATTCAGCATATTAATTTTCATTGTTAATATCACCCTCTCTAAGGCTCGCATTCATTTTCTGAAAGACCAAAAATTTAAAATTGTGCTGATCACCACAGTCTAAAACATACTTAGCTAATGCATTAGTAAGTTTGCTGTTCCTAATGTCATTAAGATGTTCCATCACTCTTTCCTTCATAGTTCTATTGGTTTTACCAATATAGAATGCACTACAATGATTGCACTTAGCAAAATACACAGTTTTTAGTAGAACAATCTGCATAAAATAAAAACTCTCTAAAAGGTTTCTGATGTACAGGGTATAGAATCAAGCAGGTGGACCAAATACTATTACAGATTCTGCAGTTTATACATGAGAAAGTCCCTCTATGCTGTGAAACACTGTCACATGTTTTATCCTGTTTATAGCAGAGTTTCTTTTTAAAATTCTTGCCATTTTTAAAACTAAAACTGGGCATAGAACTAACCCGGCTAATCTCGGGGTCAGTGAGAAGAATGGGCCAGTTCTTTTTAGTGATGTCACATGTCTTGTAGACATCATTAGAAAAAGTAAGACATAGCCTATTGACAGGTAATGAGGAGGCTTGTTTATCTGGGTGTACATTCACTAAGTACTTATCTGATTTGTGAATTTCATGTAAGTCTACTTCAACTATCACTCTATCAATATCAACCCTCTTGTATCCTCTCTCAGCAAACTCTGCGGTGAGACGACTCATAGCATCTATTAATTCTTCCCTGTCTGTATGCAGTCTCTTACAACGTAAGACTTGGTTCTTCACTATATTCCTAGTAATGCACCTAGGGAGCATACTGGAACGATGAAGAATATTGTTCTTCCTACAGTCCTTCCTATGTATCCTTATTGAGATATTACCAAACATATTTTTGTTAACATTTACATCCAGAAAGTTGATTTCCTCTTTGTAGTAAGGGAGAAGGAAAGGTATCCAGTAGTGTTATCAAGAAACCTAACAAATGTATCTAATTGTCTCATCACCATGCCAAGCAAAAAATATATCCTCCACAAAACATTTGTAAAACGTAATGTGCTGCTTGTACATGTCAGAGGTATACACCATTTCTTTCTCCCATTGAGCCAAAACAATATTGGCATATGTATTGACACATGCTGTGCCCAGCAACTCCCATTTTTTGAAGGAAGAACTCTTTTCAAACAAAAACATTCTCTAGAATCAAGTCTAAAAGAGCACATATATTGATTTTGGTATTACTGAAATTGCTTTCCTTGATGAAAAAAATTACCTGATATTCTCAATCCCTTCATCATTGGGGATAACCGTGAACAAAGAGTTCGCGTCCAATGTAACAAAAATCACATCACTCAAATTTACAGCTTGTTGAGTCTCGGCCCAGACATAAAAGTGTTCTAAGAACTGTTTACTGTCACGAAGGACAGTAATTGCCTTATTTAACACAAACCTTAGCTGTTTTTCTACATATTTGACTCTGTGAGCCAACCTCTTCCTGATACAATGGGTCGAAGTGGGGGATTTCGTGCATCCTTGTGCACTTTTGGAAAACCATAAATTGTTGGTATAGTCAGATGCTCTACACTAAAATAGTTGTAAAGACTATAATCTATTTGGTCAGTCATAAGCAAATCGTATAAAAAGAAATTCAGTCTGTTGATAATACCATTAACCTGAAATTTCTGTAATATGATATACACTTTTTCGTCATGGAGCATGCTAAACATCCTCTCAATATAGTCTTCAGTATCAAACACAATTCCACCCCCCTTGTCTGCAGGTCTAATAACTAAATATTCTGCATTAGTTAGTGTTTGTAAAGCCTCATTCTCTTTGATAGTCAAATTATAAAACCTATTACAAGATCTCGGCATAGCCGTTCTCCTAAGGTCATCTTCACACTTCTTTACAAAGGCATTTATAGCAGGAGAATTATTAGGAATGAAGCAACCTGGTTTCTTAAAAATGCATTCTTCAGTATTATTGACATTGTTGTCATCATAGATAACTTTCAACATTGTATTGCTGGCAAACAAATTAATATCTAAGATGGTATCTACTAAATTCATACCACGAGCTTGCATGAAGGATAGTCCTTTGTTCAGGACTAAGAGTTCCTCTTTGGTGAGAGCAACGGAAGATAAATTGAAAACCAGGTCATTTTATCTGTGAGCCAGTGTGTTAGGGCCTTTGCTCTGAGGTGTAAGGTTGGATTCTATCCTTCCCCGTCTCCTGCGACTTCTGGACCTGCTCCTGCATACATCCTGCCTTATAGGCAGAGCCTTGTCCAAAAAAAAACCGCTGACTTACGCAGACACGCGGCATCCTTTTTGTCTTGTAATCCTATACTTGCTGAATTACCATTGTTGAAAGAAAAGGTTTTCGGTTTAACTACAGGTACATTGACAGTTTGATTTACTGTGTCCATTACCATGTTAAAATCATTAACTGAATTCTGATCGCTATGCAGTTTTGCAGCATTCTGAGCAATAGAGTCATTGTCAGTGTCATTAGATAATACTACTGCCGCTTTATTATCGCAAGTGCTGTTTGTATTTACACTATTGCCCATAGCGACAGATGTGTCGTAAAAAACAGAAGGTGAAGGCATATTCTGTTCAGAAATAATAGCATCAACTTTGGTGTCTATCTCTACAGCGCCAGGTATTGGTGGCGTTTCAGTAGAATTAAACAGTCTTTATGTTTAAAAAGATCAATATTCATTTTACCTTCATGTTGACTATTAACAGCAGCTATTACACCACACACTTCTTAGCTAGCTGGATGGTAGTTTCCTGTTGTTCCCAAGCCAAAAAAGCTGCTACCTGATTCAGTTAGTCGTGAGGTGCATGCACCTGCTCTCAAATTGCTATTTACAGTTGAATCGGGAGGAAGTGCTCTTTTTCCTGCCCCTTCAACATTTCCCTGCATTCCTAATGGTAGAATCTCCCTAGGCCAAGAGAAGACATTCCCAGCTTGGAAATCTGAGAAATCTCTATGGAGTTTCTTAATTTTTTCCTTCTCCAGTCTCCTTTCAGTCTCCTTTCATATAAAGAGATATTTAGAAGGACATCATTGAGGTGTTTAACACAAATCTCATCTGTATAGGAATCCACAAGCATATTGGTCATCTTATTAATGTCAGTGGCTAAAGAGTCCTCTTCAGGCAAAAAGAACTCATTAATTAAAGTCATATAGTCAATACTCAACTGCAAATTGAGTATTTGCCATTGTTTAAAAGTTCTGGATATTTATCTCCATAAGAGGGAATGAGCCCTCTAGGTATCACTTTGTGGAAGATAGCAGCCTCAAAGTGATAACGTTGCCAGAGAAGGCATTTGTGCTTGTAACGTTTGTTCCTTCAGATGGCTCTTAAAAGTTGCTGTCTCATTAGGGTTAAGGTTAGCAGAATCAGGTTCTATATCATCAAAACATATAGAGAATAAAGGGTTCACACTATCACCAGTTGAACTAGATGAACCAACGTTTTTAGCAGACTCCTCAGTCCTTGCTTTTCTCTCCAAACTGCTGCAGAATGAAGGTAAATCCCTATTCAGGGCTAACTCCATTTCAAGGAAATGTTTAAAAAATCTCTACCAGCCAAATAGTTCCATCAAGCAGACAAATGTTGTATAAATGTAGAGAATAGAGAGATGATGGAGCCAAAATCCCCAAAAATGTAAGTATAAATGTAGATAGAGAGACTAGTAGGCTGGAGAGTAAAATACTTAAAATTTATTACAAAACACAGAATTAGGTAAGCGCTTCCGAGGCAATTCTCTTCATCAGACCTTAATATAGAAATTAATTAACATAAACTGTTTCAATAAAACCAATAACCAATAGAAAATCTTTAAAAAATCAGTGAGGCAACCCTCTTTTTTTTTTTTTTTCAAGAGAGGTTTTAAGGATACAGTGCTAAGACCAGGTGATATGTATGCCTTAAATGTCCACTATCCACCTTAATTCAGCATATTCAGTTTCATTGTTAATATCACCTTCTCTAAGGCTCACATTCATTTTCTGCAAGATCAAAAATTTAAAATTGTGCTGATCACCACAGTCTAAAACATGCTTAGCTAATGCATTAGTAAGTTTGCTGTTCCTAATGTCATTAAGATGTTCCATCACTCTTTTTCATAGTTCTATTGGTTTTACCAATATAGAATGCACTACAATGATTGCACTTAGCAAAATTCACATTTATTGGTAAACACTCAAAGAATAAAACTGATAATTTCCTTTAAAAGCTCAAACATATACTTTATAGTTATCAAAGGAAATGTTTAATAGTCACAATAAAACAAAAAATAAATAACCTAAGATGGATTTAACTGTATTATTTTTAAATACCAGTGGCTTAAACATTCCTAGCAAGAGATCAAATCTACTGAAATATTTAAAAATGAACAAAGCACAGTTTGTCTTCCTTCAAGAAACTCATTTCAAAACAAATGACAATTACAAATGGAATCCTAAGGAATATATGATATTGGTGCAATCCACTTATAAGACAAAAACAAAAGGGGTAACAATTTTATGGGAAAAATGTGATTAACCCAGAAATCATTTATTAGTATGAAGATAAAAAGGCCTTATGGCATTAGTAATAGTTAAATATAATAACCGAATACGGACCCTGGAACCTAGCCAATCTATACTGGTTCCCAGGCATTGGAACAGAAACTGTTTGATTTCATTTCCAGTAATTATAAAGGCAACTTAATATTAGGAGGAGAATAATTTCATCTTTTATATACTTTCAAATTTAAAGAAGATAAATCGTTGTTGTTTTCCCATCAAGATCACAAATTTTGGTACCCAAACTAGAATAGATAAAATATTTGCTGCCCATGACTTATACTCTAAAATCATTAATTTCTCAATCACTCCCTGCCCCTTTTTCAGACCACAATTCATTGATACTAAAACTTCAAAATGGGTACAAACCATTAATCTTTAACTCCAGAATTCTAGCATATATAACTAAAATTAAAGAGTTCAAACCCTGGTTATTATCTGAATTACAGTTCTTCTTAGGTATTAATTACACCACATAGATAAATAAAATAAGGATATGGGACTCATTAAAAGCTTACATATATGGTAAAACCCTAACTTGGTATAAAAAAATCAGAGATTGGGATTTTGAATTATTAGAGCTACAGTCCAAACTTTTGTCAGTAAGAGCTGAAAAAAATCAAAATCATTTGGAGAGGAAAAGTAGAAGTATTAAACAATACATACAGTGAAATTCTAACACACAAAACTAGTTTAGCTTTAGAAAATCTAAAAATTAATACCTTGGCAACTTCTCCCAAATATCTACATAATTTATCCATAAGAATCAAAATACAATCAAAAGTTAATAACATTAAAAGTATCTTCTATGAAAAGAAAGGGAAAATGTTGCAGATATGGGTGACATTCTTGATGCCTATAGAAATCACTGTATGGCACATTTCCAAAAGGAAAATATACATATTGATCAGTTAAATCTAGAGGAACATGTTCTAATATAAAAAAAAATAAAACTAGATCTGCAAGCACCCATATCCTACAAAGAAATTACAGATACAATAAAAAGAGGGTAAAAATAATAAAGTTCCAGGTATAGATGGCATAATTATGGAAATATATAAACTTTTTCATTCAAGGATACTATCCCTCTTCCATAAAACTCTATTAGGAATTCAGTCCCAAAGTTTAATACCACCCTCTTGGAGATATTCCTTAATCACACCAATCCTAAAGGAAAACAAATCCCCAAAGCTCTGTACCTTTATATAGACCTATATCGTTATTAAATAATGACTATAAGATACCTATGACAATATTAACAGAATGAAAATACCACTATCCAAAACAATAAATAATGATCAAACTGGATTTATATATCATAGACATACACATGACAGTATTAAAAGGATAATTTATCTTGTATATATTATGTTAATAAAAAAATAAAACACTCATAATTGGCTTAGACATAGAGAAAGCCTTTGATTCCCTAAATTGTGACTATTTATTAAAAATCCTAATGCTATCTGAATTTCCTCCATCCTTTGTTCATCTCCTAAAGAACATATATACAAATAATTTAGCGTATATCAAGTTAGGTCCTTTTACCTCTGAATCTATACATACAACAAAAGGCACTAAACAAGGATGTTCCATGTCACTGATTCTATTTGCTCGAGCTATTGAAATATTGGCAGATTCAGTTCATAACGATATAAAAATCAAAGGAATAGATGTTTATGAGCAATACAATTCTAAAGTAATGCTATTTGCTGATGGCATGTTACTAACATTATCTCTTTGAGGGGTTGATGAATGAATGAGAGGGAGAGAAGGTTGGATGATGTGGGAATAGTGAATCATGAAGTGCAATGGATTAGCAAGGAGGAAGTAAGGATAGCTATGAAGAATGGAAAGGCTGTTCCAGGTGACATACCTGTGGAAGCATGGAGGTGTTTAGGTGAAATGACAGTGGAGTGTTTAACAAGATTGTTTAATGAAAGTTTGAAAAGTGAGAGGATGCCTGAGGAATGGATAAAGTGTTTTGGTACCGATTTTTAAGAATAAGGGTGATGTGCAGAGCTGTAGTAACTACAGAGGGATTAAACTGATCAGTCACAGCATGAAGTTATGGGAAAGAGTAGTGGAAGCTAGGTTAAGAAGGGACATGATGATTAGTGATCAGCAGTATGGTGTCTTACCAGGAAAGAGCACTACAGATGCGATGTTTGCTCTGAGCGTGTTGATGGAGAAGTACAGAGAAGGTCAGAAGGAGTTGCATTGTGTTTTTGTAGACTTAGAGAAAGCATATGACAGTGTGCCTAGAGAGGAGTTGGGGTATTGTATGAGGAAGTCGGGAGTGTCAGAGAAGTATGTAGGAGTGGTACAGGATATGTATGAGGGTAGTGTGACAGCAGTGAGGTCTGCAGTGGAAGTGATGGATGCACTTAAGGTGGAGGTGGGATTACATCAAGGATCAGCTCTGAGCCCTTTCTTATTTGCAATGGTGGTGGACAGGTTGACAGACTAGATCAGACAGGAGTTCCATTGGACTATGATGTTTGCAGATGACATTGTGATCTGTAGTGAGAGTAAGGAATATGTGGAGGAGACCCTGGAGAGATGGAGATATGCTCTAGAAAGAGGAGGAATGAATGTCAGCAGGACTAAGACAGAATATATGTGTGTCAATGAGAGGGAGGATAGAGGAATGGTGAGGATGCAAGGAGTAGAGGTGGCGAAGGTGGATGAGTTTAAATACTTGGGATCAATAGTTCAGAGTAATGGTGAGTGTGGAAGAGAGGTGAAGAGAGTACAGGCAGGATGGAGTGGGTGGAAAAGAGTGTCAGGAGTGATTTGTGACAGACAAGTACCAGTAAGAGTGAACAGGAAGGTCTACAAGAGGGTAGTGAGACCAGCTATGTTATATGGGTTGGAGACAGTAGCATTGACAAAAAGGCAAGAGTTAGAGCTGGATGTGGCAGAGTTAAAAATGCTAAGATTTGCACCGGGTGTGACAAGGGTGGACAGGATTAGGAGTAAGTATATTAGGAGGTCAGCTCAGGTTGGAAGGTTTGGAGACAAAGCCAGAAGGCAAGATTATGCTGGTTTGTATATGTGCTGAGGAGGAATGCTGAGTATATTGGGAAAAATATGCTAAGTATGAAGCTACTAGATAACAGGAAAAGAGGAAGGCCTAAGATCAGGTTTATGGATGTGGTGAGAGAGGACATGCAGGTGGTTGGTGTGACACAGCAAGATGCAGAGGACAGGAAGAAATGGAAATGGATGATCCACTGTGACAACCCCTAATGGGAAGAGCTAGAAGAAGAAGATGATGATGATCTAATATAAAAGATGCATTAGAAGAATTGGATACATTAATTGACAAATTTCACATGACTTCAGGACTCCATTTCAGTAAATCAAAATTTTTATTTTTAAATAAAAAAAACTGCAGACTAAGGGGGAATCACATCATAGGGAAACCTGAATCTACCTTAAAACATCTAGGAATTGAGTTATGCAAGGATAATAATAAATTAGTCTCAAAATGCTACAATAGTATCATCAGTACAATTAACATCTCTGTGGAAAAATGGAACAAAATAATAATAACATTTGAAGATAGACTACAGTTAATACTACCCAAGATCCTATATATAGCCTTGGCAATACAGCTGTTACCAGAAATGAATATTCACCAAAAAGGAATACACTTAAATAAATAAATTCATTCCAAATAAAATTGTTATGGTTTCCCAAAAGAAACAGAATAGCTTTAATACATCATACCAGACCATGGAAACAGGGAGGATTAATCTTTCCTGATATAGAGACATATATAAAAGCATGAATGTCAAAAACAATCTCATATTGGATAAGTTCAAATTACTGTGCAAATTGGAAAGAATTACTAAATGTAATATCAATAAATGAATTTGACTTACAAAAAAAAAATCAAATAACAGTTAAAAACAATTTGCCATGACACATATTATGTATTAGTATGCAATATAACATAACTAAATCCACTTAAACTCATGATTAATTATTGCATTGACTGATTTAGGAAAATTATTAATGCAAATATAAATTTAAAAAGCTGGTTTGCTATTTTAACATTTATAGTCGCAAAAACTTTCCACATAAAATATATAGAGAAATTATTGATTCTTGGGAACAGAAAGGATTTGTTTGTTGGCTCCAATGCATCAAAGAACTAAACGTTTTAGATATGCAAGTAATATAAACAACATAGAAAATTCCACAACAGGTCTGGCTAACTTTACAGAGTATTCTGTCATATTCACAAGATTTAAGTAGAATATTCAACAACTCTTCATTTAAAGAGATGCCTAAATTTACAAAATACATATATGAAATCATATATAATGACTTTGACATGGGAAACAGTATTTCAAAATTTTACAACATATTAATAAACTATAAAACAACACCCAAAACCTCATATTGGAAATATATAACAAAAGGACACGCAATACAGTTAACTGAGGATATTAAAACAAATATCTTATTATCGATTAAAATATACATCCTTTACACAGTACTGGAAAGTTTTTAATTGGAAATGCTTGCGCAGAGCATTCTTAACCCCAGATAGAATCAGTAAAATTAGTTCTTCCATGTTGGAGATGTGAGCAAGTACATAATGCAGATTGGAACCACATTTTCTTGGATTGTGTTAAAATTAAGTTATTTTGGAATGGTATTAATAACGTTTTACAATCTGTATTTAATGAATCATTTTATTTAACTAAAGCTCTTGTATTATTAAACGTGAACAAAGGTCCTCATTTGAATAGATCAAACATGTATTTAATATGGACTTTACTTGCAATTTCAAGGAAGTGTATAAAAAGAAAATGGAATACAACCACACTTCCAACTTTGGAAGACTTCTACAGCCTACTGAAGACCACAGCATTAGTGGAAATTAAAATTAAAGAACTAAGAATTTATCCAAAGCCATTTATCAACAATCCTTGGGGAAAAATCTTATCATTGATTGACATTATACAATAATTGATCAAACACTCTGTTAATGGATTGGACATACTTATAAAGTAACTGTATACATTAAGATCTGTTATAGTGTCAGGCTAATGTAAATAGCCTATATAGTTATTTAAGATATTATGAATAAGTACTATGGAATTAATTCAAATGTATTAGAAAAATAAAAAAATTGCTACCACAAATTGATTTATTCTAGCAGCTTTCTAAGTTTATATAGGAAATAATGTTACATTTTTTTTTCCATCCCCAATAAAGTTTAAGTGTAGCTGAGTGGGTGTGCGGGTCATGCAGCTATGCAGAGCATAGCTTAAACATTCAAAGGAACCTAACTAGATCTGTACAGCCATAATAGCACAAGTGAAATAGCATAGTGGTTACAGCTTTTGCTTAGCATGTAGTCATTCACAGTTTGAGCTCCAATGCAGATCATTCATTTTTATTTGTGAAAACAGCACTAAAAGTATATTATTCTAGAAATAGGTAGTGAATAATATATATTTGTTAACCAGGGTGGTGTAGCAGGTCCAAATGTGTGGTGTTAGTGTAGTACAGATGTGAAACACTGGTAACCAAAAATAATGCACCCAATGGCCATCAAGAAGAGCTCCACTTTATTAAAACCAAACACTATCAAAAGTCATTAGTTAAGCGCTTTCATCATATGTAATGACTTCATCAGAACTGAATAACAGATGTGAAGCACCCATGTAAACACAAGTGGCCCATACAGCATAGTCACAAAAGAATGTAATGAAAGCACATAAAATAATGATAATTTAATAATACTGATGATAATGATAATAATGATAGTCCATAAAATGAAAGTTGAACAATGCTAAATTGTACTCAGCTGTGCGTAGCTGGAGGTAAGCATTGCTTACATTTCTGTGCTTAACAATAATTAGCATAGTTAAGAGATTGTGCACTGGTAAGCAGTACTTAGCATCTACCCCTTTAAGCAATGATTATCTTTGCTAAGTGGGCTTGCCCGTCGCTTAGCTTAGCTCAGCATATTCAAAATCATTCAGTCATGGCAAAGGGTGGGAAATCAGCCCTATTTAAACCTCACAGGTGAAAATAAAGCTCATAAACAGTTGTAGCTCCCCACTGTAGGCACTATGGCTGGTGTTGGTGAAGGTATGTGCTTTTGGGCACATTGCTGGAGCATTCAGGAGTCCAGGGTCGTGGTTGGACTCCTAGTAGGATACCATGATGGAAGACTGTTGCAGGACCAGTACCAGAGCTCCCAATACAAAGCAGAGGCCTGGGACTGTCTCTCGTGTGACCTCACCAGTGCCACTGGCATTCCTCAGACTGGTAAGCAGGTCCGGCACCACTTTGCCGACTTGAAGCTTAGGAAGTGGGAGCTCTTCGACAGGTGGGTCCAAGATGCATGGGTGGGGGATGTCCCAGCAGCTGTGTGTAAGTATCTGTATCAATAAGTGTTTTCCAAATTCCAGCCTGCGTATGTGATGGATAGGTATGCATAAATGTTTCTCTATCTCCTGTACAGCTGCAGATGAGAGGGCTGCGAACATGGATGCCATGCCAGCAGGCTGCTAAGGCTGTGTCGCGAGGCTGGTGAGTACAAATCTAGCTTGTAGTATTCATGGCAAATAGAAAGGAGTAGAATGTCACCTATCACAATTTAAAAATGGTTATGGTTTGTACTGAATAAACAAGACATTAGCAGACTAAAAGTGATGTACAGGGTGTGATATATATATATATATATATATATATATATATATATATATATATATATATATATATATATATATATATATATATATATCTATCAATAAAAGTGTCAGTACCTGTCAAGTAAAAGTCAAAACCCTGGACTGGTCGTGTATACTTTGGTATGTGGTGGTATGAATTTGTACAGTTTCTGCACAGCAAATATAGCTCTGAAAGCATTAAATAATCGAGGCTCATCTGACAAAGATTGTGAAGTTGTAAAACAGGAGACTAACTATATGAAATGTTCCATGCACCAAGATCTGATACCTGAATAGTAATGTTGTGTTAACCAATGTTTTTCAGACTGTGCTATGTCAAAGTATGAATGCACAGTATAAGAGACTAACTATATGAAATGTTCCATGCACCAAGATCTGATACCTGAATAGTAATGTTGTGTTAACCAATGTTTTTCAGACTGTGCTATGTCAAAGTATGAATGCACAGTATAAGAACTATCTGCCATGCATGAATGTCAGAATCACAAGGTCAGATTATGCAACCAAGAGTGTATTAGGCAGAAAACAGTCAATGCAAAACAACAGTTTCTCAGTAGCTCATTCTGCTGAAACACAAATTTTGTTCTATTTTATGTACAAACAGGCACGGTTCTAATCCTGGGAGTGGTAGTAAGCTGTATGCATATTTTCACTCAGGAATATGTGAATATGTGTAGAAAGAGTCCGGTAATGTTAACATAAATTTCCTCCACAGGTCTGCCAGGTAAGAAAAAGCAATAAAATAGCTGTAGGAAGGCTGTAATTAATGCACTTGTGTACAACACCTACTGTCCAACCTCAAGGCTACAAATGACAGCAAGATAAGTACATACACCAAGTAGTCTCCTCCAAGAAATGTCCCTGAAGTGTCACGCTGTCACAGCTAGTTGTCACTGCTGCTCACACACAGGGTGACCAATATAAATCATGGCAGAGTATAGCAACACACACACACACACAAATAGCTATAAGAAGGTTGTAATTATACACTGTGTACAAACATACCACTGCCTAACCCAAGGCTATAGGGTGATGTAAAGTGAGGTAATACTTGGAGAGTAATGATTAGAGAAATGATAATTTAAAGTTCTGAGCAATTGAAGCCTATACAGTTGTTAATTGACATCTCTCTCTCCTCCACCCCATCTGTACCAATAATCTAAACACATAACTCAATGGATATGTTTTTCACCAAACCTACTGTTGGGACATGTCCTATTGTTCTACAAATATTTGACTATTAATGTTCCCTGTTCAAATATGATGGCCTGTTGCTATCCTGTTCCAAATCTGGTGTTTTGGGTTAATGGGAATCCCTATGCATGCTGTTATTACTAATCCTGGAATGTTTTTTTTTTTTTATGACTAACCAACATATGTTATAAAACTGCAACACCGTGGTACGTCTGGGAAAGTCGACCCCAGCAGATTTGCCTGTCCTGCCTCTACTGGTCGTGGCACCTGGCCCCCGCATGTCTGGGACCCAACCCGGGACCTCCTTATCCACTGGTCCTGCACTACCTTCAGGTGGAACTGCCTCAGGAGATGGGGCCCACCCCCCCCGGGAGCGGATGCGGACAGGACACTGTCATCCATCATCCGGTCTGGGGATTGGTGCATAGCAATCTTCAAAAGGAGTTTGGTGATCATCTACACCAGTTTGAGGCCACGTGGCACATCTTGAGGTTCAGGCTGCCCCTGCTGCTCAGCCCCAAGCACAGCCACGTTTGGGGCTGTGAATGTGCAGTGGTGACTGCTCATGGGTGGGGACCTCAGTCCCACTGTATCCATGTGGGGGCTCATGGGCATCCAATTCCCAACCACCCTCCCCATCCAAGGTGTTAACCCCTACATGTGTCATGTACCACCCCTGTCTGCTGTCTTGTCTGTCTTCCTACCCAACCTACCTCCCCAAATATACCTACTATCCTTCCCCAACATCCCACTCTCACCCTATTAAAAAAAAAACTGTTCCCACAAAAAAAGTCACCCCATACATAGCTGTCCACTTCAAACATGTGTCCACTGGACACATGTAATCTGGTCTAATTGGCTTAACAGCACATTACATTAGTCCTCACCCCTCTCTCAGGGGTTTGAGTGTCCAAATTCAACTCCAATGTCTGTACAAATGCACAGCTGTTGCTGTGGACAGCTATGGACCTTCCCTACACCCATCCTGCACTTCCCTAGTTGTCTTTCACATTGTTTTCCCTCCACATGCCCTGTCTTTAACCACTTTCCTATCACCCCTTTTTTTTTCTTTTAAAGAAAGTGTGGGGGTGAGCACGATGCTAACTGATGCCTACACACATTAAGCAGTTTCCCATTTAACCATGTGTTAGCATCGCTTACCATCACGCCAACCTGCGCAAACCCACTTAGAACTGTATAAAACTGCCTTAATCACCCTGCCTCCATCAGACACTGTTCTGCCCAGCAACAAAGTAATCAGCCCTTGCAAGTTTTGAACACAGGACTCTGCACACCATAGCAACGGCAATTTACCACTAAACCATTTGAGCTAAAAATATATATATATACATATATATATATATATATATATATATATATATATATATATATATATATATAGTTATATATATATCTATATGGAGATGTGCATATATGGAAAAATAAATACATGATATATGTACAGATATACATATAAAAATATATATATATATATATATATATATATATATATATATATATATATATATATAATATATATATATATATATATATATAATATATGTGTGTGTATACAGAAATATATACATATAGAGATATATAGAAAAGTAAATAAAATATATATAACAATCACGTGTGTGTGTATATATATATATATATATATATATATATATATATATATATATATACATATACAGAAATATATATAGAACACACACACACACACACACACACACACATATATATATATATATATATATATATATATATATATATATATATAATGTACTTGAATGCAGTAGGTGGTCTGTAATAATGGTAAATAGGGGTTTGAAAGGCTATATCTCAACAAGATCTGCTGTAGTGATGTACTGGTGAACAATACCGATGGCCATTGCATGTGGCTCTGTCTGCAGTGACATAGATCACAGCTCAGGCCCCTGACTCAACCCAGGAAAGGACAGCTGACATTTGCCAACTACTGCAGTGTCTGTCAATCAACACTGACTGTGTCACTGCCAGGCCTGCTACTAGGATATTGTACATATCCATATGTTACCTTTGAATATAACTATGATACACATTTTGTCTTGTAAATATAAGTGACCTATACAGAGCATGTGCATAGTAAAGTACTGTTGCAGAAGTGTGTGTTGAAATGCATGTGATATAGTGAATTCATGCCATTCAACTGTACAGTTTTATAAGCATGTGTGCCTGATATCTGTAGCCACGTATACATAGATTTGTGTTATGCTAGGCAAACCATTGTCAATCTGTTAACAATGATAATACCCTAGATATGAATGTGGGACATCCTCCTGGTTAGCACTGTGATAGCAAAGCCTACTGTGCAATCAACTTACTTTTCTATGTATATAAATAAGTTGTGCATCTTCTACTTGTGTGTAATATCAGTTTCAGTGCATGACAGTGATATGGGTAGTAGAATAGGCATGATTATCAGGTTGTAATTGTAGAAGTGTGCAACTGTGTTATGACCCTCTATCCATGCCTACCATACAAACATGAGACCACAGAAAATCTTTTCAAAACATTTCCCACCCTGAATGTGACCCATAACCTGTACAATTCTATTGAGAAACGAACAAATCTGTTAAGGTAGAAAATATGAAATGGCAAAAACATACTATAAACTGGTTGCATACATGTGCACAAACATAAACCACTACTTGGTTAATGCACCTCTTGCAGTAATCACTGCATTCTCTTTTTGGTTACACAAAAGCTGCAGTGGTGGTGCTGCGGTAACGTTGTCACCTCACAGACTTTGCCCGTTCAATTCTCAGAGCATCTTCTGTGTGTCGACATGCATGAATGGGTGTTCCTTCCCTGAAGGTTGTGCGTTAGGCCCGACAAGCTAGCACGTAAAAATCTACTGCCAATCATTAGCGGACCGGAGTTCCGCTGTGGCGACCCCTAACCGGAAAAAGCCGAAAGACGCACACACATGCTATCAATTAACAAGACTCTGATTAACCCTAAATAATGTTCAACTCTCCTAGTAGGATTTGTTTGACATATATCCAGTTGCCTGCTACAGCAACAGACATGTTTGGCGGAGACCTTATAAAGCATTGAAGGGATCTCATTGTGGAAAGGTATCAGTCAAGAGAAGAGTAGAAAAAGTGTCCACAACATTGGATATACCATGGGATACAGTGCATACAGTCATCAAACAGTGGAGAAGATATGGGACATCAGTGACATTGCAAACACCTGGACATCCATCCAAAATGGATGAAATGACAACTGGCCATGGAGGCTGCCAGGGGACCTGCAGCAACACTGAACGAGCTGCAGGAATGCCTGCCAAGTACTGGGTGTGTACCACATGTGACGACAATCGTCTGTATTCCCCATATGTCTGCCCTATGGGGTAGGTTTGTTAGATGGAAGCCTTTTCCTACACAGAAAATTGTCCAGGGCTGGACAAACATTGCCTAACAGTACATCATCTTCTTTCGGCTTTTTCCTGGTTAGGGGTCGCCACAGCGGATCACCTGTCTGCTCATGATTGGCAGTGGACTTTTACAGTGTCAAGTTGCCAGCCTGATGCCCAACCTTCCACAGAAGGCACACACTCGCGCACTCCTAGGGCCAATTTAGAGTGTCCAGTCCACCTACAGCATGTCTTTGGGAGGAAACCGGAGCACCCGGAGGAAACCCACGCGACCACAGGGAGGACATGCAGACTCCACGCAGAAGGCACCCCAGCCGAGGATTGAACCAGAGAACCTCTTGCTGTGAGGTGGCAACACTAACCGCTGCACCACCACAGCATTGCCAAACAGTAACAGCAAGTCTTCAAAAAGCATGTTTGACAATGTGTCGTGGTCTAATGACATCAAGGTTGAACCTTTGGCCCACAATTCCAAGAAATATATTTGGCCCAAAACAACTCTTTTTCATCACCAAAAGAACACCATCCCGAAATATATTTGGCCCAAAACAACTCTTTTTCATCACCAAAAGAACACCATCCCCCTGTTGAAGCATGGTAGTGGCAGTATCATGCTGTGGGTTGCTTTTCAAAAGCTGGAACTAGGCCTCCACTCAAGATGGAGGAATTTATGAACAGTTCCAAATACCAACCACTTTTTGTCCCCAAACCTTCCGTCATCTGCTAGAAAGCTGAAAATGAAGAGAGATGTTATCCGTCAACATGACAGTGACCCGAAGCATGCATCCAAATCGACAAAAGCATGGCTTCACCAGATGAAAATTACAGTTAGAGAATGTGCCAGCCAATGGCCAGACCATGTCTATATCATGTTATCGAAGTTTACTTAATCCAATCAGTAAAGGTTGAACATTATTGATTGATTAAGTAAAACATTGAATAACGTAAAAAATAAAAAACAAATACAAAAAAAAAACTAAATGGCATAGGCAGGGGGGCAAGCCCCCTGCACCCAGACATCCCCCTACTTATATATACCAATTTCGAGACTGCACTACATTGAGGTAAACAGAAATCTCCCCTTACAGAGATTTCCATTTACTTGCATGATGTTCTTCATTTTCGATATTGTCGTGCCGACAATATCAGACTCGATATTGTCAGCTTACGACAACGTGAAGTAGACCCGCCAGACCAACATACAACAGAAAATCTGTGGGTTGCCCTGATTAGGGCTGTGCACAAGAGATGCCCTTATAAATTGACATCTTTGTAATGCTGTTGCAAGGAAGACTGGGCAACCATTACCAAGAAAAGATGTGCCATGATGATAGACTCTGACCGAAGACGACTGAATGCGGCCATTATCTTAGCAAGTGCTTCCACAAAGTAGCTGTTTAATGGTGTGCACACTCTTGCAACCAGCTTATTGTACTGATTTCAATTTGCATATTTTTTTCCCCACAAGAGATTGTTTTCAATGGAATTGTACAGGCTATAGGCCACATTAAAGGTGGGAATTGTTTTGAAATGAGTTATTATGGTGTCAAGTTAACAATAGCACAAAGACCAGGCATTGTAACAGGGGTGTGTACACTTGAATATCCGCTGCAACTGTGTACCTGACTTGCAAAACCTGCCTCCACCAAGGTGGAGTAATCCCCTTTGTTGGACAGCAGCAATACACAAACCACATAATAGGGTGCCATATTACTGTACAGTGCCACATAGGTGCCGACAACAACTTGAAAGCATGTCCACCTCTATCTGAACTAGCATGTAAGGTCACAGGGGACTCTCTGTAAGGCTAACTATGACTACAAATCACACATATACACACTGCCAAGGCCAGTCACAAGGGTGTCTTGAAATATGTTATTAGTCTCGGAGGCAACAACACAATTCACCCTGTACTGTGTTAAATCACACCTCATACACATATGCCATGGCTATAGGCAACCTGCATCAGACAGGTTTGGTGTGAACATCAACCCCTGTCCCCCCATCCCTATAGGGAGATATGCACATCAACCACACCCCTCCTATCATCAGTTCTGAGCAGGTACACATTGCCTACCAAAAGGCAACATCAGCAAGTCTCCATGGGGCCTGATAACATCCCTTGTCTGCATCCTACATGAACTTGGGCATATGTTCACAGTTCCATCACACACTGTAGTCAAACACAGCCTCTGCAACATCCACACCTCATCCACATGGACGATGGCCACTGTCATCCCTCTACACAGAAATGAATGGGGAATATAGGTTTATGCAATTAACTGTCTATCTTTGGGGGAATGTGACATAGCAGGGCCAGGAGTGCAATGCAAGCTAATATTGTGCTGATTACAGGGGTATGATGTAGTTGTGAATTCTGGCAACAAATATCCACTGTTGATGTGCAATTTCTGTCCACACTGACAACTGTATGAGGTGCTATGATGTGTTTCACTATTTGTGTCTTGCAGGTGGGATGCAGCATCCCCGAAATCCACCCTACAGTGCAGCAGAAACATTGGAAATAATTGAAACCATTGTCAACCATTATGAAGTCAGGTATGGACATGATCAGGAACATCTGTGGGAGCGACCACCCTATGGAATTACCTCGTCCGCATTGTAAACAATGTTGGCCTGCACACAAGAACCTATGAGTAGGTCTGGCATTGTGCTACCAACTTCATACATAATTCCCAGTGAAGGGCTGCTGCCATAGCCAGAGATGCAACAGCCACAGGTGGGGGGCACAGTCATGCAGGCTCCACTGACGCCCACCAAACAGCCCCTCGCCAACCTTGGTGCACCCACTCCAGGCACACATCTTGCTGAATCCAGCATTGTGGATGTGGGTGCCCCCCACACAATGGACAACGAGCCTAGTGCACATCAGTAGAGTACTTTAGCATACATACTTTTATCTGTAGAATATCTACATGCATATGTCAGATAAGGTAGTAGTTGTGGACGGCGATTGGTAATGCACATAAGTGCACATCTATAGTGCTGGGCAGCATATGTCATAATATTTGGGGTTGTACTGTTAATGTGCAGAAATGCTGCTTCCGCTCTGTACCAAGGCCATATGCGAGTCTGTTAACAGTACCCGTCTCCCACACCTGTTTAGCTCCATCTGGTCTACAAGAATCCTGTAGCTGGTGAGTATGTAATTCTTTTGTTGTGCTTTGCCAATACACACCTAGCCATATGGTTTGATGCCCATGTTCACTTGTGGTGGTGGTAAATGTAGTGCATCACAGTGGTCACCCCCGGGGGCCTATCTGAAGGGTAATGTAACATTCCTGCAGCATACCTCACAAACTGTCAGTGCAAGATGTTCGGACAGAGACCAATAAACTGGGGGGACAAATGGGCTATGGTAGTGACATGGATGACACATTAATCCTATACATTGGATACCACAGTGTACACACCCTTGTCAGGATGCCAAGTGTTTCTGATATATATACAATGAGAGTCCACATATTACATTTCACACCTTTTCCAACCTGTAATGTGACCACAGCATGAAAAATCAGCTTGTAAAACCCAACAATATGTTAGTCCACCAAATATGGCATATACAAACCTTACAATCCACTGAGTGCATATGTGTGCACACTCTCCAAACAACACATTGTAGGAGCAGCTTGTGATGTACTGACAGCATTCACTCTGCTTGGTACACACCTGCCATCAAGTACAGGGACTCAATGTACAACGAATAACAGTCCACTGTCAGAGTAGTGTATTCATAATATTTGCTCAGTTGCCTGTACCAGAAACAGCCATGGCTTGCACACATCTTACAAAGCATCATAGGGATATCACATTTGAAAGATATCAGTCAGGAGTAGGGTACAACAACATTAACACAGCATTGCATATACCATGGAACACAGTGGAGACTGTCATCAAAAGATTGATTAAATATGGGGACAACAGTGCTGTTTAAAAGAACCAGATGTCCTTCCAAAACAGATGGAAGGACATGTTGAGAACTGGTCAGGGAGGCTACCAGGAGACATGCAGCAACACTAAGGGACTTGCAGGACTCTCTGGCAAGTACTGGTTGTGTAGTACATGTGGCAACACTTACCTGGAGTCTGCATAAGACTGGCCTACGGGGTAGGGTGAGGAGGTAGAAGCATTTACCCACACCAAACACCATGCAGGGCTGTGTAAAAGTAGCAAAACATAACATTAGGTCTCCCAAAGGCATGTGTTGAAACGTGTAATGGTGTAATGAGACCAGGGTTCAAACTTACACCCACTATCCCTAAAGCTAGATGTGGTGCACAAGCAACACCTCACTTCACCTGAAGACCACCATCCACATGTTGAAGCTCACTGGTGGCAGTGCCCTGCTTTGGGGTTGCTGTTCATTAGCTGGAATTAGGCCTGTAGGCATGGTGGAGGGAATTATGAATAGTTAAAATAATACTCACATGTAGGCCAAAGCTGTCAAGCTTTTGCAAGACAGCTGAGGATGGAGAGGGGTTTCAGCTGTTGACATGACAAAGACCTGAAGAATACATCCAAAGCTGCCAAAGAATGGCTCCACCTGAATACAATCAAGGCTATGCAGTGGGCAGACTTAACACCAATGGTAAACCCCCAGTGTGACCTCCAATGTCTGTGCACACGAGCTGCCCTTGCCAGCTGACAGAGTTGGGGGACCTTTACAGGTAAGACTGTCAAAATAATGCCAAGTCAAGATGTGCCATGCTGATACTGCTTTCCCAGGAAGAGTGACTGCTGTAGTTCACTTAACAGGTGTTTCAAAAAATCATTGTTTTAAGGTTGTCCATACCTATGCAACCACTGTATCGTGCACATCTCACTAACTATTTTTCACAACTAGCACATTTTTATGTTTCTCAATTGGATTGCACAGGTCATAAGTCACATTTAAGGTGGGTAATGTTTTTGAATGCAGTATTGTGGTATCATTTTATGTGATACAAAAGCCTGCTATGTCAACAGGGGTGTGTATATTTATCATATTGACGTTAAGCTGAGAAAGTTGTTGATGTAACAGGATTTGTTTGAATATACATTCACTAATGGTGATGAGGTTTGAAAATCAAATGTATGTCATTAATTAGTGACATCAGTCCTCATATGATCCCAGTTATTTGTAAGACAAACACATAGGAGTTGTGAGGAACAGAGCAAACTTATGTGCCAGACATCTACACATTCTTCAATGATTTGTACAGTTATGAGCTATGGTCTACAGTAGTTGCCACTGTGCTATACAGGTGAACATCAATAATGTGTACATATGTGTAGTGTGTGCTAGGGGAATGGACATCACCTACTGACAGTACTCCTGCATTCCAGAGATGTATATTGTTAGTAACAAGGATTGAGAATGGCCGCAATGCATGAAGATGAGGGCTGTGTGTCATGCATGTCACTTTTTGGTTAGAGTGAGGTCTGTGTAATAGCTTTGTGCCACCTCACCTGTAAGTGTCTGTGTGCATGTCTGTGTGCGTGGCAGCCAACAATAATGTACAGGTATTAATTACATTTATTGTCTTCCCCTCACAGGTGGCAATGGGGGTTGGGGTCCCTCCTGCTTGGGAACTGATGTTAGTGTCTCCGCAGACTCTGACAATGATGATAGCCATAGTGAGGCAGAGGCGGGGTTGTCAGGGGCTGAATCTGTGCCATTGGCTGGCATCCTACTGTTCTCCACCCCACCCCTGCACACAGTCGCAATGCCCACACCTACCCCATCGCCAGTGGCCAGAGATGATGGACATTTGGCAGGTGCTGGCATGAGACAGGCAAGTGTGGTGACTATGGCAAGTGTGTCTGTAGATACCAGCTATAGCCAGATAACAGGCAAGGTCCCACACAGGTGGACAGGTAGGGGTGCTCGCTGGGGATTGCTGCCTGTCATGCACCTGTCACAAGTGCACAGCAAGTGTAAACAGATGCATGTTTCAGACCATCATGGAGGCATAGGCATGTAATGAACGTAACACAAGACAGGTTCTCAGGGTCATAAATGCCACTCTTCCTGCTATGCATTACAACCTCCATGATCGTGCTGATACCCACCGTTATGCTGAGGTCATGGCTAGATGGTCAGATGAGTTGGTGGGAATCCTCAACCGTGGGATGTCAATCCTTGAACGTGAAATGTCTGTGATAGAGCATATGATGGGAGTTGTCCATTGGCCACATGGACGTAGGACAGCATCACAAACAGCTGAGGTTCCATTTGGCCATGCAGCTTCTCGCTCCTGTAGTGGCAGTACCAGCAGTGCAACTGCAGGGGGGGTCACTGTCCATGCCACAATGCAGCAGCCATGGGTACATGGTTCTGTGGATCCAGCAGACAGCGGTCACCATTGGCAAGTACTACTGCATCTGGCCTTGTGCCTGGTCTCCTGGCAGGCCCAGTTCCCATGTCTGTGGTCTGAGACAGTGAACTGATCACCCTGCCGTGTACAGTCCACAGCTGTCCAACATACCCCTGTGTAGGTCAACCATATGGAGTGACTATGTGCATCCATACACATACACACACATCACCATCACAGCCATGTCACCTCCAGACTTGCACACCACTCTGCATGGCCCATTTAATGAACAACCTTTAAACACACACACACATGATGTCAACCAAATGGCATAGCCTGGGCCTCTGGCAAACCCACACCACACCTTGTGCATGTGATGATACCTGTGCCACATTGCTGTCATCCATACCATTGATGCAGGGACATGTTAATATGGGACTGATGCACAGGGTGAATTTAGTACAGTTTAGCAATGTAAAGTGTTGTCAGCCAGCATGTTTAATGGTTAAAAGTCAAGAGTCTGTAGCTGTCCAGCCATGATGCATTGTTGTTGTTAATGCTGACAGAATGTGGTCTCCATAATGTATTATGTTTGTTTTCTAGGTGTCTTGTGTGTCAGCAGGATGTGGTCCTGCAGACATTATCTACAAGGAGTATGGCAGCGTGGTAACACAGTGAGTATGTCATATCCAGGGTACAGCTGTACACAATTAACAGGTTTGTATAACAGTTTTTGCATGTGCCATGTAGCTCATATGGCTGAGGGGTGTATACAGGTAAGTGTATGGTGACTGACATCAGCAGCTCATGGACAGTGGACAGTGGTAAGTGGGTGGAACACACCTCAGATGTGTAAATCCCACACACCCAGAGGGCATTGTGTTGACTCAACACACATAGAATACTGCTCTCACACACACACACACACACACACACACACACACACACATGCACATTTGCTCGGACTGAGATTCATAAGATCATGTGTTCATAGGTGTGTACCAGGCTAATGGGCATGGAGCCATGACAAGCCTAGCCCATGGGAGTAGCCTGGCATCATGCAACCTGACATTTTTCCCAGTGCGTCTATCAAACATTGCCACTTGATTGATGGCCAGTGAGGTGCTCTGACATGTACGTGACATATATTGCATTAAATAGCTACTCGCTGGGTTGTGTACCTGTCCCCTAGCATGTTCTGTTCATTGTGGTAATGAGGTTGAGTTATCCATGCCCGGTGGTGCATACAGATCAGAGTTTCACTAGCTATGGCATTCCTAACAGCTAGCCACGCATGGCATTGTCAGTCAAGCATGGATTGCCTGTAAGTAGCCAAGATGTGGCCAAGATTACTTGGAGGTATTACACTCTGTCCATATTGGACAGTTGTTTGCAGGCTAGGATCCTATTTGTGAGGTACACTTGCAGTCTCCACAGTTGTTGCAGGTGTCTAGTGAGCTACATGGCAAATGAGCATTGTACCTGTTAGTTGGCCTCATGAGGAGAAAGAAGGAGACATCGACCTCCTCCCTACTTGATGACACACTCTTACTTATGAGATGTGCCACATAGAAGTTATTTCTGTCCACGGTAGCAATGTGGTTGCCATAAGAGAGGTCACTGTCAGCCTGTGTTCATAGGTTGGTACGAGGCTGTCAGCCCTAGGGCCTATACAAGCCTAGCTGTAACAATTCCCTGGCTATTTCTTCCCACACTGTTTACTTCCCTGGACCCCTGTCTAACAGGTGACTGACATGATCCCCGGGGTGAATTTCCTTTCTCCCATCCAGTCATCAAGGTTCCTTTTGAAAAGGCCTAAAGAGGTGCTCTGCTTGACATGTATGAACAGTCTCTTCCAGAGTCTGGGGAGTCTCTGGGTCAGGAACTTATCCCTCCAGCATGTTTTGTTTATTGTGATGACAGGATTTAGATCCCTGGAGTGTGTGGCTCTGAGGGATTGGGATTTCTTTAAGTGTGGCATGTCCAACAGCTCTGGGTTTGACATGGCCTTGCATGTTAAGCAGAGATTGCCTCTGAGTAGACTATCCTAGGATCCCATGTTCCCAGGACTCAAGGATTCTGTGTCTATTGGACTACCAGCAATGTGTTAATTCATGGTAAACACATTGATTCCATTTCTTTTAAACACATTTTTTTCCATTCATCCTAAGGCCAGTGGTCTGATAATAGTTGGATGTTTCAGTGGGGCCTATATGCAGGATGTCAACATGATGTGTGGATGTACACATAACACCCACATTGTAATTTTCTGTGAACAGGTCAGCCAGGGTCCCTTTGTGTTGCTCTAGATATCAGAGGCATACATGACAAACATGAGGGTACCCAAGACCACACCCTGTGGTACTCCACTCATGACTGGTTGGCAGTCTTGACATGGAGTCTGCTACCTTCACACTGTGGGTCCCACGAGTGAGCCAGTTTGCAACCCACCAATTGACATAGGGATTGATTCCTAGATGGCTGCATTTGTCTGTGATTCCTGAATGAGGAATGGTATCAGAGGGTCAGAAGACCCGGCTGTCTTGTTTTTGTGTCCATATTGTTACATAGTTATTTCACATGGCACACAACCTATAGGGCTGCTAGACTCTCTACAGTGAACATTTGGATGTGTACTGGGTGTGGAAAATTTGCAAAACACACACACACACACACACACACACACACACACACACACACACACACACACACACACACACACACACACACCAGTTTTGAGAGTAGAACTCCTGCCTATCTAGTTATTTCTACTATAGTGTTACGCAGTTGTCAGATGTGCCAAGGAGCTTATACAATTTCACCTAGTCCTAAAGTACTTCTAAGGTGAATGACATCAACAGGACAACTAAATTAGGGTGAGGGGAAGTGTAAAGGGTGGTGCACAACTCAAAATGGTATAACCCACTTAGTATATGATACACACACACACACACACACACACACACACACACACACACACACACACACACACACACTTACCAGTACTGAGATTAGAACCCCTTCCTGTCTAGTTATTTGTACTATAGTGTTACACAGTTAACGTACATGCTACATAGCTTACTGGACTAACAATTGGGCAAAGGTGATAACTGCACAGCTGAGGTAATGTATTACAGGTGGCAGAAAGTCTGCCTTCAGTTTTTCCCTTACATCTTGCTAGTTATTTCTGTCTTGCACTTCAAATAGCATAATAGCTTTGCACTTTCATAGGTTATTGTGTAGCACACCTGGGAGCCATCAGCAGTATTCATTCCAAACAGAATTAGTCCCAATACTTAGTAGTTATGACCACCCCTCCTGGCATGATTGAAGTGCATTTTTCTGTGCTATCGCCCATTAACCTGGTGCACTTGTAAATTCTGAGGCACTGTTGCAACTGCCTCATGTACACAGACTACCCTCTCATCTAAACTCCAAACAGTAAGACCTGTGAGAGATACCCCTATATCACCAAATGTGGAAATATGCACTCTTCAGCTACTGCACTAGCTGGTCAAGAAGATAAGGTCAACACCTGCACCACACCATGTAGAACACATAGCTCAACACAACACCCAGTATGACATCCATGATATACTCTGAAAAAACATATAACAGTAAGGCACTGTATACAGCCTACCCTGATCTGACCAAGGCTTTTGATACCATTCCTCAGTCAGGAGTTATTGCTAAACCCACCAGACTAGGCATCAACCCCTATATCAGTGGGTGGGTTGCAAATTGGTTCACAGAACGCACAGTGAGACAGTGGCAAAATCCAAGTCAGATTGGAAAGTAGTCACAAGTGGAGTCTCACAGCGATCAGTACTGGGTAGTGTCCTGTCCAGCATCTACTTCTCAGGAGCCCAGCCTAACGTAGAGGAACTCTGGCTGACCAGGTTCACAGAGGACTGCAAGCTGCGAGCTCTCATTAACTCCACATGTGATGCAGACATCTTACAGAAAGGCCTCACTGAGACCAATGCGTGGTATGGAAACCATGCCCAGAAGCTTAACACCATGAAATGCATCATCATCCCCTTTGATAAAACACTCAGTACCACGTCGATGGGAGCCCAATGAACACTATGCATTCTAAGAGATCTGAGGACACAGGCTGACAGCAACTTATCCTTCAACCACCACATTGCTACCAGGGTCAGGAAGTCCTAAGTGGCACATTGCATTACTGAGGGTTTTGCATCCAAGAAGACAGGGGTAATTATCAGGTATTCTGGCCCATTTGCCATGTACCTTAGTAGACACCTACAACAGCTGGAGAGGCCATAGAAGCACCTCACAAAGAGGTTCCTAGGCAGTAAACATATGCCCTACATAGACTCAGAAGAGTCCAGCTATTCTCTGTGTCATATCACCTAGTTAGAGGCTATCTATGCTTGACTTAAAAAGCCATGTCTGAACCAGCTGTTTTAGACATGCTACATCTAAAGACATCCCAATCCCTCCACACCACACACTGCAGAGACTTCCACCTCATTACCACAATCACCACAACATGCTGGTGGGACGGGTCCCTCACCAAGAGACTGCATATGCCGTGGAATACACTTCCCATACATGTCATGCAGAGCACCTAGCTGACCCTGTTTCAGATAAATCTTGATGAGTGGATGGGTAATGGACAGTTCACCCCCAGCATCATTGCAGTGGCTGTTGATACAGGCACTGGGAAGTAACATCGGGAGCCACAATGGCAGGGCCCTTCTCTAGGCTAGGTTTGTAAAGGCTCCTGGGCTATTAGCCTACTACACAGTTATGAACCTGTAAGGGAAATTATATCCGCAGGGTTGATAGTAGGTCAGTGGGTGTTAGTTATCAAAATACTTTGTCCTACAAACAGACACACTTTGGCACACACACAGTTGTTGGATGTGAGAGTAGAACCCCTATGTAATTAGTTATTTGTACCATAGTGTTATGCAGTTATCATGCATGCTGCAGAGCTTATGGGGCTGAGGCCTGACAACAGGGACTTCTAAGGTGAGTGATATCTGCAGGACTGCTAAGGTGGAAAAGGTGAAGTATACTGGGTTTGAATGGACCCAAAAGCTTTAACTTTTAAACACACACACACACACACACACACACACACACACACACACACACACACACACACACACACAGTTTGACATTTGCTAGGACTGAGATTGGAACTCCTACCTAACTAATCATTTGTACTATGAAGAAGACCTCTGGTATTCCACCACAGCAAAAATCCACCACGATAGAGTCCTGTGTCAAACAGCAAACAAATTTAATGAAAAAAAAGTGATAAAATGATAAGCACATTCGGCTATTTAGCCTTCTTCAGCTTGTTATCTTTTGGTAGCAATGCTTAGTATTTATACTAAAAACTAACCAATTAGGTTTAAAATCAATTGACGTCTAAACCAATCATGTCAATTCATTCTCATTCTTTATTAGAATATCCAATAATCTTTCTTTGCACTACTAAGTAGCCAATAGCTATGATTTAAAATTGGCACCACAAATATGCTAATATACTATCTTTATCTGTCTTCATTGGTTATAAATCTCATAGCACCAACCATTAGCGCTTTTTCTTCTGATAATTATGTTGGCCCATCCTACTTCAGCTATATGCTAATATGCAGTTCTCTGCCTGATTTTTTTACTGGCTATAAGTGCCTAATGTATCATTCCAATAGATTTAGTTTTACATGGCTTCCCTGTTTCCACTTTGCTGCCATCCAGTGGCCAAAGTGTAACATTAGCTTTTTAAAAGAAAGATCTTTTAAAAAAAAAGCTAGTGTCACACTTTGGCCACCAGATGACAGCAAAGTAGAAACAGGGAAGCCATGTAACAATAAAAATAATGGAAACAAATGCTTTTGAAAAATCTTTAAAAAGCTAGCATTACACTTTGGCCACTGGATGGCAGCAAAGTGGAAACCGGGAAGCCATGTAAAACTAAATCTATTGGAATGATACATTCAGCACTTATAGCCAGTAAAAAAAATCGGGCAGAGTACTGCATATTAGCATATAGCTGAAGTAGGATGGGCCAACATAATTACCAGAAGAAAAAGTGCTAATGGTTGGCACTATGAGATTTATAACCAATGAAGACCGATAAAAAAGATAGTATATTAGTACGTTTGGCGCCAATTTTAAATCATAGCTATTGGCTACTTAGTAGTGCAAAGAAAGATTGGATATTCTAATAAAGAATGAGAATGAATTGACATGATTGGTTTAGAAGTCAACTGATTTTAAACCTAATTGGGTAGTTTTTAATACTAAGCATTGCTACCAAAAGATAACTATCTGAAGAAGGCTAAATAACCGAAAGCGCTTATCATTTTATCACTATTGAATTTTAATGCTGTTTTTACTTTTTTCATTAAATTTGTTTGCTGTTTGACACGGGACTCTATTGTGGTGGATTTTTGCTGTGGTGTTTGCTTGCTTCATTTTTTCCACTGGTAAACCTTCAACAAGTGTAAGATAGTTTTTTCCTTGAGTCATTTGTACTATAGTTTTATGCAGTTATCAGATGCATTACAGAGCTTATGGGGGGTGAAGCTTGGAAAAAGGGACTTCTAAGGTGACTGATATCTGAAGGACTGCTAAAGTGGGAAAGGTGAAGTATACTGCATTGGAATGAACCCAAAAGCTTAACTTGTAAACACACACAGTTTGACATGACCAAGATTAGAACTCCTGCCTAACTAGTTACCTGTACTATAATGTTAGCAGTTATTGCACGTGCCACAGAGCTTATGGGGCAGAGGCCTGACAAAAGGGACTTCTAAGGTGACTGATAACCTGCAGGACTGCTAAAGTGGGAAAGGTGAACTATACTGAGTTGGAATGGACCCAAAAGCTTTGTGTAAATATATATATATATATATATATATATATATATATATATATATATATATATATATATATATATATATATATACACACACACACACACACACAGTTTGACATTTGTGCCAGGACTGAAATTAGAACTCCTACCTAACTAGTATTTTGTAGTATAGTGTTACGCACACACACAGTTTGACATTTGCCAGGACTGAAATTAGAACTCCTACCTAACTAGTATTTTGTAGTATAGTGTTACGCAGTTATCGCACGCACCACAGTGCTTATGGGGCTAAGGCCTGATGAAAGGGACTTCTAAGGTAACTGATAGCTGCAGGGGAAAGTATACTGGGTTTGAATGGACCCAAATGCTTTAACATGTAAACACACACACTTAATTTGACATTTGTCATGTCTGAGATTAGAACTCCTATCTAACTAGTTATTTGCACTATAGTGTTGCCCAGTTATCAAACACGTCACAGAGCTTCTATAGCTGAGGCCTGATGAAAGGTACTTCTGTGGTGACAGACATCTTTAGGACTGCTAATGTAGGGCAATGGGAAGTGCACTGCGTGGGGAAGGCATGTTCATTCCTAGATCCTACTGACATTTCTCTATGTAAATGAGCATGCTCAGTGTGACCTTGTATAGTACATGTAAGACTCCATTTCAGGAATTGTTGTACTCTAGTCCGGTTTGTTTTGTGCTACAGCCATACTTCTCAACCTGTTGGTGTAGGCGATAGCCTATCAAAATGGGGGGACAATGGGCCATACGGTGATTGTGACTATTTCTCCCAGTAATGTATGGATTTCTAGGGTTACAGGGCATGTTTTAGCAGACATCTGACATATATGCTGTTTGACACTGTCGTGTATTGTTTCAGTACCTCATGATATACCTCCTCAGATCATCACAGTAATTTACCAGAGGAATACAGGGTGGATGATGCACACACCAACATTATGGGTCAAATGCTATGTATTCTTGCACAATCCAGCCTGTTGAGAGGTGTGCCTACAAGCAATTGACTGCTGGAGCTGTGGAAACAGTCCAACACCTTGGTGATATATTACAATGGTGGAATCTCTGTGCATTTCTTTTCTGGCCTGGTCTGATTTCCAGTCCACAGTTGGGTAATATGAGTCAGACAGGCTCAGGGTGACAGGCAGACTCCAGATATATTTGTAGGGCATAAGATATGGGGGGGCTTGCATAGGGGTACACTCAAAGATTGACTGCACTTGGAGGGTCTTGTGTGTGTTAGACTGTCTGACCAGCCTGGAGGTGTGTGATTGTCTGACATATATGTATGTCCCACTTCATTGTGCTTGGCTGGCCACATTTTGGGGACAGGATGTTTGCATATGATGAGTGATCAGGGAAGGGTGTGTTACTCCCCATGGATGTAGGCCAGGGTTCTGTGGGTGCAGGCATGTCACCATCTTCCAGGGTTAGGACTGCCTGCAATGAGTGCATTTCCTTGTTTAGACTCCTAGCCCTGCCTGTCGACTGTACAGGGCATCACAGCACATCCACATTCATGACTTCTATATCTCATTGGTTACACAAATGAGTGTGGTTTTCAAGGAAAAGTGTTTTGCAAGTCACTCAGGGTTGAAGTCAGATATTACTGACAGTTGACCTTGCAGTTTCAGACTTCATACCCATCAGACATTCCATGCTACTACAATCATTCCATCAACTTTATTACATTATTAGAGCAGTATTTCAAAGGTGTCCTTCTCTTTGGACCTTTTTCACCCTATTATTCATGACTTTGGCCAGATTTCTGGATCTCTGACAATGGCAGGTTTTCTCTAGCAGTTAGCAGCATGGCCTTTCTTTGCCTTTTTTAGACTGTGTTATGTTGCTGTTATGGACCGCATGACACTCCTAACAGGGCTGTGTGGGTGAGGCACAGGCATTTGCCATAGGCCTGTAGGCCAGGTGTGAGCGATGCATGCCATCTGTAGCAAGGAGTGCATTCTGGTATGTTCCCAGGCTGCCAGCAGTGGACAACCCTGGGATGGCACCAGTAAGTTGAATGTGGGTGTTATTGATAATTGCTTTGTGTTTGTGTTTAGCCATGACTCTAGTTGACAGCTGGATGCTGCTTACAACTAGGGACATGTTACTGCATTTCTATGGGACTATGGGGGGTTAACACATCCAATTAAAGAGACTGTGCTGATATTTACTTAACATTTTGGTCCCATTTAGCATAGTGGTGTGCCCTATCTTTCAGACTACAGGCATAACAGAACAGTATCGACCACAGGTCAGATTGTTCGGGCATTGACATTTGTAGTTTCAGACTTCTTACCTTTCAGAGCCATACTGCCACTGCCAGACCTGCTGTGATATCACTGTGTAAAAGTCTGTGGGTGGGGATTTCATGGATGTCGCCATGTGGGGGCCTTTGCCAGGCATTTTTATATGGTTTTTACAGCTGATCTGCTGGGTGAGGCTGAGGCTGGGGTTGGGTATGGGCCCTCCACTTTGACATCCATGCATGTGACTTATGACCCCCCTCCAGTTATTTGGCTCACCACATATACTGCAGTGGTATTTGTCAACTAGGGTGGTACTGCATGGTGTGGATAGGCGATTACTGGGAGTACACTTCCTGCTGTCCCACAGAGCTGTCAGTTGTCTGCTGCTATCCCACTAAGTCACCCCATTCCCTTGCATGCTTGAATCAGTACCATAGATATGCTATCAGAGCATTCCACTCCATTCATTAATTTTGTTAAGGAGACTGACTTGCTTTATGCCTGAGGCTGTTGTGAGGATGGTGCTTGAGGGTTGACTATGTCAGATGCATACAGTACACTGCCTGTACATGATAGGGTATAGATGGTGTCTTCTTTGGCATCCATTTTACTGTGTGTGCCAGTCAGAGAGAGAGATCAGTCCCTTGGGTCCTACAGTGACAGTGTATGTGCTATGCGTTGCCTCTTTGCCAAGGACAGGGCATGCTTCCATCTGCCTACAGGGGCAGGCTAAGGATGTTCCTACTCAGTCCCTCTGTGCCATCATGGCACATACTATGAACATGTGTGCACTTGTGGCTGGAAAGTACTACAAGGCTTCACCGGATATGTCAAGGCAGTGGAACCGTGACTTGAGCATCCCAAACACATGCTCTATAATGATCCTGGTTTGTGCATGTGCATCATTATGGCATTCTTGTTTGGGTGTTTGTGCATTTCTGATGGTTGTCATCATCCATGGCTCCAGTGCGTAGCCAGGATCCCCTACCAGATGTCCATATGGGATGCCCCCACTGGGAAATGCCGGGCACAGCTGTGACAAATGCCAGATGTGGGAGTCATAATAGCTTGCAGGGCTGCCAGCACATACATTCATGATAATGCCCTAGGCATCACACATGATCTGGCAGTTGATGGAGTGGAACCCCTTGTTGTTTAAGTAGACCCTACCTGGTCACCAGGTGGTGCTTTGATGTGGATGTGCATGCAGTCTATGGCACCCAGTACCTCCGGGTATTCTGCTACATGGTGGAAGAGGCGCATATTGCTGGTGCTCTCCTTACAGCTGCTGGGGAAGTAAATGTGCTCAACAGCATGCAGTCACATGGCATCCAGGAACTGAAGGAGTATCCTGGACACAGATGCCTGTGAGACCACCATGTTATCCACAGTTGGTCTTTGGAAGGTACCTGTAGCTAGTATTCTTAAGACTACGCATACCTTGGTATTCACTGGGATGAGTTCCCCTCTGTTGGTTCTGGGTTTGAGGCGAGGCTGGCACAGCTCAACAAGTTGCTGAAGTATGTCCCTGTCCACCCTGTAGCGCTCTACTATCTCCACATCATGTAGCCCCTTTTAGGTTATCCTGGGTCTGAACACTCTTCTCCTCCTCCTCCTTGGTCTGGGTTGGTTGTCAGCATTCTCCTCCTCCCCACCCTCAATTCTCTAGCACATACTGATAGAATGTTTTGTTAGTTTTGTCAGTTTAAAATTACCCTGAATGTGTACACCAGTGGTGTAGAGTTTTTGGGAAAAACCAGACTGAAAGGTGTTTGCATAGTTTATAGTAGTGTGCTGGGCTGCTACCTGTGTAATTGACTGATTCAGATACACTCCACTTGCCAGCTGAGGTTGTTCTCCTTGAGTGCCTTCCTTCTGCAGTTTCCCTTTCCAATTTCCTCCCTGTTTAAACCCCGAGGTGTGCTGCACATACCCAGTGCTCAAATGCAAATAGTTCAGCTATTTCCTTTTTTTTTTTTTTTGTTTAAAACCTAGTGCGTGACACACACACTCATTTAGACAATGCAAACCATGCTAAGCAACCTCAGACACACCCCCTTCCTTAGCTGTGCTTAGCTAAGGGCAAACACGGGCTACTGAGCTCCAGTGTGCTTACAGCAAGCATAACACACACCCTTTTCATGTTAACTGCTCCTCCTGTCTACACAATGGTGTTAGAGGACCTACATGATTAGGTGCAGTGTGACAATTATAAGAAATTTTTGATTCAGTATAAATTCCCTCATTTGCATACAGTACTGCCTTATTCCATAGTTACCACATTTAGACTGGGCCTTTCCCCTTAGCAACCACTATTCCCTAGTATTGTTTTCATTCTGTATGCCATTGACTATAATGTCAAAATGCAGATTTTTTTTAATTTTGGTCACATTCCCATTTGTGCACCTCTGCCCTATGCTTAAATGGCCGAGATCGGCCAAAAAGAAAAGTTTTATTTTAGAAAATTTAAACTATGTTTCATGCCAATGGCTATATATTTGGCCACTGGCATGCCCAATAAGTGGAATACATGCTTTATTTGAGGCTGTCATGCCTCCGTTTTCTTATTTGCAGAAATGTATTCAGCTACTAACTGACTACATTTCTGCAGGTTACACAATTCCTGTGTGAACACCTGCCTGCTTGCTGAATTGCTAATTTACCTCATTTGCATGGTTTTCACCAGAAAATGAGGTAATTAGCATAAGGCAGTGGTGTCCGTAGTGTAGGAAAGCTCGTGCACGTCCCGGCAGCCCTTTGCTGAATCGCTCAGAGGACATATTGCATGCAGCAGCTCCTGCACTATTTCTGCACATTGTGCAGGGCTTAATGAATCCCAGGGAGTAGGTGCATGCTATCAAATTTGCTTGCATCCCATCAGTGCCATCAGACATATTTACATATTTGCTATTCCGTATGTAGCATTATCTGTGTTTTCATTTAATAGCACTCTAGAGTGCCTATTAAATTCAATTATGTAACCATGTATGTTCCAGGTATTTGTTTTGCACATTGAGATATGTTTCAGTTTAAATGACTAAATAAATCACTGGTATGCTTACCAGTGTTTTTAGTCAATTGTAGATTTTGTTAAATGTCTTTTTTTCTGAGAATATTAGACTGGCTAAAATGTTTTATTTTTTGCATAAGCCTGTCATTTCAGAAGTTTTTTTTTTTTTTTTTTGCAATATTGAAATGGCATACTGACCGGAAAAATGCACTATGTTGTGCCAGAAATTACACTGGGAGTGGGAGGAAGGTACATTTTTGATTTTTTTGAACTGTAAAACAACTTCCAGGCTACACCTTTCATCAGTATCACAATGACGCTTGGATGTCACGTATTCTGTTAGACAGTCACAGGCTGACAGTACTGCAGCCCATTTCATTTCTTTTTGCCTAAAATTGTATGCAAGCATAACATAGCCTGTTAGTAAAGTTTTGTATTCCAGCTCAGGAACTGAAACAAATAACTGTAAAAGGAAAAACTTCAAAGATCAATACACGTTAGGTTCAAGCAAGGCACCCTTTATTACTTGCAGCAAGGCGACAAAGCATGTAGGTACAAGGTTTGTCTGACGTTCTGGTGGGTCAGTATGTTATTCTTATACAGTTCTCCATGTCACACAGAAAATGTTACTAATCTACTGCTGACGTAGTTAGACACAGCTTTCTGTATGTTACACAGAAAATGTTACCAGGCTTATTGCTGACATGGTCAGATTATTGCTGTCTTGCAAAAACATTTGAGAAAAACAACCTGGCCTTGGGCTTATTTTAGCCCACCTTGTCTCTTCAATTCTTTCATTGTACAGTTCTAATACATGCGATACATTTTGTCTAGATTCGAGGAACATTTCTAGCTTTGGTACAAGTAGTGCCAACTGTGGTTTAAGCTTTCAAACGTCTATTGTTTTCTGTATCAAGACTTCTAACAGCTGCACATTTTCTCATGGCATAAGCAGAAATAGAATGTCTCTTGGTAGCTGCACATATTTTCATTGCATAAGCAGAGTAAAGTGTCTTTTATTAGGTTTCTAATAGCTGTGCAGATTCATGCAGTATGAACAGAATAAATGTATTAACCCTTTTAAGCCTTTAATGTACTAAGCATGCACATTGCTATTATGCATTTTCCTAACATTTCCCCCCTTTTAATACTTTTTTTCTACTTTCAAAACAAGCATAAACAGTTTTTTCTTCCCTTAACCTCTTCCTACTCAGGATTTGCAGTTAAGAGAGTCATTTAGTTTAATCCCATGAAAGCATTTTCAGTTTTTCAGTAACTCTTAGAGTTCAGCATCTTGGTATAAGGTTTCCGAAACTGAAATGTCTACAAAATTTTTGATTAGTCCTTTTATGCAGGGGATGCAGCAGCACCCACACACCATCAGTAGAGCTATCCCTACACAGATGGCAATCAGAATGTTCATCAGGATACTGCCCCACCCCCCAAACAATTTCTGGAAAAAGTCAGTCAATGGATTTGGTCCTGGTTTGGTCATGGCCGACACCTGCCGGATTACCTCAAGATGGTTGTCTAGCTTGTGTTGGTGGTCAGGAATATACGAACAGCACTCCTCCTGGATTAAAGCGCACATACCTCCTCTCGCCTCTAGGGTGAAGTCAAGAGCCATGCGATTTTGAAGTACCACTGTTCTCATGGCAGTCAGTTCATCGGTTACCAATTCTAGGGTAGAAAAGGTTGCATTACTCATTATTTCGAGAAGCTTAGACAATTTTCTCAGTTCCCAGATTTATTTTGTTGCTCCATATGCTGGTAATACGCCTGCCCACGATATAACAGTATCAGTCAGATCCATGTGTGACAGTCCTTTGTTATTCCCTGGGCCTAAGTTTTGATGTTTTTTCCAGGGTGCATTGATTTGTCCCACTGGATTGACAGGCTTCTTGATTTCTCGGACATTCCGAATCTTCCCTTGAGGTAAAACTGTCGTGTGTCGTATGGTATCCCAAAAAACAACTGCCGGACCAATTCTCGGGTAGCCATTTATATGCTTTTCTTCTGCATATAAAGTAACAATCTTCCACTTTAGTAGTAACTTTACTATACCCTTGCTCTGCATGAAACATTTTTCTGTCGATTATAGACAGTTGTTTGTAGAGATCAGCATTATGTTTTACTTCTTCAATTGTCCTATGCATCAGTTCAACAAATGAATCATAGCTCATGTTGCAATAGAATCTGATGTTATCGGATTTAGTGTAGCATCTATAGGGAACAGTTATGTTGCAATAGCTCCAACCCACCTTGACTGTATCATTCTTATAAAAACACACAGTTCCTTTCTGTCGAATAGACAAGTGCAATGCTACCTTATCTTTTGATGTGACATCTGATGTATCATGAATTAAGTTTTCCCAGGTCTTGTTAGCCCCTAGGGGAACTGCAGTTAACAGTAGCCCCCCATATGCTGTTGGTAAAGCTGTGCAAATCCAGCAATTCGAAACATTGAAGATTTCAGCATACACATATTTAATTGCCTGGTAAGTATTAAAGTTCGGGTGCCACTCTGCACGCTTATTTAGTTCTACTTGCATTGCTGAGAAAAGAAATGGCCACAATAAAAAGATTATTGTCACCAGTACAGTCAACAAGATGGTCATGTAATGTTTTTGTGGAAATGGTTGTTCTGCATTTCCGTTTTCTCCAGTTCTTCCAAGTAGGTGTATTTGGATCTTACTGGATTCTATCATCTTATTTTGGACACGTGATCTTACTCTCTGCCCTAATAGGACCTTCATCACTGATGGTTTCTTCACTGGGTTTGAGACGGATCAGTCCTATTGATCTGGCCCCCCTTTGTAGCCAGACATTCTGCTTAGGGTCCTGATGGAGAGGTAAGATCTTTGTCCAATTCAATGTTCTTTACCAGCTTGCAGTGCATCAGGTGTATCCACAAAGCTCGTTCTGCTATTTTGACTGCAGTAGGTGTCGAAAGAAGCCCCTGGTAGGGACCTTCCCACCTTGGCAATCCCCAGTTCTTTCGCTTCATGATTTTAATCCATACCCAGTCTCCTGGCGTCACTGCCACTTCCAATTTTTGTTTGATTTTTATCTGAAACAGAATTTGACTGCAACAGATGTTTAGAACTCAACAACTTTTTCATACATTCAGCTAGTGTAAAATCAGCTTCCTGGTCTGATGACATGAGAAGTTTCCACTGGGGTGTATAATAAGCTCTTCCAAACAGTTTTTCAAAAGGAATCAATCCTTTTGCTGTAGGGACAGTTCTCATGCTCAACAGTGCCAGTGGTAATCAGTACAACCAAGTTCTTCCTGTCTCCGCTATTAATTTTCTCAATTTGCTTTTTAGTATACCATTATGCCTTTCAACCAGCCCTGCAGACTGTGGATGGTATGCACAATGATTTTTTAAAGAAATACCAAAATGCTTGTTTAACTGCTGTATGGTTTGATTTACAAAATGTGTACCATTGTCACTGTAGATTCTTTCCGGAATGCCAAACCTAGGAATAATTTCCTTGACAAGTACTTTTGCCACTGTAGCTGCATCCGGATTTTTGGTTGGAAAGGCTTCCACCCATTTTGAAAACATATCTATGACAAGGCAATACTTTTTATTTTCACATTTGTTCAATTCTATGAAATCCATACAGATAGTGTGAAATGGATATGGTGGTGTGGGGAAACTCCCTTGCTTGGGCTTTATCGCCCCCTGTGCATGATGTTTGTTACAAATCTGACACATCAGACAAAATTTTTTTTAGAGTAGTTTGTAAATCCGTACGATGTTATTCATCTCACATTGCTGCAGTCCTTACACTTGGGTAGTCCGCTGTCCTCGGTCGGCCCGAATATCAAAGTATAAGGCTGACGTCTGTCAAGGCGCATTTGACTGACATCAGGACGTCAGGGTACAAATGCGCATGACCGACGTCATATCCTCAGTCTTTTTTGCCGCATGGTCCGATGCAGAAGCAGCGTTGCAAGTGCCGGTTGGCGTTCTGAAATTTTTCGAATTCGGAGTTTCAGACCGAGTCAAAGTTGGCCAAGTACCCCGTTGGGGAATATTTTGGTTTTTTCTTGCCTCAGTGGGTTACCGGATGTCAGAAAAAGTGAATAACTGTATTTCTTGTGGGAAACAGATACCGCATAGGGATTATCATACTTTGTGTATTCCTTGTTTAGGGCCTGAGCACGACGTTGTTGGGTGTCGCTCTTGTGCTAGATTTAACAAGCGCACTATAAAGAGAAGGTTAGATTGTGCCAGGTTAGTCTTCGGGAAGCGGTGCAATTATAAAATGCCGTCGGATGCTCCGCCCGCTTCTTCGAAGAAGAGCAAGGACAAAGCAGCTAAGCCTAGGATAGAGGAACCGTCCGTACCGGACGCCGGTTCTTTAGAGGTCTCGGTGGAGCCGGTGGTTCTGCCAGAGGTGTCTTTGGAGTCCCAGGGAGAGACTTTGTTATTGCAAGATGTGGCCTCTCAGGAGGCAGGCCAGGCTGAAGGGGCTTCTCAGGTTGCTGTACTCCCCTCCCTTCCTAGGGTGGTTAGGCCCTCTCCTTCTGTTTCTAAGGCTTCTCCCAGGGGCAGGCCAGGTTTAGCTTCAGTTGGTGTCACCCCTAGTTCTTCAGGGACTGTGCCCAAGAAGCAGATGCTTAGAATGGCAGAAGATTTGATTACTATGATTAGAGGTTCTATGCCCCCTCCTGATAAGAGACCTAGGGTGGAACCTGAGCTTGAGAGTTTTGAGCAGGCTTCGGATGTTTCAGAGTCTTCGGCTGAGGACTTGCAGGAGTATTCTCCTTATTCTGATTCTGATGTGGATGATTCTACTCCTTCTGCTTCTCCTCCTGAGGATTTTTCTTTTTCAGAGACTCTTCATTCCATGAGGGAGCATTTTAAGTGGGAAGGTCAGGACTTCTCTGATTCCAGGAAAAGGCTTAGGGAATTTTGTTTTACCCCAGCATAGGCCTTTGGCTATACCTCCTGTTCTGGATGTGGTGGAAGATGTTTTTGCAGAGGCTTCCCTTAATCCTGATTCTTTGCCTCCTGCTCCTGTTAAACCGGATAGGTATTACAGGGTGCCTGAAGCTCATAAGTATCTTTTTAAGAGTCCTAGGGCAGACCCAGAGACTGTTAGTCAGGGGCCTAAAGGTGTTAAGGCTTCTGTTGTTAAAAATCCGGTTCCTCCAGATAAAGAGGCCAGGGCTTTGGATAGATGGGGAAAGAAAGTTTATACTTCTTCCACACTAGCTATGAGGGCTTTGAATTGCCAGTTTCACATGTTGAAATACCAAAACTATCTCCTTTCACAATTGAAGTCTAAGGTAGATGCTCTGGAAGGTATTGAGTGTAAAGAGTTACAAGATTTAGTACATGTTTCTGAACAGGTGGGTAAGCATTCTTTGCAATGTGGTTTTGATGCTGTACAGGCCTCGTCTAGGGTGGCTGCCACTGGGTCAGTTCTTCGCAGGCACGCCTGGCTGAGGGATCAGAATTTATCTGAGCATGTTAAGACAAGGATTTTAGATGCTCCTTTACAATCTGATGTGTTGTTTGGTTCTCCTGTTGAGGCAGTCTTAAAGAAAATGGAAGACAAGGCTAAGTCTATGCAGACTGTTAAAGATTTTTTGCAGGTTCAGCCTCCGAAGTGTAGTAGAAATTGGCCTACCAAGGGGTGGGCGTAGCCTTCTTATGATTCCCTGTCTAGGGGTAGGTCTAGGCGTGGTAGGGCAGAGCTCAGGGCTCTTTCAGGCCTAGAACAGGGAGTTCACCTGCACAGTCTTGGTGAGGCAGGTCAGTCCTTTCGTAAACAGACCCAATGACCTACCTTTTCAGCTGCCAGAGCCTTCTCGGCTGGCAGCACCTTTGGGAGGAAGGTTGGCACTTTTCAAGGAAAATTGGAGTTTGATTACTCAAGACAGATGGGTATTGGATATCATACACCACGGTTACAGGTTTTATTTCCATACCTTGCCTCCCTTCAAAGGCATGCCAGACGTTCCTCCTCAACAAAGACTAGAGGCTCACAAGCAAATTTCTTTGTTGCTTCAAATAGGGGCCATACAGCCGGTTCCTATGCCAGAAGTGGGCCTAGGATTTTATTCTCGCCTGTTCCTAGTACCAAAGAAGGGGAACACGTGGAGACCAATTTTGGATTTATCTACCCTCAACACTTATCTGGACATTCCCAAGTTCAAAATGTTACAACAGCTTTTACCTCTGCTGGGCAAGGATCATTGGATGGTAACTTTGGATCTCAAGGAGGCTTACCTTCATGTTCCTATCAGACTGAGTTGCAGGAAGTATCTGCGTTTTTGGGCTGGGACTTCTCATTATCAGTTCTCTGCATTGCCCTTTGGCTTATCTACTGCGCCCAGAGTGTTCACGAAAGTTCTGGCTCCAGTGATAGCTTTCCTCAGGCTAAAAGGAATACAGATCTATCCTTATTTGGACGATTGCCTGATTCTGGCTCCAGGAAAGGACGAGCTTCTTCATCATTTGGAATATGTCATAGCAGTCCTAAGATGCCTGGGGTATTCGGTGAACGAAATAAAGTCCAGTCTAGTACCCTCTCAGGACATGTGCTTTCTGGGTGTAAGACTGAATACAGCATCCCAGATGGCCTTTTTGACCCCGGACAAACAAAAGAATCTTCCCCTTTACTTTCATCAATTGTCTCATCAGTCCAGGCTGACTGCAAGGACAGTCCTTCAAGCCTTGGGGTTCATGGCATCTTGTATTCTGGTGCTTCCCAATGCCAAACTGCATATGAGGAAGTTACAATGGTATCTCAAAAATGTATGGACACAGCACTGCCAGGATCTGGACACTGTCATTCAAATAATACCTTGCATTCAAAAGGAATTGTTGTGGTGGGCTCAGGAATGTCACCTAAACAAGGGACTCTCTGTGACCCGGCCAGAGGCGAGTCAGATTTTAACGACAGATGCCTCAGACAAAGCTTGGGGAGCTCATCTGAATGGAAAGTGGATACAAGACAAGTGGCCTGCCAGACTACAACATCTACATATCAACTTGAAGGAGATGTTAGCAGTCCAGTTTGCATTAATAGCTTTCAAGGAGTTACTTCTTCCAGGGCAGGTGTTGATTCTAACAGACAACACAACTGTCATGTGGTACATCAACAAGCAAGGGGGAACACATTCTTATCCTCTATGCAGGCAAGCAATGATTTTGTGGGAGACTGCTCTCAGTTTACAAATAAATCTTCAGGCAAGGTTTCTGCCGGGAGCACAGAACTCCTTAGCAGATGTGTTAAGCAGACAAATCATGGATCCCCACGAGTGGAAATTGGATCCTCATGTATTTCAGACATTGACAGTGTCATGGGGAACTCCAGACATAGATCTGTTCGCTTCTCCACTAAACCACCAGCTGCCAAAGTTTTGCACGAAAAAGTTTCATCCCACAGCTTGGAAAGTGGATGCTCTTTCTTTCAGTTGGAAAAATCTTCATGTGTATGCCTTTCCACCTCTGCCTCTCCTCCCAAAGGTACTTCTAAAGGTCAGACAGGACAAACCAAGGATGATTTTAATAGCTCCAGATTGGCCTCGACAGCACTGGTACCCATTACTGAGAAGTCTGGTACGGAAGCCTCCATGGCCTTTTACCTTCGATTCCACACCTGTTGTCCCAGGAAGACAGTCATTTGCTCAATGTCAAGCTTCACTCTCTTCACCTAACAGCCTGGCATATTCTGTTTTGAACCATAGAAGGTCTCAACTTCCACAGCAAGTTTTGAATGTGATTTTGGAAGCTAGAAGGCCTAGTACAAGGAAAGAGATAAATGGAAGAGATTTTTATTTTGGAGTGCAGCAAAGGATTTTGATGTTTCTGAGCCTAATTTAAGTGTGGCTCTTCAATATCTTACTGAGTTATTGGACAAAGGTTTGTCCTTCTCTTCTATTAAGGTTCATGCTGCAGCAATTTCGCTCACTATGATTGTGACCCACCATTGTTTTCTCATCCTTTGTTCAAGCAATTTCTTAGAGGGGCAAAGAATATAAGACCCACGAAGAGCTCCTACTCCTGCTTGGGATCTCAATTTTGTGTTGGAGAAACTCACTCTACAACCTTTTGAGCCTGCAGCTACTGCTGAATTGAAGTTTTGTCATGGAAGACTGCTTTTTGTTGGCTATTACCTCTGCAAGAAGGGTTTCTGAGTTGCAGGCCCTTATGGGTTGAGCCTTTCTTAATTTTTCATAAGGATAGGGTATCTTTCATTACTAATCCTTCCTTTATGCCTAAAGTGGTTTCTAGTGTGGCTTTAAACCAAACTATTCATTTGCCTACTTTTATGCAAATCCCCAAAATAAAGGGGAAAAGATTTTGCACACTTTAGATGTACACAGGCAGTTGCGATATTATTTGGACAGAACTAAAGGGTTCAGGCAGTCTCAGCAGTTATTTGTTTCTTTTGCTTTGAGTTCTCAGGGCAAGCCTGTGTCAAAACAAACTATTTCTAAGTGGATTGGGTTTTGCATTGCTTTCTGTTATTCCCATCATGGCAAGGAGATTCCAGCTGGGATTAGGCCTCATTCCACTAGGGCTACTGCCACTTCAACAGCTTTTTGAGGGGTGGCAACTAAGGATATTTTGGAGGCAGCTACTTGGAGTTCAGTGCATACTTTCTCTAGGCATTATCACCTTCCACTGTACTCTAAATCCAGGGCTGGTTTTGCCTCTGCTGTTTTGCAGGGCATTTTGGCAGCTCCTGCTTCATTATAGTTTAGCCATCCTCCCTTACCTCTGCTTTGGGATTCTACCCAAGTGTAAGGACTGCAGCAATGTGAGATGAAGAACATAGTACAGTTTTGTACCTACCATAAATGTAGATGTTCGAAGATCCACATTGCTGCAGTCCAATTTCCCTCCCTCCTTCCCTCTGTACTTTGAGGCGGTTGTGTGTTGGGTTGTCAATATGAGGTATATTGTATATATTGTATATATTGTACATATTTTTAGTGTTAGGATGGTTGGTTGTTTGGTTGTTGTCTTTGGATTTTGACCTTTATTTTTAGGGCCTTCTGACATCTGGGGCAAGAAAAGACTGAGGATATGACGTCGGTCATGCGCATTTGTACCCTGACGTCCTGATGTCAGTCAAATGCGCCTTGACCGACGTCAGCCTTATACTTTGATATTCGGGCCGACCGAGGACAGCGGACTACCCAAGTGTAAGGACTGCAGCAATGTGGATCTTCGAACATCTACATTTATGGTAGGTACAAAACTGTACTTTGTGAACACATGGTTCATCAGCTGTACTATCCCCCCTGTTGAGACATGGCACTGCCCATGGCTTAACAATGCTGTATAGCGAAACAAATTGGAGGGTAGTATCGGTTTTCCTTCTTTAGAGATGTACAGCCCCTTTTCGAGGATCACTTCTCTTTTTATCCATCGCTGTTTTTCAGCTTGTGTAGTGAGTGTCTGCATTGTTTTTAACATGTCTAGATCTAAAGTTTCAGATGGTTGCAATTATTTAAAAGAAATACTTCTGTGGTCGCTTGTTTTGCAGCTGTATCAGCTCTCTCATTACCTTTTGAAATCCTATCCTGTTGCTTGGTGTGAGCTGTACATTTGCAAATGGCCACTTTCTGAGGTAACTGAATAGATTCTGTAAGATCTAAAATAAACTGTGCATGATTTATAGGTTTGCCAGTAGAGGTTATCATTCCCCGATGTTCTTCATCTCACATTGCTGCAGTCCTTACATATGGGTAGTCCGCTGTCCTCGGTTGGCCCGAATACCAAAGTATTAGGCTGATGTCGGTCATGGGCGCTCAGATCTGACATCAGAGCGTCAGGGTATAAAAGCGCATGACCGACGTCATATCCTCAGTCTTTTTTGCCGCATGGTCCGATGCAGAAGCAGCGTTTGCAAGTGCCGTCCTGCGTTCTGAAATTTTCGTATTCTGAGTTTCAGACCGAAACCAAGTTGGGCTAAGTACCCCGTTGGGGAATATTTTTGTTTTTTCTTGCCTCAGTTAATTCTGGATGTCAGAAAAAGTGAATAATTGTATTTCTTGTGGGAAACAGATACCGCATAGGGATTACCACTCTCTTTGTATTCCTTGTTTGGGTCCTGAGCACGACGTAGTCGGGTGTCGCTTTTGTGCTAGGTTTAATAAGCGCACCATTAAACGTAGGTTAGATTGCACTAGGCTTGTCTTGAAGCGGTGTAATTATAATATGCCGTCGGATCCTCCGGCCCGCTACTGAAGAAGCGCAAAGACAAATCTTTAAAGTCCAGGCAGGATGAGTCATCCGTTCCAGACGCCGGTTCTTTAGAAACTACGGTGGAATCTGTGGATCCAGCCGAGGTTTCAGTTGAGTCTCAGGGGGAGGCTTTGATTTTGCAAGATGTGGCCTCTCAGGAGTCAGGTCAGGCTGAGGGGGCCTCTCAGGTTGCTGTTCTCCCTTCCTTGCCTAAGGTGGTTAGGCCTTCTCCTTCTGTCTCTAAGGCTCCTTCCAAAGGCAGGCCTGGTTTGCCTTCCACGAGTGTCAGTCCTAGTTCTGCAGGTTCTGTGCCTAAAAAACACATGCTTAAAATGGCAGAAGATTTAATTTCTTTAATCAGAGGTTCTATGCCCCCTCCTGATAAGAGGCCTAGGGTGGAGCCAGAGGTGGAAAGTTTGGAGCAGGCTTCAGATTACTCAGAGTCTTCGGCTGAAGACATTCAGGATTTTCCTCCTTATTCTGATTCAGACGCAGAGGATTTCACTCCTTCTGCTTCTCCTCCAGAGGATTTTTCTTTTTCAGAAACCCTGCATTCTATGAGGGAACATTTTAAATGGGAAGGTCAGGATTTCTCATATTCACAAAAGAGGCTTAGGGAATTTTTGTTTTTACCACAACATAGGCCCTTGGCTATACCTCCTGTTTTGGATGTTGTTCAAGACGTTTTCTCCGAGGCTTCCCTTAATCCAGACTCTCTGCTTCCTGCGCCAGTTAAGCCAGACAGGTATTACAGAGTACCTGAGGCTCATAAATATCTGTATAAGAGTCCAAGGGCTGACCCAGAAACTATTAGCCAGGGACCTAAGGGTGTCAGGGCTTCTGTTGTAAAGAATCCAGTTCCTATAGATAAAGATGCTAGAGCTTTGGATAGATGGGGTAAGAAAGTGTATACCTCTTCCACTTTAGCAATGAGGGCTTTGAATTGCCAGTTTCATATGTTGAAGTATCAGAATTTTCTCCTTACTCAACTAAAATCTAAAGTGGATGCTTTGGCAGAGGGCATAGAGTGTAAAGAATTACAGGATTTGGTACATGCCTCTGAACAGGTGGGTAAGCATTCTTTGCAGTGTGGTTTTGATGCTTTACAGGCTTCTTCCAGGGTGGCTGCCACTGGTTCTGTTATTCGCAGGCACGCCTGGCTTAAGGATCAGAATTTGTCAGAGCATGTTAAAACTAGAATTTTGGATGCTCCTTTGCAGTCTGAAGTTTTGTTTGGTTCTCCTGTGGAGTCTGTCTTGAAGAAAATGGAAGACAAGGCTAAGTCTATGCAGACTGTTAAAGATTTTTTGCAGGTGCAGCCTCCTAAGTTTAGCAGGAATTGGCCTACTAAGGGATGGGCTTATCCTTCTTCTGATTTACAGTCTAGGGGTAGATCTAGACGTGGTAGGGGCAGAGCTCAGAGTTCTTTCAGGCCTAGAACATGGAGTTCACCTGCACAATCTACAGGTGAGGGCAGGGGCCAGTCCTTTCGTAAACAGGCCCAATGACCTGCATCTTCAGCTGCCAGATTCTTCCTGTCTGGCAGCTCCATTGGGAGGAAAGTTGGCACTCTTCAAGCAAAATTGGCTTTTAATCACCCAGGACAAATGGGTGTTGGACATTATAGACCGAGGCTACAAGTTTTATTTCCATACATTGCCTCCTTTCAAAGGCATGCCAGATGTTCCTCCTCAGCAAAGGGTAGAGGCTCACAAGCAGATTTCTTTACTTCTTCAAATGGGGGCTATACAGCAGGTCCCTCTGTCAGAAGTGGGCCTAGGATTTTATTCTCGCCTGTTTCTAGTACCAAAGAAAGGAAACACTTGGAGGCCAATTTTGGATTTATCTATCCTCAACACATACCTGGACATTCCAAAATTCAAAATGTTGACGTTGCAACAACTTCTACCTCTGTTGGGCAAAGATCACTGGATGGTAACTCTGGATCTCAAAGAGGCTTATCTTCATGTTCCTATCAGGCCCAGTTGCAGGAAATACCTGCATTTTCGGGCTGGGACTTTACATTATCAGTTCTCTGCATTGCCCTTTGGCTTATCTACTGCGCCCAGGGTGTTCACAAAGGTTCTGGCTCCAGTGATAGCCTTCTTACGGTTAAGAGGAATACAAATTTATCCTTATTTGGACGATTGCCTGATTCTTGCTCAAGACAAGTACGAACTTCTTCATCATCTACAGTATGTGATGGCAGTGTTAAGGTGCCTAGGGTATTCTGTGAACGAAACAAAGTCCAGTCTAGTACCCTCTCAGGAAATGTGCTTTCTGGGTGTGAGACTGAATACAGCTTCCCAGATGGCCTTTTGACCCCGGACAAGCAAAAGAACCTTACACTTTACTTCCATCAATTGTCTCTACGGTCCAGGCTGACTGCAAGGACAGTCCTTTAAGCCTTGGGGTTCATGGCATCTTGTATTCTGGTGCTTCCCAATGCCAAACTGCATATGAGGAAGCTACAATGGTATCTCAAAAATGTATGGACACAACACTGCCAAGATCTGGACACTGTCATTCAAATAATACCTTGCATTCAAAAGGAATTTTTGTGGTGGGCTCAGGAATGTCACCTAAACAAGGGACTCTCTGTGACCCGACCAGAGGCGAGTCAGATTTTAACGACAGATGCCTCGGACAAGGCTTGGGGAGCACACCTCAATGGAAAATGGGTTCAAGACACGTGGCCTGCCAGACTTCAACATTTACATATCAACTTGAAGTAGATGTTAGCAGTCCAATTTGCATTGATGGCTTTCAAGGATTTACTTCACCCAGGGCAAGTGTTGATTCTAACAGACAACACAACTGTCATGTGGTACATCAACAAGCAAGGGGAACCCATTCGTACCTCTTTGCAGGCAAGCAATGATTTTGTGGGAGACTGCTCTCAGTTTACACCTCAATCTTCAGGCAAGGTTTCTACCAGGAGCACAGAACTCCTTAGTAGATGTTTTGAGCAGACAGATAGTGGATCCCCACAGAGTGGAAATTGGATCCTCATGTATTTCAAAAATTGACAGTGATATGGGGAACTCCAGACATAGATCTGTTCACTTCTCCACTAAATTTCCAGTTGCCAAAGTTTTGCACAAAAATGTTTCATCCCACAGCTTGGAAAGTGGATGCTCTATCATTCAGTTGGAGCAATCTTCACGTCTATGCCTTTCCGCCTCTGCCTCTCCTCCCCAAGGTACTCTTGAAGGTCAGACAAGACAAGCCCTCCATGATTCTAATAGCTCCAGATTGGCCTCGACAGCACTGGTACCCTCTGCTGAGGAGTTTAGTACGGGAGCCTCCATGGCCTTTGCCTTCGATTCCGCACCTTTTGTCTCAGGAGGGCAATCATTTCCTCAATGTCAGGATTCAGTCCCTGCATCTAACAGCCTGGCATATTTGGTTCTAGAACCTGGAGGGTCGCAGCTTCCACAATGTTATTTTGGAGGCCAGAAGGCCTAGTACAAGGAAAGTTTATGCTGATAAATGGAGGAGATTTTTAATTTGGAGCAAAACAAAGAGCTTTGATGTTTCCAGGCCTGATTTAAGTGTTTCTCTTCAATATCTTACAGAATTATTAGACAAGGGTTTGTCTTTCTCCTCTATAAAAGTTCATGCTGCAGCCATTTCTGCTCACTATGACTGTGACCCTCCATTATTCTCTCATCCTTTGTTTAAGCAATTTCTTAGAGGGGCAAAGAACATCAGACCCCCGTAGAGCTCCTACTCCTGCCTGGGATTTCAATTTTGTGTTGGAAAAACTTACTTTACCTCCTTTTGAACCTGCAGCTACTGCTGAGTTAAAGTTTTGTCTTGGAAGACTGCTTTTTTGTTGGCCATTACGTCTGCTAGAAGGGTTTCTGAATTACAGGCTCTTATGGCAGTTGAACCCTTCCTAATTTTTCATAAGGATAGGGTATCTCTGCGTACTAATCCTACTTTTATGCCTAAAGTGGTTTCAAATGTGGCCTTGAACCAATCAATTCATTTGCCCACTTTTATGCAGATCCCCAAAATAAAGGGGAAAATTTTGCACACTTTGGATATTCACAGGCAGTTGCATTATTATTTGAGCAGGACTAAAGGGTTCAGACAGTCTCAGCAGTTGTTTGTTTCTTTTGCTTTAGGTTCTCAGGGGAAACCTGTTTCAAAACAAACTATTTCTAAGTGGATTGGCTTTTGTATTGCTTTTGTTATTCTCATCATGGTAAGGAGATTCCGGCTGGAATCAGACCTCACTCCACTAGGGCTACTGCCACTTCTACAGCTTTTTAAGGGGAGTAGCTACTAAAGATATTTTGGAAGCAGCTACTTGGAGTTCAGTGCATACTTTTTCTAAACATTACCACCTTCCTCTTTATTCCAAATCTAGGGCTGGATTTGCCACTGCAATCTTACAGGGCATTTTGGCAGCTCCCAATGCTTTATGATTTTGCCAGCCTCCCTTTACCTCTGCTTTGGGATTCTACCCATATGTAAGGACTGCAGCAATGTGAGATGAAGAACATAGTACAGTTTTGTACCTACCATAAATGTAGATGTTGGAAGATCCACATTGCTGCAGTCCTAATTACCCTCCCTCCTTCCCTCTGTAGTTTGGAATGGTTGTATGGTTTGGGTGGTAGCTGTTATTTGTACATACCTTTTGGGAAGTATTCTATTTTTGGCTGTGGCCTTTCTTTTTAGGGCCTTCTGACATCTGGGGCAAGAAAAGACTGAGGATATGACGTCGGTCATGCGCTTTTATACCCTGACGCTCTGATGTCAGATCTGAGCGCCCATGACCGACGTCAGCCTAATACTTTGGTATTCGGGCCGACCGAGGACAGCGGACTACCCATATGTAAGGACTGCAGCAATGTGAATCTTCGAACATCTACATTTATGGTAGGTACAAAACTGTACTTTTTTTTTCACTGTTGTGCAAACACATGTACAGTGGAAAAAGCGTACTGGCTGTCAGTAAAAATGTTTACACATTTACCCATTTGCTAGGGTACATGCCTGTGTCAGCGCAATCAATTCTGCTGCCTGTGCAGATAAATAGTGTGGTAAAGATTTTGCTTCTACAATCTCAGTATTAGACTACTGCATATCCTACTAGGTTTTTTCCTGCATGACCCCTTTTGCACGAGCCATCCACGTAATATGTCACCTCGGCATTATCCAAGGGGATGTCCGTGAGATCTTTTCTAATTAGGGTCTTTTGCTCAATTACCTGCAGACAGTGGTGGGGTGTGCCATCTGCAGGAGTTGGGAGCAGCATAAAAGGATTCAAAGTTGTACATTGAACAATTGTCATATGAGGTTGGCTCAACAATATAGTCATGCAGGAAAGATGCCTAGCAGGGGAGAGATATGCCACTTTTTCTTGCAGTAAAATGATCGCGACTGCATGGGGCACTCTCAAAATGAGAGGGTGGAACAAGACTAAGGCTGAAGCCTGTACTGCCATTGCAGCTGCAACTACTGCTTGTACACAGTGAGGTAAGGATCATGCCACTGGGTCCAGTTGTGATGAATAGTAAGCAATGGGGCGTTGCTTATCCCCATGCTGTTGTGTTAATACTGATGTCATGTAACCCTGCTTGCAATCTACAGTATGGAAAAAACATTTATGATAGTTTGGCAATCCCAGAACTAGTGAGGACACTATTAACTGCTTTAGTTTACAAAAGGCAAGACTCCACCTCTGGTGTCCATTGTAACAAATCCTGTGCTGCCATAGGCATCTTATATATAAGGTCAGTTAAGAGTGCAGATTCCAAAGCATAGTTTGGAATCCAGCTTCGGCAAAAATTAGTTGTCCCCAGGAAGGACATCATTTCCTTCCTGGTAGTGGATTTTGGTGCTTGTAAAATTGCTACTTTTCTGTCCTCATCTAACGTTCTGCCTTCCTTGGATATTCCATATCCTTGATATTTAACATGTTTGGAATTACAGTGCAGCAGGTATTGCTTGTCAATGTCAAGGGAGGGAAACTTACTGATGGCTATGCTCATTAGTTCCTCTGTCACAGTCCCTGGACCAGTCGTAACCAAGTCCTGGCTGTACCAGTAAAACATTTCATCCTCCGATTGCACCACAAAGGTATTATTTTGTCACTGTGCTTCCATACCCTGCATGGTTGGGACTACTGCTATACCAAATATTTGCATGTAGTCTCTGCCCAGGAGATTTACTGGGCATTTTGCAGAAACTACAATTTTGCTTTTCTGTGTTAATCCTGAAACTGGATCAGTTATTGCAATGTTATGGGAGAGAGGCTCCCGATACAGCTGTCCATTAGCTGCTTTGACCAGTATGTAATCAGGTGACTCTGTTTTCTGGTAGGTTGGAGGGGGTGCATCAGGGTCCGTGTTCCCCTGAATCACACAAAAATTTGACCTCCCTTCCTTCTACCAAGAGTGTAACTTCTGGTTTTGTGTCTGTTAAATAGAGCTCCAAGCTCAATAAAGCTAGGTCTAATATTTTGTTTTCTTCATTGTCACTTACTTCCTGCACTTCCTCTACTCCCTCTTTCACATTCTCATTTGTCCTTTCTTTACTAGCCCCTTCTAGTGATTCTTGACTATCATATAGTCAGTCCTCATCCTCCTTGTCTTCCGTTGTTGCCTTCTTATTTTTCCTGCGATCCCTTGCCAAATGTCCCTTTTTACCACATTTAAAACATTCTCCTCTTTTCTTACGCCCTTCAAAGTCCTCTGATCGCTGATCAGACTGCTTGTTTCCCTGTGCGTTTTTCTTGCCCTTTTTCCCAGACTGTACTACATAAACTTCTGCTCAGTCTTCTACAGAAAATACTTGAACATTCTTTTTACTATTAAAATGCCTTTCGGCATGTCTAGCATATTCAAGTACTGATTGTAACCTGCTGGTACGATGGTCTACAATGTGTTTCGTAATAAAACTGCTTATAGGCGCACTACTGCCTTTTAAAAATGCATTCTTTAACTGCTGTTCATATGGGGAATCTTGCGTTTGATCTTCAGGAACCTGCATTCCACAGTGGTTATTAAAACATTCTAACAATCTGGCATAGTACCGGTCAATTGTTTCACCTTCTTGTTGGATGCATTGATTAATGCAAGTCCAGTCTGCCCTAGGTTTCCATTTTTCAGAGATGCGGTCTGTAAGACCTTTTACTCTTGTGTCAAATTCTGCGCTGCTATGTGGGAGGGGTCTTTGTGCAGCATCATGAGGATTCCAGTTGCCACAAATCATGTACCAATCTGGCCCTACAATTTGTCTAACTACTTTTTCTACTTCTCCGTTTAAGTTAACCTCATTCCTTGTAACTCTTCTGAGAATTTTCTAAAATTAATCTTCGGATGGGGAATTCCCCTCAGTGGCTTTCTGGATATCTTCTGGAGTCCAAGGTCTATATACTAAGATAGTTGGGTCCTGATTGTCCTGACCTGCCTGAGGATTAGGTACTTCTATAAGCAGGCATATTTCTTCTTCTTCTCCTATAGATTGTGAATTCTTAACTATTTGCCATAACTCAATACCTTCTTCTGAATTACTTGCCTTTGTTCGGGACCTGGTCCCGATGGGATCTCTGATTTTAGTTTGTTTTAGTTTTATAATATCTCTGTCTTCAGTGACCACATGATATAGGGGGTGGAGTAACCTGTTCACTCGCTTCATATTCTGGTAAGGGAGGCGGAGGTGCTGATGCTATTACTAAGTTATCCTCCTTATCTAAAAACATTGCTTTTGAATCTTTGTTCCTTTGGTCCCTACGGTTTACTTCCTCCAGCCACCTGTGTGCTTGAGGAATTCCTAATCGTTGTTGCTATTTTACCTGACCCTTGGAATCGTTTTTGAGTTATTTGATAAGTTTGATAAGCGAGGATGTTTCTAATTTTCCATCAAATTCATATTTATTAACCCATTTTGAAAAATATCTAATATCGGCGCCCTGTGACTGCAAATATTTTGCGTCTTCCATTAACGGCAGGTTCTGGGGTGTTTTTGTGCAATTATTACCCATTTTATTTTACCTTTGATTGTTACGTAACTTTTCAATTTTAACGTGTACCATGGATTTTTCAGAATGACTGCCTACTTATTCTGTTTCTCCTGATCTATGACAAGACAGTACTCTTTTTTTTTTTTATCCCTGACCATAAGAAAAATACAATCTGATAAGCAATACGCATCTAGTCCCTGATCTAAAATGGAAAAAAGTAGATCCACCTTACCTGAGCCCACGTGATTGATCACCGATTCGCAGAGACCCGTCCTTCAGTCACAAATCAGAAAGTGGCTGGCCTCTTTTGACGACAATTCAGTTGGAGGGCTTTCCATATAAGAAGAACTGATTTGGTTTCCTCCCCGTATGGTTTCAGCCACCTGGCCGTCTTGATCCGGGGCGAAGAGAGGGTTCCAGTCCGAAGGACCAATCTGTAAAAGGAAAAACTTTATACACATTAGGTTCAAGTAAGGCACCCTTTATTACTTGCAGCAAGAAGACAAAGCATGTAGGTACAAGGTTTGTCTGACTTTCTGGTGGTCAGTATGCTATGCTTATACAGTTCTCTTCATGTCACACAGAAAATGTTACTACTGCTGACATAGTTGGACACAGCTTTCTGTATTACACAGAAAATGTTACCAGGCTTATTGCTGACATGGTCAGATTATTGCTGTCTTGCAAAAACATTTGAGAAAAACAACCTGGCCTTGGGCTTATTTTAGCCCACCTTGTCTCTTCAATTCTTTCATTGTACAGTTCTAATACATGCAATACATTTTGTCTAGATTCAAGGTACATTTCTAGCTTTGGTACAAGTAGTGCTGACTGTGGTTTAAGCTTTCAAACATCTATTGTTTTCTTTATCAAGACTTCTAGCAGCTGCACATTTTCTCATGGCATAAGCAGAAATAGAATGTCTCTTATTAAGTTTCCGGTAGCTGCACATATTTTCATTGCATAAGCAGAATAAAGTGTCTTTTGTTAGGTTTCTAATAGCTGTGCAGATTCATGCAGTATGAACAGAATAAATGTATTAACCCTTTTAAGCCTTTAATGTACTAAGCATGCACATTGCTATTATGCATTTTCCTAACAATAACCAAGAAAAAAATCTCTGTTAGCAGCAACAGCCCATATATGATACCGATGACTTAGAAGTAATAATCCAAAAGTTTTTATTAAAAACTTGAAATGAATTTTAAGCCTTTTCATCCTTTCAAATTAGGACTTCATCAAAACAATACATTTACCACAACACCTAAACGCTAAAAATCAAGTCACATGACAAAAAGAAAAGCCAACCACCATTGAAACCAACACTGGAAAGAATGAATATTTATATGAATACATAAATAAATGAGTCTTAACAGAGTTGCCTAAAAGGGGCCGAGGCCTTATAATATGAAATATAACTAAAATATATATTTCTATTTAATAACAGACTAATATAATAAAGATATGAAATAATATACAAATACATAAACATGTTGATTTAAAAATTCTCAACAACCTTGTATGTAATGAAATAAAGCCAAACAAATCACCAATGGGCATGAAGGAAAACATTATAAAATATTCCGACATATGATGCATAAAATATTCCCCAGTGAAGCTAACTGTAAAAACGTATACATTTTTATTTAAATACTAAATTTAAAACATATGTTGTGTGTTTTGTATTCTCTAACCAACCTGAGTTTTCTACCCCAAAGGTACTAATGATAAGCAATACGCATCTAGTCCCTGATCTAAAACGGAAAAAAGTAGATCCACCTTACCTGAGCCCACGTGATTAGTCCAAAAATCAGCTGAAGGACTTTTCTATTATTTTTGGGAATAGTTGCTGTCAGTAAGAAAAATAAGTCTTTAATTCAAGTAGAACTGCTCTTTCATCCCCTAAAGGCATGACAAATCATATCACTCCATATATTTCATATTCTGATGCATCACAAATTATATGTCTAACTTTTGATAATAGCATATCAACACCTTATCTGAGAGCTGAAAAATAAAAACAAGAGACTTTCAAATCATGGATTTAATGTATGGGTCATTTAACAGAAAAGGATACACCATTCTGACAGGAATGTGAAGGCCATTCCCAAGTGCTATGTGTTTGAAAGAGTGACTGGCATTTCTTAGTTTGATCAATTCATATGGAAAGTGCATCTTTAAGCAAAATACATTCTTAGCATGGCTATATACATTGTCTCCACTGACAAGACCCATATTATTTTATCAGTCTGAGCAAAATACTTTCACAAAATGTAAAGTGATTCATGACTTGTGATAAGTGCTGGTATACTGTGATTCAGACTTGCCAGCATCACTTGCTTATGATGCCGTATCATATGTAACAAAAACGCCTATACAAGCTGTGTTATACCTGTGCAAATTTACATCTGGATGCTGAAAAAGATTATGCACTGATTTAACAGAACCATTTTTGAATAACCCTGTCAAAATTGAAATAAAAATAATATATTCATGATTGTAGTGGATGCCTATTCAAAATGGATAAAAGTGGTTTGTCTACCTGAGATCATGTCTGAAGCAAATAGTATTCATATGAAGGCATTTTGCTGGTTATACTTTTCTGGATTATAGCTTAACTGACAGTAGAACTAAGTACATTATAGCAATAACCCACGCCTGGGTGTAGGTAATGCTGGATTTACCCACGGTTGGCGTGGTTTGGTCCCGAGGGTGTAGCCCGAGGGACCAAACAAAGCCAACCGAGGGTAAATACAGCATTACCCACACCCAGAAGTGGGTTATTGCTATTATACCATGACATTATTTAAGAAAATAAACTATTACTTTTCTTAAATAATGGCATAGTATAATGCCTGTTTACTGCCCTTCCGCAGATGTCTGGCATCCGCGGCAGTTCTGATGTACTGCGCGCCTGCGCAGTACATCAGAGCTGTGGGCAAAAGCAACGGTGAAAGCAAGACCTTCGTTGCTTTTTTTTTTTACTGTTTTTGCTATGTTAAATGGGTTTAACATAGCAAGACAGTTTTAAAATAAGCAACGGAGATGTCCGTTGCTTATTTTAAAACTGTCTCGCTATGTTAAACCCATTTAACATAGCGAAACAGTAAAAAAAGCAACGGAGATCTTGCTTTCTCCGTTGCTTTTTTTTTAAAACCTGTCTCGCTATGTTAAATGGGTTTAGCATAGTGAGACAGCTTTAAAATAAGCAACTGAGATCTCCGTTGCTTATTTTAAAGCTGTCTCGCTATGTTAAACCCATTTAACATAGCGAGACAGTGTTTTAAAAGTAGTTATACTAATGGAAAAAAGTCCAGGCGACCGGACCTTTTTCCATTAGTATAATTCGATTTACAATGTGCACGCTGGCCAATCAGCGTGCACGTTTTGGGGGGGTCATGGTACAATAAAGAATAATTCTGTCATTTTTTAAGTAAATTGGAATAATCCATTGCAGTACTACAGGAGGGCATCATGCAACAAATGGGTTAAATGAAAGACTTGTACAAACTTCCAAGGCAGGTATGAAGAAATTATCAAATACCATGACTGGAAATAAAGATAACATTTTCACTTTTCAGTAACAGATAAGGGTCACTGTTGTATCACAAGACAGGCGTCTGTAGAACTGTCTTTGAGGTATATTAGAGTAAGTCTGGACTTGAAATCAAATTTTACTGGAAATTTCAAAAAATGCATACTTCCAAAACTTGCAACATTAAAAGAATGCAGGAGAAATGTTATTTAATTTATCTTTAAGAGGCTGTCATTAAATGAATTCCAAAATGGATTCCTAGATTTATATTAGCTTAGATAGTCCATTTTTTTCATACTGACTTTAAGGAAACAATTCAAAACAGATGACATTTTAGATCAGATGAAGCCTAGAACAGCAGTGGCAAAGGGCACTGCCTTTCCAGAGTAAATTACAATTGTATAGAATGAGACAGTATCTATGATAATGTGAAAAATGGAGAGCACAGTATTTTCAGTCCTGACTTATTCTCTGACTCAGAGACAAACTTAAAGAATTGTGAATGTGATGTGTCAGAGAATGAAGAACTAGTGGCAGAAGTGATAAAATCACAGAGTAAGAAAACTATCTTTTGATCTACAGATTATGGAACCATATAGCAATGGTTTTGAACCTACGCAAGAGTGGAATGCATTGTGTTTCAGTACTACATTCATCCAGCTAATGTTTATTGTTGTGTCACTTCCAGTTCCTGTAGAGACTCCACAAGCAGCTAATGCCAGGCAGATTGTTTACTGAGCAAATAGGGAATGAAAGAGATGTGACCAACCCTCCTACTGCTCAGGTTACCTTATTTATGGACTTTGTGTGCAGACAGTGAAACACTCTCTTACCTCAGCACATTGTTAAATACTTGTAAGATAAAGAAGATGGCGGTGCTGGTGTGTGGGTAATGTAGTATGTTGAGTAATGCATGTGGTTCTGTATAAGTAAGTCCACAAACCTCTGTATAAAGTGACTGCACATGTGCACAGCAGTTTCTTTGCATTCAGTCTGTACTCAATCTGTGCTTGGCTTCAAGCATGTTCTAATCTCTATGTGAGTTTCAATGTAGCAATAACCTGTTAGTACATTTAGACAGAACTATCCTGAGTAGGAAGTGAGTGCAGATCACCTAACATTTACAGTATAACAACTTTAGCATTACACATTTACTGCCCATGACAGACGCACTTTTTGTTAATGCAGGTACATAATCAACTTAAAACATGACCATTTAAGTAGTCTTTCCTTTGGAGAACAGTACAGACAACCAGATAAAACCCATCTTCTAGCAACAGAGCACAGATGACCATTTAAGTAGTCTTTCCTTTGGAGAACAGTACAGACAACCAGATAAAACCCATCTTCTAGCAACAGAGCACAGATTTGAAGTAGTTTTGGATTTTGTCTGAAATGGGTCAAATGACCAGCTCACTTACCCTGTCCCCAAATTCCAAGAAAGAAAGAAACTGATAGGCAATCTAACAGTGCCAGATTTTAAAAATACCAACACTGCCTTTTCTGTCCCCATTTGTGACCTCCCCGCTAAATATATATTCCTACTCCGAGACCACACTACAATGAGGAAAGGGCAAAAATCCCGATCTTCACTGTACTGCAAAAAAATTCACAAACTTCGAGTACATGAATATTTGACAATGTAAGCATTCTATATTCATGTACTCAGTGAATTGATGGGTAACCATGTTTAGCACTTTTATGTTTGTTTGTAAGACGTTTTATAACTTATTTTTACACATAGTCCAAACATGCGCGCACACACACATACAGAGCAAAAAATTTCAGTTTTAACTATCTTGGTAGAATAAACTTGCATAACTAGTTCCTGCATCTGGTGTTTTTTTAAACGTATTCTTCTCAAAGCATGGTACCCCTGTTTGCCAGACATTTCCATGTAGCGATATGTTTAAAAAACTAGACCTTCTCTTTAGACCTCAGGAAGACGGTTCAGATTTCAATGGCTATAATCTGAAAGATCTTGTATAAAAATCCTTTTAAATTTCAAACCAACAGTGAGCATTACTGAAAGTGTCATTTTACCAGCACTCGTATTTGATGATAGCACAGTCACATTTGGTTACATTAATAGCACTTTAAAACATCTAATTATTATGAATATACATTTACTGGCAAGCAGTGGCGAATTGTGTGCCATGGGATCTTGTCTGTTTTCAAACCATGGGCTTCCTGCACACATTTTTAGGACCATGCATCAATTCATATCTTTTGAGTCTGATCATTCTCATGTGTAAGGCTATGAAAAATATCATTATGGAATTAATAAATAAGGACATAAGTAGCTTACAAACATTTGAACCCACTCACTTTGAGTCATCAAGGGCAGATTCTTCTTACTTAATCTTCTTTGAGAAAGTTACTGAAGCAAAAGATGAGGACAAATCTGTAAACACATACTGCAAAGTCATTTAGCACCATCCCCCACTCAGCTGTCACATATAACTCTCCCAGATAAATGTTAATTCCTATGTAACTCATATGATAGCAAATTAGCTCTCAAATAGACCACAGAAAATTAGGGTGGACAGCGCTACCTCTGCCAAAAGACCAGTCACTAGCTGTGTCCCCCAGGGTTCTGTTCTTGAGCCCACATCTCTTTGGTATTTACTTCTCAGAAGTCAAAGTAATTAAGTGTTTATGGCTATGTCTGCAGAAAACTGTAAACTTGGTTACATCATAAACTCCCTAGAGAGCATCAAAATCCTCCAAGATGCCCTTCCCAAGAAATAGGTGGTGTCAAAACCATGGGCTAAAACTAAATGCCAAGAAATGTATAATTATATCCTTCTGCAAGCATGACTTCTCCTACAACTCTCATATTGACAACACACCACTGAAATGTTGATGCTGTAGTCATGGATTTGGGAAGTAAGTCAAAAATTAACTGTCCTTTGATCACCACATGTTCTCTATTGTAAGGAGTTGGGAGTGTGGCTTAATGGCTAAGGTGTTTGCCTTACAACCACAAGGTGCAGGGTTTGAGTCTCACAAGGGATAATTGGCTAGGCTTAAAAAATGGTTCAGAAGGCCAGTTAGCTTAGTACTAAAAGACTAAAAAGACAGTCTTTTTTCATTTCGCAGCTTGCAACTAAACATATGGCATCCTAGTCCGAGGGTATAATCATTCCATTGTACTCTGCTCTCATCAAGCTAAGCTTAGAATACAATGCCTTATCAAGCATGTACCTCTTCAAACACTTGTTGCAACTAGAGTGACTACAGTACCGTCTCACTAAAAAAAGTCAAGGGCCTAAATCACAAATATATGAAAACTATCTCAAAGCCTTTTCCCTTTTTTCTTAGTGTCATAGAGACAAGTAAGAAGCATGCTCTGCATCGCTTATTGACCCTCAATAGAGCCTGTCCTGTCTCACCTATTGAACATTCCAATGGTAGTGTGAACACCAACTCAAGGTATCTCAACCTCTTTTGCAACATAAATTGACCATGCTGTGGGGATAGGCATGCATTGCAGAGAATATATTTTCTATGCAACCATCTTCTATTCCATATAAAATGAAGAGCATCTACTCTATTCAAATGTAATTTTAATGAATGGATGGATGGGAAGCCACAAATTCACCCCCAGATAAGCACCCATTTCCCTCCTGGATAGAGGCAACATATCCATGTTTTGCCCATCTGGATTTTTCATAAACAAAATATAAAGGCTTAAGACTGCCATATGACTGTAAGGCTGGCTTCTTAAGATCCTCACAGATAAATAGCCTAGAAAGTATTTATGAACCATGAATTCACCTTCCTGATTGGTTTAAATTATATTTCTTGTTTAATATAGAAAAAATTGTTAGAGGGTAAACGAGGTCGTTTCTGATTGCAAAATCAACACCATGTTCCCTGGTCTCTTCTGGAAGTTTCCCTTGCCAGAAAAAAGTGAAGTCCTTCTCCCTGAGACATCCAGTGGATGGAAGCCTTGTTTCCTGGAGAACTGCAATGTCCCATCTGCAATCTGCTTCACTCATGGTTAATGACTGCTGTCTTCTGGGCATCACTGATCTGTAGATCTTCTGTAAGGCCTGGAGTCATCGTCCTTCTGTTCCATGTGCCTAGCCTAAAGGCTGGCTTATTTTGTTACATTTTTGTTTTTCCAGGTGTATGGTTAATGAGCCACCTGTTGGGGGTTCCAGAAGTCCCACGCACCCAGTGGAGCAAGTGGACCATGGTAAGGCAGTCCATATTTGGCTGGGGGCTGACTAGCTTAAGGCAGGCTGCTGCTGCCCAATGAGATCAAAAAATCTCTCCCACCATTGGAAGCAACTCCTGGCACCTCACTCTACACTTGAGTGTGTTGGCTTGCCAGTAAGTGATGCTTCCTGTATTGTGTCACCACTCACAAAGCAAAGCTGGAGTGTCCTCTTCAGAGTCCAGGCCTGAGCAAGTGAATTTTGGGGAAACAGCTGATGCCCAGTGGCCGGTCCCCTCTCTTCATGCCAGTGATATAATCCAAGGGGAAAGAAAAGGCCAGTACAACTTGGCATCAGTGTCATCATATGAGCTACCAGAATGAGGTCGAGGATAACCTCAAACTACCTTAGGGACACCATCTCCAGATTTTCCCACAGGATTTACTCTCAAATCCTTCACCCTGACTAAGTATTGCTGCAAGGCAGTGGAGGTTTTAAGTCCAAGTTTACCATCTCCTAGGAGGGCTGCTTTGCCAGGTCAACGAGCCTCACCTGCCCAAAGCAACTGGTTTTAAGGTTCCAGTTACCTGCCTTCACCCCGTCTCCTTTCAGTACAAACAGTTTCACTAGACTTAGAAACTAAGTCATACCACCAAATATGGGAAATGAGAGACTGATGAAAATCCAGCTACAAACACCAGTGGCCACGCTCCTACTTTAACTTTTCTACCCAGGAAGTCAGTGACAGATTCTATGATAAACTTAGTGCTGCCATCAGTGAGATACCCTCCCATGAACTATTACTTATTCTTGTCAGTTTTAATGCCAGAGTTGGCAGTGACCATCACAGCTCACTATCCTGTCTGGGAGAGTTGAGAACAGGAAAGATGAATAAAAATACACTGCACCTCCTTGAACTTTGTTCCTAATATGACCTCAGCATAACCAACACCTTCTTCAATGTCAAACACAAAGTTTCATGGTGGCATCCAAGATCAAAACATTGGCACTGACTTGACCTTGTCCTTACCAAAAGGAGCAGTTTAGGTAGTGTCAAGATAACTCAGTTATTACAGAGCAGACTGATACCAGCCACTTGTTTGTAGTAAAGTGAACATGCAGATGTGAAGGTTCTTTTACTTTAAAAAGGAAGGGAGCCTACACAGTGACATAGGCAAGACTCGTATTCAAGTCTGCTCAAGAACTGGAAGAGGCTTTACCCTGCCTGGATGGAAATGACACCAGCAAGAGAGAGGGAAAACTATGGGAGGCTATCTATAACACTGCAATATCTATCTTTGTGATGAAGATAGTCAAGTGTGCTGATTGGTTTGAAGCCCTCATTGAAGTGCTGGCACCCCTGATTGAGAAGAGACAGGCACTGTCTGCATACAGGTCCTTGCCCAATGAGAAGAACTTGATGGCATTCTAGTATGCTCAAAGGCAAGTGCAGCGAGTAGCTTGGCAGTGTGCAAACAATTATTGACTGCAACATGACTTCAAGATTCAGCAGGCACAGACATGGTAACATGCAAGGAATGTTTGATTGGATCAAGCAAGCTATTAGTCCATCATAAAGGAAGATTTCCCCACTTAAATCAGCCACAGGTAAGGTCTTGAATGACAGAACCAAGCAGATGGAATGATGGGTGGAACACTGTTTGCAGCTATATGCCAGAGAGACCATAACTACAGAGAGAGCCCTCAATGCCACCAAACCTTTGCCAACTATGACTGAACTCGATGCTGAACTCACCTTGGAGGAACTCAACAATGCACTAAAAGCACTCTCTTCTGGAAAAGCCCCTAGAAAATTTAGTACTCCTTCAGAAATCCTTAAATGTATCAACAGTATCCTATCTCAGAGCTGCATGCAATACTTTGCCAATGCTGGAGAGAAGGTAGTGTACCACAAGATATAAGGGATGCTAACATAGTTACTATCTATAAGTATAATGTGACAAAAGTGATGGTAATGACTATAATACTATCTCCCTTTTTTGTACTGAGGAGAAGCTGTTTGCATGTTTTGTCCTAAAGAGTGCCCACTTTCTTGCAGAGCGTTTACCCCAAGTCTCAGTGTGGATTCAGAGCCAAACGGTCAACTATAGACATGGTTTTCTTTGTTAGGCAACCACAAGAAAAGTGTAGGGAGCTGAGCAAACTTCTGAATATTGCCTCCATTGATCTGCCCAAGGCATTTGACTTTGTCAGTGGGAAAGGGCTGTTTGCGATTATGCAAAGATCAGCTGTCCTGCAGTACTGTTTAGCATAATCAGGGCATTCCATGAAGGCATGAAAGGGGAATATAATGGATCCACATCTGAACCTTTTGAGATACTGAGTGGAGTAAATCAGGGGTGTGTACTGACTCTTGTTTTGTATCTTCTTTTCAGTATCGCTCAGTACCAACACTAAGGAAGAAACTCATAAACCCGCATATCATCACTCATAAGACCCATTATAGAGTACAACGCCCCTTTTGGTATGTACCCACAAGACATTTACAACAACTGGAAAGACCACAGAAGTACCTCAAAAAGAGGATTACTGGCCTCAAACAGATGCCTTATGCAGACCGGCTCCAAAAACTACTCCATTGCATATCGCCTACGCAGGGGCGATCTCTGCTTAACATACAAAGCTATGTCAAACCCAGAGCTGTTGGACATGCTCCACTTAAAGAAATCCCAATCCCTCCGAGCTACATGCTCCAGGGACCTAAATCTTGTCACCACAATAAACAGAACATGCTGGAGGGATAGATTCATGTCCCAGAGACTTCCCATACTCTGGAACAGACTACCTATCTATGTCAAACAGAGCTCCTCATTAGCACTCTTCAAGAAAAATCGTGATGATTGGATGGGAAATGGGAAATTCACCCCGGGGATCACTTCTGTGGCTCTGCTCGACAGGGGCACAGGAAAATTATTTCCTTGGGTGGCGAAAGCCAGGGTACATGTTTTGGCTAATAGCCTAGTACCTACCTATGAAACCTATATGTGGAAATACTCACTTGTAATGTACCTAAACCTCCAAAACCTCCTAAAGGCATCTCTCAGTGGCCCTGCACACACCCAAAAAATACAGCACCTCACAAAACACACAACTGTGAAAAATCATAGTAGCCCTGTTTCCAGGCCCATAAGGCAACACACCACACAGCCAAACATTCTAGTTTATTGGGGATTCCTTTGTAAAACATACTGATGTCCCCATTACCAGGCTAAACAAGGAGAAGATCTTGGTGAGCTATTTGGAGTTAGGATCCAACAGATCACATGTGCAATTAGGTCTTAAAACCACAAGTACCAGTATGATGTGGTCATACTGGTTTCATTCTCAGACGGGGTGTCTTCTGTGTGGAGTCTGTGTGTGCTCATGTCTGATTCCTCCAGGTGCTCCAGTTTCCTCCCACATTCTGAAGACATGCAGCAGGTGGACTGCATATGCTTACTTGGCTGTGTGTGTCTGTGGAAGAGCTACTGTGGCAGGGTTAGCCCACCCAGTGGTGTAAACCTTCACTCTAGATGACTTTCACTGTTGAAGTGACACCCTGACCCCATTGGGAAAAGGGGTTGTGGATAGATGAATAGATAGACATGTTAATAAGTACTGTAGTTAAAATATTAACTTTAAACTCATAGACTTAATTCTATCCAGTTTGTTCACAACTAAATTACTCACTTGTCAATATAACAAAGGAACCAAAGATCATGGCTTATATGATAATGTGCCTCTTTATTTCAATCAGTTTCCTTCCTTTAAACTATAACTACTGTTGTGCATAGGTAATTACTAAGTTTGCCATTGAAGAACTTGGCCCAAATTTTCAGTTGCCCTAAAGCAATTTATGGCCAAGTGACTTGGTTATGGTTGCACTCTAAGCAAGTGAGAGATAAAGTAATCAAACTCTGTATCATAGGAACTACAACTCACAGCCATAACCCTCTGCACCAACTGCTAGAATATAGTAAAAGCAAAGGGAGAGGAAGGATTTGAACTCAAGCTCCTAAGACAGGAAACAGCTGCATTAACCCACTACAGTAATTTAACAATCTGGCAATTGGTGCAGAGGATTAAGGCTCCAGGCTAAGAGCTGCCTTCCCTTGTACAGAGGCTTGATCCTAACAATGGCATCTCACACACACACAGTTTCATTTCAGCAGTAGTGCAAACGCAATGACAGTTTCCAGGCCTAAAAGCTTGTAAGCAGCATGTTTCATTTCAGCAGTGCCTGACTTAATTTCCATTCAGGGTGCAACAATGTCCAGGCACATAGTCAAAGAGGTGGTTGGGATGCAGTTGGGTGATAGGCAGAGCTTTCTCAAGGAGAGTTGAAAACTGATTTGGGTGAGGAGGAACTTCCACTGGGAATGACACATACATTAAAGAAGTTATTAGTTTTAATAAAAAAAAAAACATTTATTCTTATTATTTTAATGGGACCCCTGAAGCTGTGGGCCTCAGGTGAGTGCCTATTTCACCCTTGTCATAATCCACCACTGTTGGTGAGGCTGTTGTTCTTAATGGTCATGCTATAACCACTCCCCCACTAGCAGTATTTCTTTTTTTATGTATGCCTTTATGGACTGAGATTATACATGGGCATCTATAATCTTGTGATTTCTCACTTACATGTATGCATATGTAACATTTTAGCCTACAAAACAAGAATAACCCTAAGAAAAGGCTTGCCATTTAGAGTAATGCTAATACAGTCAATTAGCAGCAAAAGCAGCTATAAAATTTTACAACTTATAAGAACAGTATAAGCAAAGATAATTTTGCCAGTTGACCATCCGGTAGTATTTTCTCTTCTTATAACTTTTTTTGCACAGTACTGTGGTACTATTAACCCCTTAGACAGGCGTCTTCTTTTTAGTTGTACTCCCTTAGCTGTTGCTAGTTAGACTTGTTGCCGCTAACAGTTCATACTATTTTGCCAAAATACATGATCGCTTATTCTCAACACTGATTTTCAAATAGGTTTGTCAAAGTATCTGTGATTCTTTTTTTTCTTAAGTACTTGTAATGCTGTCAGAATCATAACTGAAGTACAACTAATTTTGAATTTGTATGTTTCACTGTTCACGGAGTCATGTTGTAGTCCTCTAGAAAGTACAGAATTATATCATAAAAGTACTGAATCATTTAAATACTTGCTTCCTACCCTCCATTTCTACCATCACATTCTTTTACATGGTTTATATCACATACTATCAACATTTTAGAGCTGCTTTACTTTTCAAGGGACCTACGTTCTCTTCCAGAATATTATACCAGCGATTAGGATGTCTTTTTCAAATGGAAATCCCCTTTGAAATGAACCAAAACTGTTGGGAGAATTGTGTGCCTGTCTTACACGTACGCCCACTATGTCTTTGTGGTACCCTTGAGTACCACATACTTGAATACTTGACCCTCACAGTCAAATAGTAATCTCATTTTCCTCTTTGGGTTTAACTCTGCTATATACTGCAAAGTTCATAATCTCAGCATTTTAACCAGCACCCTGTTTACTTTGAAGTTTCCATGGTCAATTTTCAGTCACTGATACTTACGCCAGATAACTAAAGGACATCAGTTTCCTGAAAACCTCAAAGAAGGTTTCTGTACTTTGTCCTGGAAATGCTTTATTTCCAGTAGAGTCTGGTGACCTTTGGCATTGAGTGTTTTCAGCAAATCACTACCATGATGGGATAGATGCTGCAACAAAAAATGTTTTTGGTGATCTCCAGTACCTGGATAATTTGTAGATGATATTGGTAGCCTTAATCTGAGCTGTGTTGTAGTTGCAGTCACTGGTTATAACCAGGTCAGAGAAACCCTACCTAGGCCCAATACAATGTTCTGTTTAATTGCATGGTTCTGGATTCTTTTCAGTGTTACTTTGGAATCCCAGTGGGTTTGGATGCTGGCATCTATAGCCACAAAAATGGACATATCTTGGCTTTTGTACTCCTGCATCTGCTGATATGATGACACTAATGGATTCTGCCCTTTGCCTCTCCTCTGCATGAGGCACTGCAGAGGATAGTGCAGTAGTGGTAGCTGCAGATTCATTGCTGCCTTTTGGATCTACCTGGGTGTCAGATGTTTGAATGTTGGATGTACTTCACCAGCTTGGATGTGGCATTTCTTTCATCTCAGTAGACCTAATCAAGTACCTAACTACTGAGCCTTCACAGATGGGTTTGGATCACATTTCAGTTCAGTTCTGGTTCAAAGGAAATACTTTAAGATTTGTTGCATGTCGACTTACTAAGGACGAGGGCTATGCTGCTAGTTTTGCAAGTCTCCGGAAACCCAGGTAAATCTAAAACCCTTTCTAGAGAGCTTAGACAACTATCTGGAAAAGTATGTGGAACAGTAAATTAACGTTTTGCTTCCTGTGTTGGTTAGTGGTGAACATGCAGTTGCCCACCAAAAAAGGGAGCATATTCCTTATAGTGATCCAGATTGCATTGGAAGCAAATCTCAGTGTAGATGTCATTACAGCATGGCACCAGTCCTAAATCTTTGATTGTATCAGAGGATCAGTGGAATCATCTACAACATGGGAAAGCACAGAAGTGACTGTGCTTATAATCAAGGGAAATGCAGCTCTGATCAGGTTCTGCTGTATCCAGTGTTGAGAAAATGACTAGTGGGTGTGACTTTCATAGACTGAAGAGGAATTTTTCTTTATGCCTACCCTCTTTTTCCTATGTATACCCTCTTTTTCCACAAGATTCCTTGTCTCCTCGCAAAATTTGAAGCAGGAAGGCCCAGGCTTATCTTGTCAGAACCTTGTTCAACCAGTAAAAATCTTATTTGTTCTAGGGAAAGTTTCTTGTTTGCCACATGATGCTTCCACTCTGTAATAGCCTGTCTGCATGAATCTCTGGGGTCGATTTCTGCAGTTGTTGCTCTCATTATTTGTGGACCTCCTGGAGGAAATCAAAGAGGTATAGCTGTACACATAATGTTCAGAGGAAAAAACTCTCACTTGTAAAGTAGCTCATTTTAAATCGGTTGATGAACTTGCAAGTTTGCATGAGTTACCTCACCCAGCAACTGACTTTTAGTTTCTGCCATATCAGCACATCATAACGTAGAGAGAGGGACTGTGGTCTAACATCAGCTGAATAAACAAGCTTTGAATGTGGTACTCTGGCTCTGTCTCATGATGTATACATGTTCTTCATACAACTTGAATTTCATTCTGGATTTGGATACCTGACCACCACCTGAGCTCACTGACATGGCATACCTGTAATAGCTCATTGTTTATAGGCTTTGCTTAAATCATATTGATTTATACTGTCTTTATTTTGCTGGATACTCTGATTGGTATTCCACGTAGACTGAGTGTCTTTTAGAATCATCTCTACTTCTTTCTCAAGATAACTTCACCTTTTTCACTCACCTTGTTTATCTTCTTGCATTTTTCACACTGAGAGACTATAACTTCTGCAGCTTAGATATTCAGTTTGTGCTGCAGTTTTTCTTCCATATGGTACATGACTTCAGGAAGACGATGCAATTGCTTGTCTCCTTTGTTCATTGTAAATACGTCACAGCTAACAAACAGATTCTACACAAGTAGGTTACCCCATGCATTCTTTTATTTTCTGCCATCGGTTAGCTCAATGTCCATTAGCTAATATTTTCATGGGTTATTTCACTATAGAAATGGTCGCTTCTAACTTGTTTTAGCAATGTGTACATGGAGAAAATGTGTTGCATGGCACTGCTGCCTAGACGCACACCTTTGATATATACAATAATCTAACTCTAGTTCAGGAGTTAAGTGCCTTCTAGTGTGCCTGGTTACATGGCTCCACTTTCTGAGCCCCAATTTTGGCCTTTTGATTCTGTAGCTGATCTTTCATAGGGGCTTGTGACTTCTGCTTTGAGAGCACCTTTCAGTGTAATATGAGACAAATATTTGATGCCCAACATATTGCTTTAGCTTCAAGATGAGTATCGGCAGTGGCTGTATTTCTCCTGGTCATCTATCCTGCCTGTGTCAGCTTGGTTTCTTCAGTTATTACTTACCACAGAAGGACTAGTTGTGATTATCACACACATGATATTAATCCTTGAACATTAGTCATTATTTTCATATGCTTTCCACAAATACTGACAGAGACTGAGTACTGAAGATTAAATGTTTGGGATCACACACATAATATTAATCCTTGAACATTAGTCATTATTTTCATATGCTTTCCACAAATACTGACAGAGACTGAGTACTGAAGATTAAATGTTTGGGAATGACCACTTATCCTAGATGAAAGGATGCCTTGGTATGGGAATTTTCAATCACATAGCAAACTACAGAGTGGGAACTTGAAAAGTTAACCAGGTGTCTATCCACTAATGAGCCCTCCTGATATACTGAATATGAATGTCTTATATTTATGATGTCTTGCTTTACAGGGCACTCTTAAAACATAATTAAAAGTTGTATCTGGTTGCAGTAGCATATCACTACTTTGACATGTTTTAAATATCTTTTATTTTTAGGGTGGATCGTCAGCAAAAGGCACAGCACTGAGAAATGGATCAGATGCAGATCTTGTTGTTTTTCTTAATTGCTTCAACAGCTATGAACAGCAGAAAGCAGAAAGACGTGATGTTATCAACGAAATTAAAGACATGTTAAAGAAGTGTGATGAAACAAATTCTTTTGAAGTAAGCATTTATGAAAACCGTTGGCCTAACCCACGTTCTATCAGCTTTGATTTACAATCCAGACACCTACCAGATTCAATTGAATTTGATATCCTACCAGCTTACGATGCCTTAGGTAAAGTTGAAAGTATGTGTAATCCTAACATAATTAATAGATAATGACGTTATGTATATAATGACAAATATATTTAAGTTATGATATTGTTTATATAATTATAAACTTGTTTATTAAATAAAATAGTATTTCAAGTAGGTACTAGCAATTAATTATTACAGTATATACTATTGTAAAGTATGCAGTTTACTCCTAATATAATAATGTACAACATTATATACCATATAGATGAAGATAGCTTAAAAAATAAAATGTAACCGAAAGGTTCTGTATTGATGGGAGGTGCAAACGTGAACCATAAAGAGAGAAGATGCAACCAAGGATACTAAAATGTTAAAATCTGCCTTTGGGTGTTTGCTTCAAAAAATGCAAGCATATAGTGCTATTAGACTGATCTCTTGCCAGAGTCAGACCACAGTTGTGGATGCTCTTCATGTTTCACTGTTGCTCCCGACCCATCCAAGGTAGAGACATCCACAGGTTCCACAGTTGAAGCATCTCATGGCATACCAGACTCCAAATGGGTCTCAGTAGAGGCCTTCGAATCAGAAGTAGCGGGTATCAGGGGCTGCGAAAGCACCTCACTGAGTATCAGCAAACTGGCGACTGGCTTAGGAGAAGTGTCATCAGCAGTTTTGGACCTCGGCGGCCTGTCTTGGTCTTTATCTTTACTTTTTTTGGAATTCCGGTAGTCAGATGGTTAACCGACATTTCTGGATAATTAAACCAAGAACCGAAATATTTAGAGGTGAAGATATACCGACGACGTATAGCGCGCTGATTAAATAACGCACAAAACCTACAGCAAGGTACATAGTAGTCGGGGCCTAGGCAAGGAATACAGTATGAATGAAAATCTTTGTGAAGTATTTGCTTTCCACAAGTAATGCAATCATTAACTTTTACTGACATTGGTAAGGATCAAGAAAAAGTTTCCCCAATGGGGTATTTAGCTTTAGTTGAAGACTTCGGTTCTGAAACTTGAAAATGAAAATTTCAGGAGTTGGCCAACCGGCACTTGTGAACTGCTTCTGCTTCGGGCACTGCACGGCAAGAAAGACTGATGTAATGGCATCGGCTGCATGTTTTATACCCCTGACAACCTGACGTCATGGAAGAAGGGACAGCAACCAATGCAGGACCCAAGACTTAGTTAATCAGGCCGACACAGGGCTACTGCAAAGCAGGTAACCCAAATGTAATGACTGCAACAGTGAATACACTCTAACATCTACATTTGTGGTAAGTGTACACAACTGTACTTTCAGTACCCACTGCAGGTGACTTTACAGAAAAGATGACATCAAACATATGAGCACTTTCATCAGATAAGCATACCAACTTCTAACCACCATTTATATACAACCCTTGATTGATCAATTAACAAAGTTATTCAAATTTAAAGACACAATACAAAGGGCATAAAAACTGTGCATATGGACCCTGTTTAAAACTCTTAAAACCATTATAAATACAATACAATAAAATGAGAATGTAAGACTTTAAATGCATATAAAATAATATCAAACAAACAATATAAAATTAAAGTAATATTTAAAATCATTTTAAATTTGTTTGTGTTGCGTTGAGCAATATCTAGCTGGAAGTTGTGATTCTGTTTTTTTCAGTTAAGGCTTGTTAAAAAAACCTGCATAGCCAGTGATAAGTGGGAGTAGTTCACTTCATTGTTATTCAGTTTCTGCCTTATAGAAGTGGTACAGTTTGAATTATTTTCTGCTTAAACTGTGAGCTTTGGCCAGCTAAGACCTGCATGCAATCAACTGAATGTATAAGTGAAGTTAAGTAAATCTTTATCTGCACTTTTTTCAAATAATACACAATTTAAATTAATTTGTTTGTGTTGCATTGAGCGATATCTAGCTGGAAGTGGTGACTCTGTTTTTTCAGTAGGTCCCCACCCTCCCTGTTTTTGTTTTGGTTTTAATCTTGGTGACTTTGAAACTGCCCGCCCCTCTTGTAAATTTGCACTTGGATACTCCTCCTGAGACCATCTCATTTGCTCACTCAAAAAAAAAAATTGTTCTTTTATCTGCTTTTACTGTATTTGTGTTTCTTCCAACTTTATTTTGCTTTTGTGTCATCATAAAAGTACTCAGTTGTAATTATTACTGCTTGGTGTAACTCATTCTAAGCCTTTTAGTTTAAGCACTTGGGTTTCAGACCAGTTGTTTTACATTAAGAAGGTGTGTGCTCTGCACTGTAGTGGCAGAACAGGTAGCTTACATCCTTCTAAGTAGGGAACTGCTGATTGAGGGCTCGGTGTCTGTTATTCTAAAAGTGTATTAGTTCTGGTTTAAGCACTTGGGCTTCAGGCCAGTTATTTTACATTAAGGGGGTTCGTGGTCTGCACTCTTGTGGGAGGAGAGGCTGGACTCTGCCCTTCTGAGCTGGGAATTTCTGGTTAAAGGCTTATAGTGCCTGCATATTTGAACTGCTTCTTACTGAAATTGGTACACTTTGTTTGCTGTAGCATAGACTAGATCCAGGCCTGCTGAATCTTGCTTTGTTTGTATGCTTGTTGTTTGTTTGCTTATTTCCCTGAAATGCTAATTCCACCTAAAACGCGGCTTTTCAGCGCTTCTGTGGATCCCTAGTGATAGCTGCATTGCTTACTGTACTTATTTCCTTGTTTCACTTGAAAAAAAAGTTACTGTTTGTCGTTTTTGCATTTAAGTTACCTGTAACACAGTCGCAGGCTGCACACTCAAGTGAGCTAGCCTCCTCTGTGTATTTAAAGTAATTTAAGCTCTGCATTTCTGTTTAAAAAAAATCCTTGTTTTCCCGCCTTTCTGAACTAGTCTAGTTCAGTTTTCAGGCTTTGCTGAATCCAGGACTGAGGTAAAGGTTCCTGTGTTGCCCATATCATACTTGGATAGTTAGGAGGCTTTCTTGTTCACTGTGAGAGAGGGAACTCTGGGCAGCCTATCTGTCCCTGTAGGAGTGGTCCCAGCCCAGCAACTTGTAGCTCATTGGCCATTTTTGGCTTATTTCTATCCTTTTTGATCTCCCTGGTATAAAAACCGCTTAGTGCGGTTTTGCGCTTGTATACAGCTCAGCAGGCTCCTCGTGGTGCCCTGCAGGGTCCTACAAGTGGCCGAGAGACAAGAGAGAGACTTTGAACTTGATTTAAGTATTGTTTTTGCTTGTTGTTTCCCTGAAATGCTAATTCCGCCTAAAACACGGCTTTTCAGCACTTCTGTGGATCCCTAGTGATATCTGCATTGCTTACTGTACTTATTTCTTTGTTGCACTTGAAAAAAAGTTACTGTTTATCATTTTTGCATTTAAGTTACTGGTAACACAGTCGTAGGCTACACACTCAAGAGCGCTAGCCTCCTCTGTGTATTTAAAGTAATTTAAGCTCTCCATTTCTGTTTCTGAAAAAAAAAAAACACAAAAAAATTTCTTCCCGCCTTTCTGAACTAGTCTAGTCCTGTTTCCAGGCTTTGCTGAATCCAGGACTGTGGTAAAGGTTCCTGTGTTGCCCATATCATACTTGGATAGTTAGGTGGCTTCCTTGTTCACTGTGAGAGAGGGAACTCTGAGCAGCCTATCTGTCCCTTTAGGAGTGGTCCCAACCCAGCAACTTGTAGCTCATTGGCCATTTTGGGCTAATTTCTATCCTTTTTGATCTCCCTGGTATAAAAACTGCTTAGCGCGGGTTTGCGCACGAAGTCTGCACTTCAGTTTTTCCCTTGAAACTTGAAACACTTCAACCCAGCACTAGAAATAAGGCAATTTAAGATCGGCACTTACTAAAACTCACTAAAACTAGCACAAGAGGTGACAACATACTGGACCTGGTCATCACCAACATGGGGAACCTATGTTCCACACCTGAGGTAAACTCGTCATTGGTAAGATCAGATCACAAACTAATACATCCCGACCCCCCCCCCGTCAAGGAAATCAAGGGAGAGAATGAGTTAACTATGTCAAGAGTCTAGGGACAAACTCTCAGATCTGCTCCGAGCTAGTGCATAATGCCCATAAGTACACTGAACCAACCGACATTGCCAACATCCTGGCTGACAAGTTCAGTGCAAACTTCACCCCCCCCCTTCCACCAAAGGGGCTAGCACCCATCCCAGAAGAATGTGGCACTTCAGATATCTCAGACACACAAGTAAAGACAGCCCTTGCAAAGGCCAAAAACACAGCATCAATGGGACCAGATGCTATCCCAGGTTGTGTCTTGCACGAGCTTCGAAATGAACTAACCCCCCATCTCAAATCACTATTCAAACTCAGCCTCTCTACAGGCTATGTACCCAAAGAATGGCGTACAGCAACAGTCGTACCACTCCACAAACGTGGTGCCACAACTGACCCTGGGAACTATCGCCCTATACGATTGACTAGCTTGGTCTGCAAAGCCATGGAACGCATTATCATGGAGCTCATTAACAGGGACATTGGGAACCTCCAGACACTGGACCCCACCCAGTTCGGCTTTGTTAAAGGCAAATCTTGCCTCCTGAACTTGGTAGACTTCTTCAAAACAGTCACCAAGGCCATAGATGAAGGGAAGGTTGGTCACACAGCCTGTCTGGACCTTGCTAAAGGCGTTCAACACCATCCCACATTCAGGAATCATAGACAAACTCACCAGCTTAAATATCAACCCCTATGTCACGAGATGGGTTGCCAATTGGCTGTCAGACAGAACCCACAAGGTAGGAGTGGCAGGCGCCATGTCTGACTCTAAACCAGTCACAAGCGGAGTCCTACAGGGGTCAGTCCTGGGACCCCTCCTGTTCGGTATATATATTTCTCCAAAGTACAGGCAAAGGCGGAGGGACTTTGGCTAACCAAGTTTGCAGATGACTGTAAATTGGGTGCAATAGTTGACTCTCCAGCTGACACAGACATCCTGCAAATTGGGTGCAATAGTTGACTCTCCAGCTGACACAGACATCCTGCAAAAGGGTCTCACAGAGACAAACACCTGGTATCAAAGTCACGGCCTCAAGCTAAATGCCAAAAAATGCATAGTAATCCCATTTGGGAAAAACAAAGTACCTACAAACATACCACATAGATGGGAATCCACTAAGTACAGAAGAAGTAATTAGGGACCTGGGTACCCAAGTAGATAGCATGCTCTCCTTTGATAACCACATAGCCAAAATGGTCAGGAAATCCTTCTATGTGGCACACCTGATCACAAAGGGTTTCTCATCCAAATCCAAGGAGGTGATTGTGCCCCTTTACTCCTCACTCATTAGGCCCATAATATAGTACAATGCCCCATTTGGGATGTACCTCACTAGACACCTGCAACAACTAGAAAAAACACAGAAGTACCTTACTAAGAGGATTAAGGGCCTTAAACAATTACCCTACAAAGCACTACTAAAAAAGCTCCAGCTCTTCTCAGTCGCTTACCGTCTGCTCAGAGGTGACCTATGCCTGACCTATAGGGCCATGTCAAACCCTGAACTAATGGACATGCTTCACCTCAAAAAAACGAGATCCCTCATAACCACTCGTTCTAGCGACTTGAACCTATGTACAACAATAAACAGGACATGCTGGAGGGATAGATTCCTGTCTCAGCGACTCCCCTCACTCTGAATAGAATCCCAATCCATATTTGACAGAGCTCCTCTCTGACCCTCTTCAAGAGAAATCTTGATGAGTGGATGGGTAATCGTAAGTTCTACCCTGGGATCACTTCAGGAGCCCTGTTGACCGAGGCCCAGGTTACTAATCTAATGGGGAGGCGAAAGCCATCACTCTGTGGCTAGGCTTATAAATGCCCATGGGTAGATAGGCTAGTACTTGCCTATGAACCTATGAAAAATGATGTGAATAAAAATGCATGCATATTCATGAACTTGAAAATCTTCAGAGCCTGCTGTATATAGAAACTTAATAAACAGCACCACCTACTGGATAAAAACTGTATATTGAAACAAAACTTCATTTTCAAAGTTTTGCTGTCCTCCATTTTAGGACAGACTTCAGTGAGACCATGTCATTTAAACCAGGGTGTTTATTTGCTTCCAATACTAACTGCCAGTATAATTCTCTATATTGTAAATGTGTCTCCTAGGGTCCAGCCCTGGCGTCAATAGGCAGTGGTTCAATTACAAAAAAATAAAACTCTGTTCCTATACAATTTAATGTGTGTTTATACAATGTTGTTGTGTCTTTCGGCTTTTCCCGGTTAGGGGTCGCCACAGCGGAACTCCGGTCCGCTAATGATTGGCAGTAGATTTTTTTATGTGCCGAGTTGCCGGCCCTGACGCACAACCTTCAACGAAGGTACACCCATTCATGCACGTCTCCACACAGAAGACGCTCTAGCTGAGAATCGAACAGGACAATGTCTTACTGTGAGGCGACAATGCTACCGCAGCACCACTACCGCAGTCTATTTAAATTCATCTTCCTTGTATCCTACCTGTGTTCATACATTCTAGATTTCAGTTTTCTTTCAGTTTTGCCTATATAAAATGACTCACATTTACCACACAAGGCTAAATAATTAAGACCATTAGTGTTACAATTGGCAAAACCCACAGTTTTAATAAATCTGTTTCTAGCTTTCAGGTAGTAAGCACCTTCAATCCACCCTTACATCCACAACTTAAAAAAATTGAAAATATGGTAGAAAACCGATTACGGCAAGCATTAACCAACAACAGGGTGTTCCCCGACCTAAGTAAGGAAGAGAGAAATATATTAGAAGAATGTAGAAAAAATAACTTGAGAATTATGAAACCAGATAAGGGTGGGGGTGTTGTTTTAATGGATAGAATTGTATATGAAGGGAAAATGGTGGATATCCTGGGAGATGACAAGCAGTATGTAAGAGTTTCACTGAATGAGGTGAATATAGCGTAGAAAAAAATACAAGTATGCCTGAGGGGCTCATCGACAGTGACATGTATAATTTCTTACATGTTGAAAAACCCAGGGTTCCATCTATATTTAGCATCCCAAAGGTCTACAAGGACTTAAACATCCCACCTTTAAGGCCAATTGTTCGGCAGAGGGTTCAGTCACCACCCCTTCAGCTAAATTTGTTGATTCAAAACTTAAAAAAATTATCCATGAGAGGTACAAATGTGTTAAAAGATTCATGGGACCTGTTAAAGAAACTACATTCTGGTTTAATTCAGATAACTTGACTTTCATCACAGTAGATGTGATGGATTTGTTCTCCTCCATTCCTCATGACATTGGCTTGGAATGGTTGGAAGAAGTTTTAAGTGACTGCACTGATATTAGTTATGATGACAGTCGTATGTTTAATTTTAATGGATGTGATTTAAAAAAAAAATTCATATTTTTTGAGGGTGAATATTTTAAACAGCTAAGAGGTGTTGCCATTGTGCCTCCACTTATGCTAATATTATTTTATTCTATTGGGAAAATAAATATGTATTTAATTGTGGTTTTAATAACTGTTGGAGGTTTTATGGTTGTTTTTTGGATGATATGTTTTTATTTTGTAAAGAGCCTGTGGGCAAATTTTTGGAATTTTTTTTATTTATCAAACATTACTGAATTTTTACGGTTCACCTATGTGGTGGACTATGAAGAATTGAGCTATCTATATGTTCGTATTAATAAAAATAATGGGAGTTTTAGGACCAGGGTGTATAGAAAAATTACTTTTTCAAATTCATATCTGCACTAAACTAGTTGTTGTCTTTCGGCTTTTCCCAGTTAGTTGTCGCCACAGCGGTACTCTGGTCCGCTAATGATTGGCAGTTGATTTTTACGTGCTGAGTTGCCAGCCCTAATGCACAACCTTCAACGAAGGTACGCCCATTCACGCATGTCCCCACGCAGTATACGCTCTAGCTGAGTCTCGAACTGGACAGCGTCTTACTGTGAGGCGACAGCGCTACCGCAGCACCACCACCGTGACACACCCTTATTATCAGAAGAGGGTTGTGGTAAAAGGCCAGTTTGTGCATATCAGCAGGATGATCTCAAAGGACGATGATTTTTTTAGTGAAGGTAAATATCTTACGGACTTCTTCAGAGCTAGGGGCTATCCAGAAGCATTACTTACAGAAGTGTATGAAGAAGTTTCTGAAGCTAGAAAAAACAAGTTTGCCCCTATATTTGGCAACTACCTTTTAGATCTAAATAATACTCATTCAACTGATGTCAAGACAGATAACGTGTACAGTAGTGCCCTGGTAATAACATATGATGGGGAAGCCAAATTAGCCAGAAACATTATTGAGGATTAATGAATCAGGTTTGCTAGCACCTCTGACTTGCAGTATATATATTTGACAAGCCTTTTAAATGTGTTTATAGAAAGGGGCGTAGTATTAAGAACATTTTGGAAAAAGGGACAAGTAAGGATAGCAACTGCAAGTGCAGATGACCTAGAGGAATTCATACATTTCTTACATGAAACACAGGAGGGAAGAATAATATTAGCTGGGGACTTAAATTTACCAGAAACAGACTGGAATAATATTGATTCAACAATGTTAATAAAAAAAATTATTCACAGTATATTCAGGAACAACAAATGCTTCAGACTGTAAAAAAAACCTACCAGGGGACAGAATATACTAGATATTGTTTGTGTTCCCAAAGAAATGACTGTAACTTCAAGTCAAGTTTTACCACCATTGATGTGCAGTGATCATGGGGTTATTAAGGTTCATTTGTTGCTAGATAATTCTGCCAGACTGAAATCTAAGCCAATACACAGAAGGTTAATTACAGATTATAGGGAAGCAAAACAGTTACTATATAAAACTAACTGGAGTGAGGTGTTCTGTGGAAAAACTGCAGATGGAATATGGAAAGTTCTGAAAGAGAAATTGTTTGAGTGCAAAACATCAAAAAAATGTTTAACATCAGAATCTAGGCATGCAACATCAGGGGGTATATTTCCATAAGAACAAGATACCTGATTAAGGTGAGAGACAAAAAATATAAGAAATGGAAGAGAGGTCGAACTACAACTTTGAAAACTGAAATAAACAAGCTGGACAAACAGATTAAGCATAGTGTTAGACCACAAACTAATCACCCTTGATATACATATCCCACCTCCACCCCTAACACAAAAGACTACAGTGAAAAACTTCTCAAAATGCCAACTTTACACTTCTTAAAACTGAGATGGTATCCTTTAAGCCCACTGGGCCAGTGGAAACCATATCCCACAATGCAGAATCCTTCACAAATGCTTTCTACGGACATCTCCAAGAATGCATGGATCATGCAATACCAAATAAAACCAAGACCCTCTCCACCAAGGGCAGGCGTCCTGTCTGGTGGACCCCAGCCATAAACAAATTGTATAACAAAAGAAGGAAGCTACTGCACGACAGAGTAAAAAATCCCATAAAGAGAGGGCATCTCTGATCGGCACTAGTAGAAAGCTACGTTCTCTCATAAAAACATCCAAGGCCAATTTTGAGAGAAAAATCGCTATGGACACTAAAGATAACCACAAGGCCTTCTTCTACTATGTTAGAAACCTGGGCGGAAACTCTCCGATATGTTCAGAGTTAGTTCACAATGACAAAACATACACTGAACTCACAGATATTGCCAACATTCTGGCAGGCAGGTTCAGTGCAAATTTCTCCCCTCCCTCACCCTCAAAAGAAGAAATACTTATCCCAGCTGAATGTAACCTCCCTGTCATCAGATGTCCATGTGAGAACCGCCCTCAGCAAAGCTAAAAACACAGCATCAATGGGACCTGACGGTACCCCGGGTTGCGTGCTACGTGAACTCCAAGAGGAGCTAAACCGCACATAAAAATGCTATTTAACCTTAGCCTTGCTACAGGATATGTACCTGAACACTGGCGTACAGCAACAGTAGTCCCACTCCACAAAGGAGGCACCTCTACAGCCCCTGGTAACTACCGCCCCATAAGCTTAACCAGCCTGGTCTGCAAAGTTATGGAAAGAATCATTATGGAACTCATAAACAGAGACATTGGGGACTTGCAGACACTTGATCCCACCAAGTTCGGCTTTGTAAAGGGCAGATCCTGCCTTTTGAACCTGGTTGACTTTTTCGAAACCGTCACTAGAGCCATTGCCGAGGGCAAAGCAGTCCATACAGCCTACCTGGACTTGGCTAAAGCTTTCGACACAATACCCCACTCAGGCAACTCAACAGCTTAAATGTAAATCCATATGTCACAAGATGGGTTGCAAACTGGCTAAAAGATAGAACCCATAAATCGCTGGAGCCATGTCAGACTCAAAGCCAGTCACAAGTGGTGTCCCACAGGGCTCTGTCCTGGGACCCCTCTCGTCCGGCATTTATTTCTCAGATGTGAAAGCAAACATGGGAGGGTTGTGGCTGACAAAGTTCGCAGATGACTGCAAACTAGGTGCCATAGTCGATACACCAGCTGACACATACATCCTACAGAAAGGCCTCACTGAAACGGACAACTGGTGCCGGAGTCATGGCCTTAAACTAAATGCCAAAAAATGTATAGTCATCCCCTTTGGGAAAAACAAAGTACCCACAAATTATCACATAGACAGTAACCCACTGAGTACGGAAAAAGTAATCCGAGACCTGGGGACCCAAGTCGATAGTGACCTCTCATTTGACACCCACGTTGCCAAAGTGGTTAGAAAGACTTTCTACCTTGCCCACCTTATCATGAAGGGATTCACATCCAGATCAAAGGAGGTCATTGTACCCTTATACTCCTCCCTTATCAGGCCCATGATTGAGTACAAAAGTACCTCACCAAGAGAATCAAGGGTCTCCAACATATGTCATATGCTGCCAGACTAAAGAAACTCCAGCTCTATTCAGTAGCATATGGCCAACTCAGAGATGATCTGTGCCTGACGTACAAGACCATGTCCAATCAGGAATTGATGGACATGCTCCACCTCAAAAAATCCAAATCCATCAGAACTACGAGAGCTAAAGATTTAAACCTCAGCACAAATATGAATAGGACATGCTGGAGGGACAGATTCATAACTCAGAGGCTTCCCATACTCTGGAACAGAATCACAGTTCATGTTAGGCAGAGCCCCTCACTAATTCTCTTCAAGAGAAAACTTGACGAGTGGATGGGAGATCGTAGGTTTACCCCAGGGATCATCTCTGTGTCACTACTAGACAGAGGCACAGTAAACTAATTCTATTATGTAAGGGGGTCTTCACTGTGTCACTACTAGACAGAGGCACAGTATTCTAAATCTATTCTGTACACTTTTGTACCATTACATGGGGTGGCGAAAGCCACATCACTGTGGCTAGGCTTATAAATGCCCCAGGGCAGATAGCCTAGTACTGACCTATGAAACTATGAAACTAAGATCAAGAAACTTTTGGAGAAAAATTATATAAAAATATTGAGCATAATAGGAAACCTATTTATAGATACATAAGATGTGAAAGGAGTAAAGCTACACAAATTGATAAACTGTGTGCAGATTGTAAAATTTATTCTCAGACACAACAGATTATAAATATATTTACAAAATCGTATGCAAAACAGTTTGGCTCCACAAAAGGGGTGGTAAATTGTCCTAGTGACATCCAGGTAATCCCAGATACTGGAATCAAATTAGATTATATTGAAAAAGAACTGTGCAAACTGGATCCAAACAAAGTACAGGGAGGAGACAGAATAAGTAAAAAAGACATGAGAACACTTCAGCAAGAACTTATACTACCATTATATCAGCTATTCACTAGGTCATATAATTATGGGGAGATTCCTCAAGATTGGAGACATGCACTTATTAAACCTGTCTTTAAGGGAAAGGGGAGTAGGACAAACCCAGAATCATATAGACCCTTAAGTCTACTTTCATGTTGTGGAAAAATAATGGAGAAAGTAATACTGGATAAGTTATTGTCAGAACTGGTTAGGCTGGGACTTGAAACCATATATCAGCATGGATATGTTGAAAATAGATCTATTACGGCTTGTAACATGATGTTCTATAACAATGTAATAACAGCTATGAATGAAAAAATTGTGCTGTGATGTGCTTTATATAGATTTAACTTCAGCATTTGACAGGGTTATACACAAAATACTGATCAATAAATTAGTACAAATAGGTATTGATGTACTGTTGATAAGATGGATAGCTGCACAGCGTACAAATAGGACATGGCAAATATCACACACCAACTGGACAGGTGAAATCCTTGTTTACAGTCAAGGTGTGCCACAGGGCTCTGTCCTAGGCCCTTACTTATTTAGACTGTATCTTTCGTACCTTACTTTTTCATCTGAGGTGTTCTACAGTCTATATGATGACGACCTGAAATTGGGTAAACTGATTACAAGTGTTACAGATAAGGCATGTCTGCAAAATAATTTGACTAAATTCACCATTTGGGCACAGGAGAATAATAGGTTGATAAATACATCAAAAACTAAGCATATGAGATGTGGGAGACATAAACTGAAAGATGAATATTTAATACAACACACAGTGATTGAAACTGTAGATTCATTTAAGGACCTAGGTATATGGGTAGATTATCTATGAGTTTTTCTAATCGTATCAACCAATTGGCTAATGATAGTTATAGAACTATAGGTTGTATAAAAGATTTATAAAGTCTAGGAAATCAAACATAACAAAGTCATTGTTTGTTAGTTATATTAAACCCAAACGTGAGTACAAAATAACAGTATGCAAACCCTATAGGAAAACAAGCATGAGTAAACTGGAAGGAATACACTGAAAATACACCAAGGGCATCCATGGATGTGAAAATCTAAGTTATTATGAAAGACTAAAATATCTGAACTTGTACAGTGTCTCTTACAGATATTTAAGAGGAGATCTTATATATAGGGCATTTAGGGACATCTACCTCTGGGAATGTTTGGGGTTATCAAAAACTGCTAGAGAATCATCAGATAACCTAAGATTGTGTAGGAATGAGAAGTGTACTAACTGGTTCTCTGACAGAGTAGCTGATGCTTGGAACAGATTACCAAATTACATTAAACAAAGTACTAGTTTAGATATTTTTAAGAACAGCCTGGACATTTATTATGGGAACAAGTGTTTTGGTATATTGGCAAGCTAGAAGGGCATTAATGCCCATGCTTGAAACATTTGTATGTATGTATGAATGTATGTATGTATTGCAATTCTGGTAAAAGGGGTACATACAAATGTGGCAGTTGTGCACAATGTTCTTATGTTAAAACTGAGGATGCATACTACCTGAAAGCTAGAAACAGATGTATTAAAACTGTGGGTTTTGCCAGTTGTAATACTAATGGTCTTATTTATTTAGCCTTGTGTGGTAAATGTGAGGCATTTTATATAGGCAAAACTGAAAGAAAACTGAAATCTAGAATGCATGAACACAGGTATGATATAAGGAAGATGAATTTAAATAATGCGTTGTATAAACACACATTAAATATGTATCTACCTTATTTTTAGACCTATCCAAAACCTTCGATATGGTGGATCACAATAAACTCATTGAAGTCCTCACCAACTTTAACCTCAGTAACTCATCTCTGTTCTTGTTCCATAGTTCCACTCCCTCGTAAAGGGGGTGGAGCTGCCTTACTGTACAAGTCCAACTTAACTGTACGTCAATTACCAAACTCCTACCCCTCCCCCAATAATTGGGACATACTTATCTCACAACTTCAACTTCACCCTAAAAAGGTCATCACCACAATTGTGATCTATATTCCACCTGGTAATACACCTGCTAGCCTTGAAGACTTCTTATCCTGGTGTTCTTCCACATACTCACAAGAAACCCTTATTCTGGGGGATTTCAACCTAGATTGGTTCACCTGCATATCACAACCACAAAGTAATCTAATAAATCTCCATGGCTACCAGCAGCTAGTCCAAATTCCAACTAGATGTGATAAAAAAATCTAAAAAGGAATCCATCCTTGACTGGGTCCTAACAGCCCCACATTGTACCCCCACGCAGGCTGTCTCCCAGACACCTTAAGTGACCACAACATAATGTACTTTATACATAGTAGAACAAGCATATGCAAAACCACTAAGTATATATCCACTAGGAACACAAAAAAATTCTCTCCTGAGGTCCTCAGTACTTTGTAACTGTGACTGGACCCCCTTAAAAACCCTCCCACTTGACCAGGCTGTAGCATATTTCAACAAAACATTTCTACAACACCTAGACACTGTCGCTCCATTGTGCAAAATCAATGTTAGAACCTTTACAAACCCTTGGCTCAGTAAAGAAACCAAACAAATCCACAAGTCCAGAGACGCTGCCTGGCTTTACTATCAAAAAACCAAAGAAACACAAAGCCTAACTAAGTACCAAGAACTGCGCAACCGTGCAAAAAAATGCATTAGGCTGGATAAAAAATTCTACTACACGACATTACAAACTAAATACCAACACAACCCCCAAAAATTTTGGAAAAATGTAAACCAGCTACTAAAACCCACCCAAAAGGCTACCCCCAAACCAAACAGCCCTGACACTAAAGTTCCCATCGAAACACAATTCAACTCCCACTTTGTAAATTCTATCCTTAGTATCACAGGACAGTTCCTTCCTCACTACTCCCCCCCCTCCCCCAACACAAATAACACTGATACAAGCTTTACCCTCAAAGCAGTTTCCACCACTTCAATCAAAAGCATGCTCTCCAAACTAAAAACCTCATCAACAGCAGCCGACCTACTCCCCAGCTGTTTCTTGAAACTCACAGCAGATGATATTGCTATCCCAATCTTATAAACAGATCAATTGTTGAAAACTATATGCCCAAACTCTGGAAAATATCCTGTTACACCCATACATAAAGGTGGGACCACCACTGAACTTAATAACTACAGACCCATTGCTTTACTGTCCCCCCTGGCCAAAATCCTAGAAAAATGCATCCATACCCAGATGCTAAAATATCTCCTAGACAGCAACATCCTGTCACCTACTCAGCATGGTTTCAGACCTGCCCATAGTACCAGTACAGCCCTCCTCTGCTTCACCGACACAGTAAACCATCTCAAAAATGAAAGCCTGCAGGTGTCAACTCTTTTTTTGGATATGTCCAAAGCATTTGACACAGTCTCACACCAAATCCTGCTAAACAAACTAAACCAGTATCACCTATCAAATTCCACTCTTACCTGGTTCCAAAGCTACTTAACTGACAGGTACCAAGCTGTGAAATGGGAAAATTCTCTCTCCTCAGCTGCACATAAGTATAGGAGTCCCACAGGGTTCTATCTTAGGACCACTACTATTCACAATCTTCACAAATTACCTCCATACCTCTACACAGCATGCATCTATCATTCAGTATGCAGATGACACTACCTTAATCTGTGCTGCACAAAACATTGCCACCCTCCTGCAAACAACTCAACTAGCATTCTCTGACTTTGAAAACTACCTAACCAAAGCCCAACTTATCCTCAAGCCAAAGAAAACTCAGCTTATGATTATAATCATTCTAACAAAAACACTGATAACAGTCAATTCACTATCTACTCCACAAATGCTACTCCAATTGCTCCAGTGGCACAGGCTAAGCTACTGGGAATAACCATAGACTCCCACCTAAAATTTGATAGTCCTCTCAACTTAACTATTAAAAAAGTACATGCCAAACTGGGATCACTCTACCGTATCAAACCATTTCTTACCAACAACACAAGATCAGCCATTGCTCGCTTCCAACTTCTATCCACCCTACTCTATGCATCTCCCATTCTGACTAATCTCAACAAAACTGAACTAAGCAAAATGGAAGCCTGCTATAACAGAATTGCCCACTTTGCTGCAAATTGCTCATATAGAACTCCTCACTGTACTGCTTTGAGAAGCTCCACTGGCTTGAACTGCCCAACCTCCTAACCTACAATCAACTGTGCCTCTGTCATTCTATCTATTACCTCCCCAATAAGTGTCCTGCCCTCAAAAACCTAATACGACATCTCTCAGCCAAAAGGCCTCTTAGATCATCAAGCAAGCTACTACTAGAAGTCACCAACAACTACAATAGCTTTGGAGATGCACTATATAGTAGTTCAGTTGCTAAAAAATGGAACTCTGTCCCCACTAGCATTCAAAACACATCATCCAAAGCCTCCTTTAAAGACCTCATCAGGCAGCATCTCAAGCAAAGGTGGCAGTGCCATGATTGTTCCCCAGGCTAGTGAAAGCAGATAAGGTACACATACTACACCTAGAGTACTTGATTAAGATTGAAAACTATTCTCACAAACACTGGCTAATCTACAATCTATGTACTGTACCTGTGTACTATGTATGTATTCTACCTATGTTCCAAATTTCAGCTGTATACCACAAATCTATTAAGTACCTTTATTTTTCAATATTTTTGGTTTGTTCTCTCCACTGTAACTGTTGATGTGCTGCATACCACTGCAAAAACATGTCTCTTATAATTTTTACATATCTGTAATTTTTCTATGTGGAGCTTTTCTCCCCAGGCCCCTGCTGCAAAACGGCCTTTTTGGCTCAAACACCCCTGGGTAACAAATGTAAAATAGATTAAATAAATAATAAATAGTTACCTCTCGGGGCGTAAACAAGCCGTCCTGTGGCAACAACAACTTTCATCATTCCTCCCAGCCTGTATAGGGGTGCTATAAGGCTCCATCCTTGTCCCCCTGCTTTTCATTCTCTTCACCAATCAGCTCCACTAAAATACACTTCACGCATCAGTAATACAATGACTCCACCCTGACATGTTCAGCCTCCTCCCTACAAGACCTACATACCATAACTCAAGATTCCTTTCTGGCTGTGGAAAATTGGCTCAAGGATTCCCGACTCATATTAAACCCAAACAAAACTAAACTACTTCTATTCTCCCCAACCGGAACTCCCTCTCCCTCCCTGACCTTCATGATCCATTCCAAAAACAAAACTGCCATCCTCCCAACCACTCATACCAAACTGTTGGAAGTCGAAATTGACAATAACCTCAAATATAATATCCACATCACTCAAGTCATAAAAATGGTCCACAAAAAACTAAGTCTGTTATACAGGACTAAGTCATTTTTAACTGCCAGCACTAAAGCTACTACCTCCTCTCAACCCTCCTATATGCCTCCCCTATACTAACCAACCTCTGCAAAGCCGACCTCTCCAAATTAAACTCATGTTACAATAAAATAGCCAAATTTGCAACTGATGCCCCTTACAAAACTTATCACTGTATATCACTTAAACAACTAAATTTACTGGAACTTCCTCATGTACTCCACTTCAACCAACTAACATTTGCCTCTAAGCTCCTACACACAGGGTTGCCAGACATCCCTATTTGGGCGGGACTCTCCCGAGATCAGCAGCCTGATCCCGAGTCCCACACTGTTGGTTTAAATCCCGGGCAGCCTCCGCTTTGCTTTTTTTTTTTTTTTTGATTGGCCTGTATACCAGCATACGGGCCAATCAAAAATCGCTAAACATGGAGCTTCTTGTATTTAATGCGGAAAATCGCAGTTCCGCATTAAACAGAAGTAGCTCCGTGTTTAGCGAGTTTTGATTGGCCCGATATGGGCCAATCAAAAAATCTCAAAACAGAGCTACTTCGGTTTAATGCAGAACTGCGATGTTCTGCATTAAACAGAAGTAGCTCCGTGTTCAGCAATTTTTGATTTGCCCGTATACTGGTATACGGGCCAATCAAAAAAAATCGCAAAACACAGCTACTTTTGTTTGATGTGGAACTGTGATGCTTCACATTAAACAGAAGTAGCTCCGTGTTTATTTTTGATGCTCCGTGTTTATTTATTTTTGATTGGCCCAAGCCAATGTCATGATGAGACTTACCATGAAAGACTTTTTTATTTTATACTTCACTTGCTGTGAAATTTTTTTTAGTCTTCACTTTGTCCCTACCTGGCCGGTTGGAAATCTGGCAACCCTGTACACAAACCAGATAACACCCCAGCTCTCCAAAATCTTATAAGATAATACACCTCCACTAGATCCCTTCTCTCAAACAGCAAACTCCTCTTAGATGTTACAAAAGCCAACAACTCAGCAGATGAATCTCTTTTCTCCTATTATACTTCTAAAACTTGGAACAACCTTCCAACTGCTATAACCAATAGTAACTCTCTAAACCCTACTAAAACAACATTTATATGACACATGGCTTTGCCCTTGTAACCAACCTGGCTAACCCCACTGTTAGCATTATTAAACTTTGACTACCTTTCCGCTTATCTACCCAAACTCTACTAACTTAGTGCCATCTACACACAGTTTATCTCACTGAACCATACGGAATCATGCGTGAGTCAAAATTACCCACTTCTAGACATCAGTATGTTCCCAGCATTTAACTCTCTACATATGTATTGTGAATGTCTCAAAACATATTTACTTGCTCTAACCACAAAATTATTTTACTATGTACCTCATGTATGTATTACCTACATATCTTGACGATCTATTTGCCCTAGTACAATTGACAACTATGTATAAAATGTGCTTTTATTTTTATATTTTTACTCTAATTGTATAAACACATATGTGTTTCTTTATTATGTAATTCTTACTACCTATAAGTGGAGCTTTTCTCACCAGGCCTCAGCTGAAAAAGGACCTGTGTCCAGTCGGACTTTCCCAGTAAACAAATGTTAAATAAATAAAATAAAAATAAATAAATAAATTGTGTAGGAACAGAGTTTTATTTTTTGTAATTGAAACGCTGCCTATTGACCCCAGGATGGACCCTGGGAAACACATTTAGAATATACAGAATTATACTGGCAGTTAGTATTGGAAGCAAATAAACACCCTGGTTTAAATGGCATGGTCTTACTGAAGCCTGTCCTAAAATGGAGGGCAGCAAAGCTTTGAAAATGAAGTTTTGTTTCAATATTCAGTTTTTATCCAGTAGGTGGTGCTGTTTATTAAGTTCCTATATACAGCAGGCTCTGAAGATTTTCAAGTTCATGAATATGCATGTTTTTTATTCACATCATTTTTAAATGATAAGTGTCACTATATTGTTTATATTTTATATGCATTTAAAGTCTTACATTCTCATTTTATTGTATTATTGTATTTATAATGGTTTTAAGAGTTTTAAACAGGGTCCATATGCACAGTTTGTATGCACTTTATTTTGTATTGTGTCTTTAAATGTGAATAACTTTGTTAACTGCTCAATCAAGGGTTGTATATAAATGGTGGTTAGAAGTTGGTATGCTCATCTGATGAAGTTGTACTGAAGAAAACGCGGTGATACAGTTAAGGCGTTCTTCTTTTTGTTCGTGTGCTCAATAAAGTTGGTGTTGCTGTCTGGTGAACCTTCCAGTGCCTTATTTTTTGGTTATTCATTTGTATTTAGGCACTATTTCCACTTTATGCATTTATATGAGCAATTTCATAGAAGAACAGTCATAGTGGTGGAATGTGAAAGAGGAGTAAAATTAAATAATCAAAGAGCTAAACTTTTTCAAACTAGAAAAAAGGACACAAAGGGGGGATCCCAAAATATTTCAGCATGGCACTAATAGAACTTAATCATGGGTGTACAGGTAACTCAGTTTTATTGAAGCTTCTTTTATTTAAAAATTGATAGGAAACTAATATTAGGATTAAAAAAAATAATCAGGGTTATTGTTTGGTTAGTACAGCAATTGCCTTACAGAAATAATTACCCAAAGCTTCCTATTAAAATCAATGATAAATGTAATCCAGAAGTAAGAGGTCAAGCTATTTGTGAACTTGACTTCTCATCTATCCTCCATTAAAACAGCAACAGGACATGGGGCACTAGCCCATGTCCTGTGTTCTATAAGCACCAGATCTTAGTGTTTTCCTGGCACACTCTAGTCATTTAACTAGAAACTGCCAGGAGTAATTGGTGCATATGTTTGTTTATTATTTTTTATTAGATGGAAACCAGCTACATCAGTGGACATTGATAACAGCTAACACTTTCCACAGTAAATCCTGTCCTATTGTTTTGTTTATGTACTGTTTTTGCAGCATTCAGGTTGAGGGTGGCTGTTCTAGTAAGATGAGTGACATTACTATGTTTCACCTTTTAATGATCATACATCATAACTGTTCATCATGGTGGATATCTCATTAGAGGAACAATCACAGGGGGACCAGTGTATAGTGAAGTTAGGTGAAATACATTAACATGATCATTTGTTCTTTCGCTATCATTACAATCTAACACAAATGTGGCTTTCTTTTGGGGGATAGGGGGCATCCTGTGTATGAAAGTAAAGGGACTTACATGACATGGGTTGTCTGTGTTCTTTACTTATCTAAAAACAAGGTGAAATTCATTATGGAGGTGATTGTCCCTTTTGATTTATTTTCAATCACATCTGATATCTGGTTCAAAAGTGGTTATTCTGTTTTGAGGGAGGCAATCTGTGAAAGCAGAGGGAAGTCATATGTCTGTGTTTTGCAATCATTGATAGAGACGGGAACAGTATGTTTGAGTGTGTATATCTCTATCTATATATAGATATTGCTAGAGAGATGCATACAAAGGCCAACAAACAGTTGAGATACTTTACTATGGTCACTGTGTCTTTCACTTTCTTTACAATCAGATATCAGATATTTCGCTCATCCCTCTCTAGTATAGATGGCGAACAGGCGGGGTAGTTCGTTTATATACTTTATTACATAAAAACACATCAACATGGATAGCAGCATTACAAAATATAAGCAAACTGATTAACTGGGTCTAACTTAATGGAGTGCTCAACTAGAAGCTTGCCTAATTTGTCTTCAAAAATATCAGCTTAGGTAGAGAAAATATACTGGGTGAAATTAGAATAGTGGTCTTTTAAGCTAACATGATGGGCTTCCTTGTTAAATGAAATCAGTCCCATTTTCAAACCATCTCTGAGGCCTAACAATGACTGTACGTGCCTTTTGACCACATACAATAATAAGTTGTAGCTTCTGTCAGCAGAATAACATGAAAGCATTACTGAGCCTTCCATTTGAATTTCTTTATCACCTTAAGCAACACGCTTTGCATGCTTCCAAATCAAGTTTCTCACCAGCACATACTCTAGCAAATGTTTCTGCACACATAAAATTGCACTCTGAACCTGTGTCAGTTTTGAGCTCTATGGGTTTTTTCATTTGTCCGAATAGTACAAAATACTTCATAAATCTACTGCATTAACTGTTTCATTAAGCACTGACACACCATCAACATAGAAAGTAGGGTCACAGCTTTCTAATTGATCAACTTGTTTCTTGAAATGTTCCCTTAAAATAATGTGTGCGTTTTGATTTACAAAACCTTTTGAAATTATTCCTTTTATTACACTTGTGGCATTTTTGACCAAATGCTAAGCATTTTTCTCTTTTAGATTCATGATTTCCACCACAATTTTGACAGTTAGTAATAAAACTGAGTATACATGTGCCCTCACTCTTATGTTTGTTTGCTGACTCACTCCTATGCTTCACTGAGACTGTGTGAACTCTGGAATTTGCTAGAAAGCTCTAGGGTTTCCTAGTGAGTGTTGCTGGGGTTACACTTGCTGCCATGTGATTTGGCCCATTTCTTTTAACCATGTGTTGCATACTATCAACATTGGCCTTAGAAGTTACTGGAAGCATGCATTTATCATTTGTAAGCATATCTATGTGCTTTTCCATATGCTCAAATATATGACAATCTCAATGGCCTTATTCAAAGTTAAATCACTGTCATGAAGCAAAATCTTTCTCACAGCATCATCCTTAATACCAGACAGAAGTCTGTCTTTTATCAACTCCTCCCTTAAATTACCAAATCTGCATGTTTTAGCTTTGTTTCTCAAATCATTCATATATACTACAAAAGTTTCACCAGACTGTTGATCCCTTGTGTAAAATAAGTGCCTTTCAATTGTAATGCTCTTTTGGGTTTTATACATTTCTCTAAATTTACATTATAAGCACTCTGGGTCTTCCCTTGACTCAGCTGGTACAACTATATAGCAGTTTTCCACCTTTCCTGCAAATACAGCATGTGTATACACAAATGAATGCTCTCTTTCTATGGCTTCTGACCCAGCTAAATTAAAAAGAATACACACCTTTGTATGATCATCTTTATCAGAAAATGCAGCCTGTATGAAAATATCATACTTTTGCTCAAACACTCTCCAGTTCTCTGCAATATTAGTATAAAACACAAGTGGTCCTGGTTTTCAAAATCCATCTGCCAACAAATTATGCCCAAACACTGCAAAATATGGTCCTTTATGGTTATGTATGAACAAGCTGCTGTGTGTGCTTGTAATAACATTCAAATGCACAATAAACTCTTTGAAACAGTGTACTTTGCGATATATGTTTGAAATGGCTGTATTTGTCAAAATAACTGTACTATAATACTGCACAAACATGCGAACACTTCATACACTTTAGATATCTTGAATAGCTTTAATTAATGTGGAAAGCAGTGCCTAGTGAAAAAAAATGATGACTTTTTTCTATTTGTTTTATGCAATTTGGACTCTATTTCAAACATTTTCCTTTAGTTATTCAAATATTTCTAGAAATATGTTGCAGTTTCTGACATTTTATTTGCTTAGACTATCATTTATAGCATTCTGAATGGTTCATTTCATATTTTATGGATAAGAAATAATTTGAGCAAGTTTTAATATCTGCAATTCGTTTCTGGCCTGTTTTGTGAGTTATACGTGCGTTAGGGATGATTCACTTCTCTATATTCTTCCAATCTTAACTGAGTGCCTCTCGGTCTCAAATCTGGAGAAACTGGATCCCATTCTGGCACTATGTTACTCGTCCCTCTCTAATATAGATAAAGAACAGGCGGGGTAATTTTTTATATGTTTTATTACATAAAAACACATCAGGATGGATAGCAGCATTTCAGAATATGAATGGACTGATTAACTGACAGACTATACAAACATACATGCTTACATCTCAACAGCTTACTACAAAATGGCAGTCAGGCTCACACATGCTCAGTATTTATACACTTGTGCAAGCCCCTGTAAAGCTACTTAAAGGCATACATACATATTGATCTACAAGATACATGCACAAAAGGTGGCTCTCTTTTCAGGGTAGGAGTGAGGAAACATGGTGCATGTGAAAGCAAAGGACAGTTGCATGATTGTTGTCAAATAAAAATGATATGGCTTGTTGTGGGTACTGTATTTGTCTAACAGCAGCAAAATGAAATATATTTCAGTGCACTTAGATATTTCCGTTTCTTCTCAGTTAGACATCAGATGTTTACAGAATGGACTACCATTTGATAGCCAAGCTGTATGTGATAGTAAGGAGAAATTACAGGATCACTGCTGGATGATAACTGATATGTTTAGTTGTAGCGGGATAGTCTATGTTTCAGGAGATTGAAGTATGGAGTAGTATTCAGAAAAAGATTGCTCACTTTACAAACTTATTTCAAACAAGTCTGCACAGTGAGATACATTTGTTTCTGATTCAGGTACTACTGTAACTCTACAGTGGTATACAGCCAAAGTAGGTAGCACTACAGTGGTTTACTGGGCATTATTGCATACAAATGCATTAGTCTGGGGGCATGGCTAATGCAAATACTGGAATTACAATAGCATGGTAGTGTGATTCAAAGACATGCTGTCTCAGCGTGTGCCTCCATTGCTGCCTGTGGCAGCAGTGGGACTGCTAGCCCTACAGCAGGTAAGTACGACAAGGCTGTCCACTGAGCTTTTGCCCAATGCATTTCTTGCATGCCACAGAAACACTGCTTAGTGGCAAATCACTATCAGACCCCAACAGGAAAGCACTAGTAGTACTGTTTCTCTGAATTCCACCCATGACCTTTTATTTATTTGCAGTAGATATGCTGGTACAGAGATGTTCACTGCCACAGTCTAATATTTTGCCAGTATACTCCGTTTCAGTTGTGGATGTTGTCTTCAACCTCTGCTGTGCATGCCAAGAAAAATAATGGCCAAGAATATTCCTTTGCTGATATGTCTTTACATGAAAAGTTAAAAAAAAAATGTGTACATTTTACAAGAAAAGTTGTATATGAAAACTACCACAGGCAATATGCCATAGACTAGCTCACCTAAAATGGCATGGCCATATTCAATATAGTGCTGCACTGAAATCCTCTAAGGGTAATATAAAAATCGTACATATGATTTGTAGGTGAACACTGTGTGGTGACAGCCTAAATGCTTCATAATGAAATCTGAAAGGGGGATTGAGATATGCAAACAGACAAAAAAATAACATACTCTATCACACATGGCAGTAAAAAACTGAAAACTAAAACAAAAGCGACTGTCACTGTAAGAGCTTGAAGGTTAATGGTTTAATATTGAGATCTTTTTATTGCAAAACTTGACCAGAATGACAGACAAGTGTAATGACCACATATACATACATCACAAATAAAATCACATAATAGAACTGGGATTTCAATGTTTTTTTTTTACTTTATGGACTGGGTCATGCCTAAAAACAAACCACTTGTTAGGATTACTTCACTTATTGGGTAAATAAAACAAATACATACATACATAAATACAACCCTAAGTAATAAGTTCAAGTGATTACAGGATCATGGCAAACAGCAAAGAAAACAACATGTAGCCTATGGAGCCCCTACAGGTTATAGCAAAAAGGGCATAGGAGTGACAAATTCCCAGCACATGTTTAGGTGTGAGATTTGTCTGCAACATAAGATAAAAAAAAATAGCAGAATTGCAACAGACAGACTTACTGTTCTGCTACTCAGGTAACTCATTAGTCTCTCACGATTTTTAAAAATAGTGCTTGATATTTCTTTCTTGCATACTGCCTGCAGGAGGTCATTATCTAATCAGATGAACATATGCTTACTTTCATGCTAACCAAAAAAGGAATTTATCAGATAAGTTTATGTACAGCTAAAATGTTCCTCAAATGCATTATGGACATTTTCTCAGTAACCTTCACAGCAGTAGAATAGCTACATTCAGTCTTACAGCTGTTACAAACATGACCTGTTTAGCTAGTACTGATCAAAGACATATTTGTGGTATTTAGAAACCCTCTAATTTAGTAAATCTGGCACAATTATTGTCTGCCTAGGATGCACAACTGCAGTTTGTAATGCCAAACATTGTTAGGTAAGGTCCACGCTGCAACATTTGTGATTTGTCCTAGATATACCAGCATTACTACTCAAGAAATTTGAATATAAATCTGTGTAGGATACTGTCAGAGATCAATACATGGTAGTAAATAGTTCAAAGGCTGTTTTGGAGCTGTATGGATGACAGTAGTTCAGAATGTTGCCAGCTGTGTTTCAAAAACAAAAGAGCAAAGTCATTATAACTGTATGGCAGCAATAACTCAGTCCGCTAGAGACAGAAAAATGTATCTATAATCTATACTCTATATTTGTAAAACATACATTTCTTGAAGCAATTTGTTGTCTGGACCAAAATCCTTGATTTAGTACATAAAATAGATGTCTGCCATGCATCATGATTCTCCAGTAAGAATATTTCAACTTTTCAAGATATGGATCTCGGACTATGAACCAACCACTCTACTTTTTTCTTGGAAATTCTGTGTGCAACACCCAAACAAGAAGCACTGATAAGGATATAGATTGTACCGTTGATGGTAAGCTGACTGAAGAATGCTGTTTGGTTGAAACTACTTGACCTAATTGCTTAGGCAAAAATTTGCTATGACGTTTCATGTGGGGGTCAATATTCCTCACAATGCCCACCAGTGCAAAGAGAAACTCACCCCACACCCTCATTTAGTAGTTCTGTTTGATCATAAAGATAGCTTTGAGACCACTGGCCACAGACGTCCAGCACCAGTTTGACCATCGTAGCAAACAAGTAATAGAAGTGCATTTAAAAACATTTTTACATGGGGCGACTGCACCCATTCAGTGTGATGGCTATACTCTGACAGACCTAGTCTCTAAAATATACTGTGTCCTAGACTGCAACAACGCAGAGGAAAAGGAATGCATGTGTACCCCTTCCCCAATGTGGTATAACCTCAGAGGTCGTGTATTGAAAGAATGGTGGAATGAAGAACACCCTCAATTAATACACACACACAAAGAGGTACAGAGGGTGCAACCTCCTTCAAACATCATTTACATTAGGGTTAATGTTATTTTAATGAATTGCAATGGTATTCCAGATAATAGGAATTTTTTTGTGTGCTAGATTATGGATGATACACTAAACAGTGAAAATTCAAAGCAGACATGTCTAAGTTACTAACTCCAAGGCAGCCAAATCCTATAAAAAATATAACATTCCTAAACTTTTGAGTCTTCAGTTAAACACTGTTTGGTTTTTCCCAAACATTCTTCAGCCGTATGATCGTCCATGGAATTGTTTACCATCTGATAACACCATTATAGATGAAGCCGAAGCACTTGCATTCACAAATTGCATGAATAATAGAGTATTTCTGTTTTGCTATTAGATGTCTAGGAACCATTGAAAAGCAGAATCTAAAATTTCAAAATGAGAATTCATTAATGGTTTTCCAGTGATTAACTTCATGAGACAATGGTGCAGGCAAGTGAGGGGATGCACACGAACATAAAAAGGTGTTAACTTACAATGTACAGAACAAATTACAGAGGATTCTTTATAATCAATAGCAGCAGAAACCAGTTACGTAGAAGGATAAATTCTGATAAAAACAGTAACTGAAAATCCCTAAGTATATAGATGTTTTGAGACCTCCAAGTAAGTTTTTGGGTGGTCACTTAGTGGATGGTACAAAACTAGAATCCTGCAAGTTGCACCTTCCTTCGTTACACATGAAAAATCTATTGGTCTCCACTAATGATACATTTATGTGGTCCAGTCCAGTATATAAAATCATACAGTTATGATTCAGTCATACATGATGCTTCCCAGAGACTCCAACTTACACACATGCTGCAGCATGGGAAACCGCCCTTTTCTGACGTCTGGTCCTAGTACACTAGCATCTGTATTGCACTGCAGCACCCCAGGCCCGTCTCACTCATTCTGATATATGGGAAGGCCTCCTAACATTATGAAGTTTGCACCTGTACACCATGTCCTTATCAATCTTACTACCACCATATAGTCACCTCTTTTATGCCAGGATGTAACCTTGCATGACCTTCACTTACTCCTCAGTTTAGGCAGGGCCCAGTATCATTTGTAAATATTTGGATGGGGATTGCTACATGAAAAGTATACTGTACTGTCACAGTAATCCCACAATTGTGGAATGTAACCTTCTTCACCTCGGATATCTTAAATGGTATATACCAGTCTCCAGAAGAAGAATTCGACTACTGTATCTCAAAAAAATATCCATCTGAGTATTTTAAATTAACATATGTATAGACATACAAACAAATAGAATAGAAAAGAATAGAAATGAGCAGAAAGACTGCCAGATTCACTCCTCAAGCTTTTATTGTATTAATTTGCCAAATAACATGTATACTGTCATCAGGAAAAACTCTTCAAATGGTACAAGAAAAACTGGCATAGAAAACGTATGCACATGGCAGGTCAGGGGAAAACAGGATTAAATGGTAAAATGGCAATGAAAACCATTTAGATTGTATTTTGGACTGTTCATGGCTTATAGCCAGCATAAAAAAATGAAGCAGATAATAGAAATAGCCCTTGCTTAAACACACACCATTACCTTTAATGTTCTTGATTTATATAAGCTGAGCTCATATTGCTCAGTTTACTTGCTCAGTTATTCTTGTTTCTCTTGTCTGCATCCATTCTGGCACTTTGTCTTGATGATCTTTAGTACATTTGTCAGTGATCTACATACCACTTCAGGCTGCCCTCACATACTCAGTATGCAGAGAACTCCACTATTGTTTTTGTTATATATACATTTTGTTTGGTTTTAAACCAAAGCAAAGAAATGCAAATAACCATGGACGCAATAACATAACAAAAACCAACAATCAAACAAATGCTTAACTACATGAAACTATATGCACTATTTGCAGGTCCCCGTACATGTTAATCAAATCAAAGCAGAGACATTCATCCCACAGTAAAGTTCTTTTCTTAAAGAATGTATGGTTAAGTAAAGTTTGCAACTTAAATTCTTAACCATGGAAACTCTAGAATCTGCGTCCATTGTTGAGGAATATCCTTAAGTGAATCTACAGCTTCAAATGTGTAAAGCATGTTATGTAGGAGTCTTTTTTTGTTTCCGGTGCTTAGCACAAGTACATCTGACAACACTAGCAAGAGTTCAATACACTTCTAGGACTGGGTGAGTAACTAGATTTACATGGGAAGGAAGGTTACCCAATAAATCCAGAATTTTCTATCTAGTTCTAGTGTAATACTAAAAAAACCTCATTTAATTTATCAGTAAGAATTTTCTTAGGACAGTTCCAAAACATTTCGATATTGTCCACTCCCTGGTTATTAAATCTCCAGTACTTGGGAGATCACCATCGATCCCAGTATTAGTTGTTTACATGACTTATAATACCACCTATAGATGAGTTGCAGCTATTGGTCATAATATTTGGCCAGCTCTTCAATCTGCGCAGGGCCTTCCAGACTTGCTTCCTTCGATTTTCTGTTAACTGGGTGTCCTCTAATTACTTATCATCCGTAATTTAATACTTCTGCTCTATTCTCCCATATATATCTCTGTAAATTGTACCTACTCTACCCATTCTGATGCCTCTCCCTTTCTTCCATGGTAAAACTTTCATTTATAAGCTTCTTTTGGTAGGAAGATGTACCACTTCAAAAAAAAAAGTAATCTCTGTAGTATCCCCAAAGTCTCAAAACAACCCACTAAACAAGTGTAGTGGGTCCAAAAACAAAACAGTGTAAGAAACGTCTCTGTGTGGAAGATTTTCAGTCCATATATCTTTAGTTAATCACTGTATATTAATCAGATCAGACAAAAGTAGTAGAAGTAATGAACTTAAGCTCGTCTTAAGTAAAAAAAAAAAAAAATAATAGTAAAAAATATATAATTGTACAGAATTACTAAGTATTTGAAAGTAATCCAAGCAAAGCAGGCAGTCTGTTTCCAGTCAAAAACCTTTATTATGTGTTAAGTGCACAAACTTTTTGACTGGAAACAGACTGCCTGCCTTGCTTGGATTACTTTCAAATACTTAAGTCTGTACAATTATACATTTTTTATTTTTTTTTTTTTTACTTAAGGTGAGTTTAAGTTTGCTACTTATACACTTTCATCTGATCTGATTAATATACAGTGATTAACTAGAGATATATGTACTGAAAATCTTCCACATAGAGAAGATATACCACTTCCATACTGTCCTAATCTGTGAATATATGTAAACTATTCTTTTTCCTCTAAATTAAATGCTATGCTGAGGATGTCCAAGGATCTCAGTATTTCACTGCATCAAGGTTGCAAAAGCTGAGGACAGTTAAAGATGCCTCTTATAGTGCAATATTTTTTGAGTCTATACTTATAAACCTATAAATGACTGGATGTAACCAGATTATGTCTTTTGGACCCCTGTCTCAATTCTCAGGCTGTTATCATAGATGATGTTCATCCAGTCTTCATGGAATTTGTGATTGAAGTGATCATATAACTTGACCTGGGCATCTCTATCATCAGTCATACTTGCAGTAGTCTGAATAGCGTAGCTGAAAAGCAATGGTGTAGCTCAATAGTTGTTGCAGCCCAGTCCCTCTATATATCTTTGGTGTGTACACCAACTTTATAACAATTCTTCTACTGCTAGCTCCTTCAAGAATGTCACTGTCAATTGTATCTTGCAAGGCACAAAGCTTTAGAATGTTCAAGGAGATAAAGATGTTCCTAATGATCTAAAAAAAATGTGTTGCATAGTCATAAATGTACTACCCTAATCCTGCCTATTATCGTCTAGAATTTTAATAACTTTGACAAAAGGTTCTGCACGTTATTCCCCACTGCATCCAAGTTCACCTCCATTTTACTGTGTAAGAGAAAAACCTTCATTTCAGCTCTAAACAGGATGCTTCTGGGACTATTGTGATCCCATGGTCATTTATGGCATAATTTGGATCCCTGCATCAGATTATGGCTGATTTAGAAGTATCACATTGGAGACCTGATACTTTTCCAAAGTGGTGGAATATTTCAAAAACTACAGCCAGATATCCCAGTAGATGTGTGCTCATAAGCACACAGTCATCTGCAAACATCAGAAAAATGGTAGTGGAGCAATCCACGGAGGACTGAACATCTTCTGCTCCTCTGACTAGGTGCATCAGTTCCTCTATAACTGAAAACAAAAGACTCAGTGAAGACAACAACCCTGTCTCGTGCCTCTTCTAATTGCGCCAAGGTCCAACAGCCTGCCGTTGATGAAGATTCTAAAAGATGGGTGGGTATATAGTTTACATACCCATTTTATGAAATTGTAGAGTTCTGTAGTGCAATACCTGAAAAAGAAATTGCCACTCAACGTGTTGAACACCTTTTTATTGTCAAATAAAACTATATCTGCTTCTTCAGTGGAGACTCCTCACTGACTTAAAAAAAGAAGATAATAACCAGCAGTTCTCAACTACTTCATCCCTTTAACAAAACCATTCTGCCTGGTGCTACCAATTTCAGAAGTAAATTATCCAACCTAAGAGCCAGAGCCTTCACAAATATCTCCTGGTCTAGATTAATAAGAGAAACAGGGAGAAAGTCACTTACTGCTGGAAAAGTGCCCTTTGTCTTGGGAATAACCATTAATATAGCCTGATTAGAATTCTTGTCCCATTTCATTGAAGGTTGATCAGTGTTAATCACCTTTATTAGTGTTTATGCAAGGTCCTCACCTTCCCATTTATAGAAATCTTATTGGAACCTGTACTTTTGTTCACCCAGGATACTTCCCTGTATGTAAAAGAACAGTTTAAAACTTGTTGGTCTGGTTTGATAATTGATCTAGGTCTATACATGGAGAAATCATATTCATATGTGAGTGAGTGAATCAGAGCTATATAGAGTCTTGTAAAAATTCAAACATGGCTTTCTTATGTCTGCCTCTTGGGTTATGAAGTCCATTAACTCAGTCCTGAAAGTTCAATGGGTGTCTTACTAACCTGGATCCTAAAAAAAAAGCTGTGCATCTCACATCCCCTTCACCTCTGAGCCACCAACATTGCCCATCTGATAAGTTCAGCTTCCACTTTTTGAACCTCAGTCAAACTAATCACAACTTCTAGACCCTCAAAAGTTATTCTGTTCCCTTTCCATAACTAACCAGTGTTGAATATATTTAAGTTCCTGAGATTTCTGATTTAATCTATCACTACTGTATTGAAGGTTGGCATACTCTACATCCATGATATCTCCCTAATAGCTGCTTTGCTTCAAACTCACCAATACATACGCTTGGTGGCATCTGAGACAGTGCTTCTAAATATGGTATCTGCAATAAAAGATCTTAATTTCTTCTTATTTTCATGAGATCCCCACTTGAAGTGTACAATCTCTAGCTTCTGAAAGTCTGTCTTTTTTTTTTCCAAATGAATTGTTATGGTCAGAGTGGTATGGTCTAGCACAGATGTGTCCAACCTGCGGCTCGCGGGCCGCATGCGGCCCTCAGAGCTCTTCTATGCGGCCCCCGGCCTCTAACTGCAACATCAATATACGCATACCCAAAAACACTTTTTTTGTTTTGTGTTTTTCACACCCATGACTTATAACTCTCTTGGTGTGCGCATCCACCAAAGCACCATTCTAGTTTGGATTATTTTGCGCCAAAGAAGGATCTGTGTGTTCCCGCCGTTATTTCATGCCAAAGAATGTGTGTGTGTGTGTGTGTGTGTGTGTGTGTGTGCTTAAGAGGGACTAGTGTATGGATTTGCTGTCACTGCCTTTGAAAGGGACAGCACTTACCTGTGTTAACAGGTAAGTATGGAGTGAGTACATGCATGAAAGCAGAATGTTTGTGTATGTGAAAGTATAAGAAGAGTGTGTGTGTGTATGTATGCATGACAGAGAGACACATGCACAAAGAGGCTAATGATGATCAATCTACCTACTGAACACAAATAAGTTAGCTCACAAATATATCGTACATTAAAAGTACACTTTCATTAAATTGTGGCTTTCCTGACAGAGAGAGTGTTGCATTGAATATGAAATTATACGTCTCAACTGTATGGATTTTTTGCTTCATCTTCCAATTTGTATCTTTTGCTTAGGAAATAAAATTAGTCATCCAAGGTAATGCAGTTCCTGGGAGTAAGAATGAGACAACAGCCTAGGGTTAATGGGTCAGTAGTGGATTGACTTTGTGGGACTGTAGCATATAAAGTTGAATTGTTTTTTCTGACAAACAAAAAAAATCACCCAGTACTGTTATACCATTGGTGGGTTCTAAGCAGTGGCAGAATGGACAACAATAAGTATAGCTTTGGTGGATCATCAATACTGGCAAATCAGGTGGGCACAATGTCATTTTTTAAATGTTGTGGGTTTTATTGTGTATGTGTGCGTTTGTGTGTTGGGAGGGCTGCAACAGTAGATGATTATTAAAGACGGAGACTTATGGACTGTGGAGAATGTTTATTTGTTTCAAAACCTGATACTCGAGTACTAGGCATGCCAAAAGTAGATTTTTTTAAGACATAGCTTCTTGCCATTTGTTGTGCATGGATATTTATATTTAATTGACAATGCTAGCAGTATGAGTGTGGTCCTGTAGGTATCTGGAGGATGGCAAGTCTACCACTGCTAATGTCTTGTAAAATGACCTGGAAATGGATATTAGGATGTTACTAAAAAATACAGTAAGTGGGCTTAGAAATATAGTTTAATTAAACCAAGTGCACTTGCAATTTGCAGGCCATAATTTAATTTATTTTAGGTAGTCCAGATCCTGGTAGATTGTATCCCATTAGACTTAATTAGGGAGTGCTACCATTCCTGGGAAATAAGCAGCCCTAGTTTCAATGAAAGCTCTGTGGTTGTTTGCAGGTAGGAAGTTGCAGGATGTGGATGCAATGTGTTTTATTTATTATTTGTAATGCATTTGTCATTTCAAAGCATGGTTTTCTTTGTTGCAAAAGAAGGCAGGATTGAATGAGCCATATAATGCTTAACTGACAATGATGGGATAGAAAGATTATAAGTGATGTATAATGTTTGCAGCTACAGTTGTTTCAATGGTGTCTGTGATACCTAACTAATTTTGGGCCTGTGTCCCACTTTTATTTTTCTCTTTCGCCAGATTTCTTGCTCTAAGCATGAGAGGTCTGGTTCCATACTAAATCAGAAGTTTGTATTTACCTTGGAAGACCTTTCAGCATAATTATGAGAAACAGAGCCTTTTTAATATCTTTGCTTATTTCCAATATAAACTGCCATGTAACCTTGCAAATAACCTTCTTTTTAAACTACTTTAAATCTTTTGGAATTGACAAGTATGCTTCATTGGTTCGGACGTAAGCATAGAGTGCTAATGTGACAGCTCAGTAAACTGTCAGTCTGTGAGTAACTTCTGCACAAATTAAAATGTCTGAATCTCAAATGGCTTTAGACCGGAGGGAAGTTATAGGTTTACTCCAGTATGTAGTATGATCTTATAGAGTTTATGGATTTCTTATTACTTTTTGCTGAGCAGTGTTTGCTAATTTATTGATGGTCCTTTTGGTGGTGGGAAATTGGATGGATGAGTCTATCTCTAGTATGATTTTTTTCAGATATTTTTACTTCCAGACAATTTCATTCAGTGAGTGTGTGTCATTTGATTAGTGAGGTTGCCTATTTTAGAAGTCGGGGCTCCTTTTGTGTGTGTGTGTGTGTGTGTGTGTGTGTGTGTGTGTGTGTGTGTGTGTGTGTGTGTGTGTAAGAGAGAGATTTAATATGTATACTGAATATAGTTTTGCAAATGGAATTCTTAGTTAACTAGGCCCCTTTTCTTGGGCAAGTAGACTTGAGTAACCAATATTAGATCTTAGCCATCCAGCTAGGAAAGTTTAGTATGTGGATTTTCTATCCAGTTTGATGAAGGCTATGCTACTTACTCAAGGAGTACATGTATCCATCCAGTTGTTGTGTTGCTGAACTACATTGTCTGATAATGAGAGGAGCTTTTTATAGAAGTTGAAGTTTTTGTATCAAGAATCTGACCATACAGAGTGGCTTGTTTATGTTGCAGTGAAGGTTGTGGTCTTTGTAGTGAGTGTTTTAAATGTAACCAGTATTTCTGAGGTGGAGAAAGTCTCTTAAGGCAGGATCTTTCTTAGCCTGGAAAGCAAGCCAGTGATGAAATTTATAGGGGCCAATGAGAGAAAGAGGAAAGCAAGAAGCTTTTTTAGTCTGTTTGGATAGCTAAGTAAACTTAGTCCTTTGACTTTTTTGTCAGAAATGGTTGTAGTCTTTCTTTTGGCAGGGTGTTTTGCTGAGGCACATGCCAAAAGAGGCTTTGCACTCAGTAATGGCTCTTATAAAGGAAGAATACAGGGATGTTATGACCACCTTGTCCCTGGATGAGATACCCTTACTAATGAGATGGGCCATGTAAAAAGCTTACCGTACAACGGAGACAATGTGGTGGTCAAAAGTCAGGTTTCTATCAACCTCGGTGCCCAAGCACCTCACGACTGATTGCGTGCTTACAACATTGTTATTAATGTGATCATCTGTGGGGACATCACTCTCGGAAAAAGAGAAAAGCCCTGCAAGTAGGATCCAAGTGCAAGGCAAAACAAGCTATCAGTAACTGAAAAAATGCCAGCACAAAACTCAGTATATATCAGCAACAAAACTACAGCAACACAAAGGTAAAAGTGTTTTAATACATATCGAACAATTCAATAACCCAAACCGGTTTCAGCCTAACATGGCTTTCCTCAGTGGAACAAGAAAAGTACAAACAGGAAATGATGCACAAATGCAGGTTTAAATAAGGTCCATAGACCAACGAGGTGCTTCCAAAGGATTTTAGGCATGCCCATAATACTGCCTGAAAGAAAAACTGGAAGGAAAAATACAAACTAGAAAATAAAAAATAACAAGTAAAAAATAGATGATCCAAATAGCAAATATGGTAATAAAACTTAAGTATGATAATACATTCAATATTGGATATATTAATTGGTTATAAATGATCATTTAAACCAGGAGAAAATAGTGCCCCTAGCTTGATAATCCAGTATTTCTCTTTTTGGTTGAGAATGGAATGCCATCCCTGTTTGTTGGATCTGTCACCCAAAATTCTATCTACAATACAAAATTGAAATCTAGCAGTATGATGTTGTGTGTAGTGCCTGAAAAGAGCGTTGGTTTCTCTTTTGGTTTGAATGTCACTACGATGTTCCGACATGCGTAATCTCAATGCCCGTGATGTCTGACCCACATAAAATGAACCACATGTGCAAGTCGCAAGATATACCACCCAATCACTATGCCAAAAAATTTCATGTTAAAAATCCTGTCAGTGTTTTTACTGGAAAATTGTTTAGATGTGAATATAAATGGACATGATGAACAATGGCCGCATTGATAAGTGCCCCAAAGTTTGTCACCAGTCATCATAAGTTGTTGATGTATAATGCCACCTGAACCCATTTCTTATAATGTGAAAAAAATGAAATTAGCGTTCTCCCTCTACGGTAATAAATGATCATTTATAACCATATAACTGGCATTTTTTCAGTTTCGGGGACATCACTCTCCCCAAAGGGGATGATGATGCATTTTTAGCATTTAGCTTGAGGCCATGGATCTGGCATCAGTCATTTGTTTGTGTGAGACCCTCTTGTAGCTTATTCAGAATTGTTTTATTAAGTCAGCAATGTGAATTCTTTACTTTATTCCAAATTTGTTGGCTTATTTTTGTGGATTATAGTATTATAGGGCTGCTAATGTTGCCATTTTATGTAGATGGACTGCTGGAGTGGTTTTCCCAGTGAGAAATGTTAGTGCTGTAGTGAATATCTGTTTATTTGTAAAAAAATATATATATATATATATATATTTATTAACAATTAGAATGAAAATTAGAATTTTAAGGCAAATAGGCATTTATTACATTTATTCATTGTTCTCAAAGCAGCCCCAGCAAGCCAAAAGGTTGGACACCCCTGGTCTAGCAGAATGATTTTTTGAATGTCTTGAAATAACCAGGAGTGAAAGGAAATCTATTCTATTTCCTTTTTGTGCAAGGCTCCTGGAAATGGTTGGCTTTATATTTTCTGGGTTATATTCTCTCCATATATCAATCCACCTTTCACCATTTAGGTATGATTTAGGGCTTTTTGATGCTGCTTATGACTCTTTTGTCCATGGTACAGTCTGTCCCTCTGCTCTTCTAGTGTTGCATTAAAGTCATCAACCAATAGGCTAAAATTGTCCTAGTTAGAGTCGACCACTGTTTAATACAATCCTAAGAATTCCATGGAAAATCCTTTTTCATCTGAGTTAGGTGCATATACATTTCCTATTATACATTTTTCTTTGAGATGCTACCACTGTTTAGGGTTTTCCATCCATTAAGGAGTTGCAACCCAAAACCCAGGAATCATATTCCTAATTTCTACTCTTGTTATAATAATGTGACCTAATACTCACTGCTAAGAAAGCAAATGTCATGCTTTTCTTACCTAGATTCAGTCCTATCTCAAATGCTAATTTTTCCTTTGCCTTGTTCAACATTATTATCATTGATATTGTCTCAAATACCAAACTCCTCTGAGTTACCCTGTTGAATAAGTTAAAATTTGCCTTTTATAAATTCAGTGTTATAAAAAAGCTAATCAAAAACTAAGTGCATTCATGAGAACTTGTATCTTAGAACATGCCCAAAAGGCTCCGGCCTATGCCTATATCCTATCCAGTCCACTCTACGTTGCTGCAATCTATACTAACCTTCACACTACTTAACAACAAAGACTAGAGCAGTAGTACAAAAATAGCTTTGCATCCAATCTCTGCAGCAGAACTCACCAGCATATTGCCTACAAAAAAAACAACTGGTTGGAATCTCTCAGTTATCTTCAATGCACTCGATTGAACAGAGCCCACTTTTTTCTGCACTTGCCATCTAACTGTCCTCTGATCCTATTGATGAAGTTGTAGTGACCCACTAAACACTTTTTCTCTAAAGACAAATACCTTGCCTAGTAGGGCAAGGCATCAAACAGAGATGGTGAAGGCTTGTATTCATGCCTCTGGGACCAAATGCCATCTGCTCTCAGTCAATCCCAAACACAAAACAGATTCAAGAAAGCAATTCAACACTCACCTCTTAACTATAAAGTCTGTCACTGTTCCTTCTCTGATACTTAATCAGTTGTGTCCCCCCAACATTATGCCTTTTCTCAAAACTCAGGGATTCTCCTGTCATCAGTAACTTTATAATTTGTTTCCATTTTCATAACTGTTGATGTAAACCCTGAACCTCCTACTTTCTGTAACTATTAATCACGCAGAGTAACAATGCAGCCCCTTTCACTTTCATTTTCATTCAATCGTTTGGATCTCTACACTTTTCGGTAACTTTGGATTTCTGTCAATATTAATCTTGATCTCCCACTCTTTCACAGCTGTCTTTCCCTAACTACTACTTCTTCAGTGCTAAACCCTCTTTTTAGCCTTTTCTTGTTCGTCAGCTGGTATTCGTCACACATACCAAGCCCATAGAATATCGCTTCTAGAATAACCATGTCTGTAATTCAACTTTAATACGTATCCAGCTGATTAACTCAGTCTTTCTTTATGCCTTATTGCTTGTCATCCTTCTTAGAATGCATTGTTTATTGCAGTTGATGCAGTTTTTCAACTCATTCCAACAAGTACATATGCTGATATTGCTTCATCCAGCCTCTCCTTATGCAACTGCTTTTGCTACCATATTTATAATAGATGAATTTGTTTTACTTAATCTTTTATGAGACTATTGCTGTAACTGCTGATACAAATTTCTTTTGTATTACATCCTTATGTTATTGCATTGTCACCTTATTCACAGTGGATGTGATTATCTTCAGATGATCTCTGCTATTGTGTGTACCATTGTAATTGCTGTAAAAATTGCATGTATCTGTATCTGTATCTCTGTCTTTGTGTGTGTGTATATATATATATATATATATATATATATATATATATATATATATATATAATATGCGCTGAACTGCTGTCTGGTGTTTTTCGTCACTGGTTCAGTTTGTCAAATTTTTGAAGTTCATGATATTGACTGTTACATAATTCAAGGGTTTTTGCCCTTTCTTCATGTTGGTGTGCCCCTGGAGTTTGTTTTTTTCTGGGATAGGGGCCGGAGCATCCTCACTGGGCAGTGTGCTGGGCAAAGCCTCTAATAAAAAACATTGTTTTTAGTTTTACTTTTGATAATCACAAATGTTTCCTATTGGCTTATATTTGTGATTACTTTATTGCAATTAGTTTTGTGGCAGTTAGTGGTAATCACCAATGAGATAATTTGTTGTTTTGCTCAAACTCACAGTAATTATTCATTATAAACTGATATATTACCTTCTAGCCTACTTTGAATCTGCAATCACTGTACTGTAAATGTTATTTATACTCAAAAAGTGCCTGATATAATATTTTTGTATGTTTTCTTTCACCAAGTATGTCTTTGAAGCTTTTCTCCCTGGGTCACCACTGAAAAGGGGTCTTGCATTACCCAGTCAGACCTTCCTGGTAACCAAAATGCTAATAAGTAAAATAAATAAATAAACCTAAAAATGGAAAACAAAGTAATCACTCTTGTTAAACTAAATAAGGGGAGTATTTTTAGATGCTGTATGCAAGATGATTGCAAGCTGTCTTGCTTACTTCACAAGATCTTTCTGATTCATAGCCTCCCCATGTTGCCTAGGATCTCCACTGTGCTTCCCCTTCTTTAGATTTGCAGTGTCATATAAAAATGTGATGCTGAATGGGATGGGATTTTGTAAACAGCCCTCCCTGCCTGCCACTAATTTACAGTGCTACTCACTTGGTTCAGGATAGATAGACATCCTAGACTATGCAACTGCAAGGCAGGGCTGGGTTCCAAAGGTGTACGCATTGCAGTTAAGTGGTGCATATATATGCCTTTCAGTGATGAGAATCTGTGCAGGGTAAATTAGATCCACTTCACTTTGGGCAGATAGCGGATGAAGGTAAGTAATGTTTTTTGTCAATGGTAGCATAGCTATGCATGTGTGTGCTGGCGTGCTACTGCATATGCAGTGTGTGAATGTGTGGGATTGTGAGAAGGGGTGTGTGTCTGCATGAATTTTTTTTTACGCGTGTTTGTGTGCATTTGTGTTTACACATGCATGTGCCTGTGGATGGTGCTCCCTTTGGATCCTGTACTGCAGTATAGGTGTTCCGTTTTGTGATTTTCCAACAGTACAGTACAGTACAGTACAGCAGTTAATAGTACTGTATAACCTTTGCTGCAACATAAACATAAACATAAACTGCTGTAACATAAATAGGACCACACCCAGAGAATAGCTTTTTAATGGAACAGTCACATTAAATAACGCAGCTGCATCTCACTCTTTTTCACTGAACCTGAATGAATGGATAGGTAACTGTAAATACATTCTTGGTTTCCCCTCCTCCAGTTGCTTATGGATAGAAGTAGTATGTAGTGGAATTTTAAGTGGCTAAGTTACATGTGTGGTCTATCAGATCCTTCATCTGTTATCAGACTATGAAGCAAGAAATTGTTAGCACCAAATCTGTGTATACATCTAAAATATCTGCCAAACCTATAAAGTAAAACTTGATGAAAAGCATACTTTCTTTCTTTTCTGATATAATTAAGCTGAAAAGGGGACTATGTTACAGCTTGTCTAGGTAAATGGGACAATATCATTTGAGTTAAACATTCTAATGTGAATAGACAGTTAATGCATATGTTTTAAATAAAGCACTGCAAATCTTTTTAATGCTTTATGCATAAGAGAGGGTATGGGATCTAAAACAACTCCCATTATGTGTCAAAAAAGGTTTTCATCTCTCTATGTGGGGACAGTCAGACTTTTGTTGTTAGACTGACCATAGGTTCTACTGCACTCTTCCATAGCTGTTAAGCACATGGCAAGAAACACATTTCAGCAACATGTATTATATTTAGAATGCAAAGAAATGCAGTCTGTACCATTATAGACAAGTGTGGTACTTGGACTACCATTCCTACTGCAACAACTTGTGTAATACAGTGATATTTGTTGAGGGGTTGGGAGAGTGGCCTAATGGTTAAGGTGTTTGCCTTGCAAACAAAAAGTGCAGAGTTTGAGTCTCACAACGGATAATTGGCTAAACTTAAAATGGCTCGCAAGGGTAGTTAGCTTAGTACTAATCTATGAACCTATATGCCTTGTGTATTTCCCCCCATATCACAAAATTTCATGGTCTGCAATTTATCCTTCAAGTGCTACATCTCTTTTTAGTTGTATAGCACCTATTTCACTAGATTTTTTATAAGGCATGATCCACTGAGTCACAGCAGCTTTATTTACAGGACTAATCCAAACTGTAATCCACTAAACATCATGTGTGTCTCAAGTGAAGTATGCAGCATATCTGGCTGAAAACAGAAAAAGAGCATGAGAAAAAAATCCATGTACATTGGATAAGTACAAAAAAACAGTTGAAACTGAGTCAAGGTCACTCATTACTTACAGTACAAAGACAGAGAAAGGAGAATTGCAGGAAAGTTGCAAAATTATGAAGGCAATGGCTATGGGGAAAGAGTCATCCTGCAGGCCTAGCTGGAAATCGATAGTATTTTCCAGCAATACTGTATGATGTTTAAGTTGAAGAGTAAAGTTTTTTGTTTGCACATCTTGACGCTCTGGATAAGATGGAAGAAATATCCAGATGTGCACCATATGACTAAGCAGGCTTCATAGCGAGACTTGCTGGCCTCTTCTTAGTGGTAAGCAGTTTGTTTACTGACTCCATTTGAGTCCAAATAAATAAGTAAATAAAAGTGCATTCATGCAAAAACATTAAAGCAAAACTGACTGATTTGTCTGTCAACCAGAGAAAGGAAGAATGCTGTCAAAAATGTTAGGATTACTAATACAAATACTTTTTGTATGATTTTAGGGAGAAAAGATACAGACTTGATGGCTGAAATCCCTGTGTGATGTCATATGCAGTTCAGTGTTGCAAAGGAATCTACATCTCATGTATTGAAATAAAACCCCTCAACTTACTTAGTTCTGTTTTGCTACCTTTAGTTCTGGATCAATATGTATTGGTTTCAGCATCTTTGCATATGAACTACAGCCCTGATTAACAAAGCAGCCTCTTAAAATATGTGAGAAATGTAATGACTCTCCACTGTCAATCTGCCATAATTAGAATAAAGTTTGTAGCCTCAAAGTTGAGGCTAACACAGTGTCAGTACATGGTCAATTAATTCTGGAAGAGAAGGCTGCAACATTTCACTCCTTCCTCTCCCTTTTTATATTTTCTGTTTTATTAAATGTTTCAAACATGCAGTTTAACACAATATAAATAACAAGCACAACAAACATATCTAAGTAGGACTTAACTGTGATTCCAATATATCCCTATAACATATTGATTTAGGGGTACCTCTTAATTAGCTGTTTTTATGAAAGTCAAATACACTGTAGCAGAAGATACATTTCACTTCATACTATTTTTAACCAATTAAAAATTAATTGCACATGTAGCATACATTGAAGTCAAATGGATATTGGGACAATACCACATCAATGGGCATCAAAAAAAGAAAAATATTTATACTAGGGAAACAAATCATTGGTCTAAAACTGATGGCCATACATGAAAATAACTATTCAATCCACAAACAACTTATTAGGAGTACTGGCTCACTGCAACATTGAGTGATGCTTATGGAAAAAGTTTAAATTATGTCCCACATTTAAAGGGACAATTATTAATGTTTTAAGGGATAGCAGGGGCCTAGAATGGCCTTTTTCTGTGCATATCCTAAGCCATGAAACAAGTATGTTAGACTGACCAAATTAATATTACCTTTCTACAATTCTATATTTCATGGGATAAACCTGCTTCCTGAATTACAGATATAAAATACATACAGGAATGTTGAAGGAAATCATTTGCATAAGGCCACAATATTCATTGTGTAATATCTTAAACTAGATATAATTAGTGAACTGTATATTTGTAAAAGATAAAATAGCATGTATTTCTACAGTCATTCTAAAAAAACAGTGGCATTCTGTTACAAGCAAAAATTACAGGTTGACATTTAATGCTCCAGCTCTGTCATGAAGTTGTATAGCAAGGGCACCAGAAGTAGCTTTGAAAGCAATGATAGTTGGATGTTTTGCAGAGTCAGCATATGTCTAAGGCAAAATGAAATGAAAAAAAGCTATTCTTGTAGAATGCATAAACAATTGCCCAATTTTCTACCCAGTTCTCATAACAGATCCCAGTGGAAACACTATTCCCAATGTTACAGAGCTAAAATATAATGGAGTAGTACTAGACCCCACTCCCTCCTCTGTAATAAAGTCCTGGGCCAACTGAAAATATGTGCAAAAATCACTCTCTGCTCTCCCCAGGAGCATTCTTAACTATTGCTAAAAATATATGACTACCCAAACTGTAATATTTTATTTATTTTTTTATTTATTTTACATTTGTTGACCGGGAAAGTCAGATTGGACACAGGTCCATTTTCAGCGGAGGCCCGGGGGGAAAAGCTCCACTTAAAAAACAATCTAACAAATAACATTTTAACACTTTCTTCTAAATGCATACAATTTTATACAATAACATATTTTACATTTCTTCACAGATATATGTATAGATACAATTATTGTATTCTAAAGGTATACCAGTTGTATGTAGGAATATGTTTAACTGTTTTCAGAGATGTATAAGTAGATACAAACAGAATAGAACATTGTTAGTTAAGAATTAATATACAGAAGTTAGGCACTATTATGTGATCCTTGGTAGAATCATTGTATCACTGCAAATGTAGTCCTTGGTCTCCCTTTCCTAGTTTACACTTCGTTAATAATAATCATATGATACAGATGGTGGAGAACAACATTTTAAAATTTATACTACTAGAAGACTCCCTACTGCATCACTGTAAATTACTTTAAAAGTACAATTGGCTATCAATAACTAACAGGCTACCTTCCTACAGAGTGCTTCTATTTTCAAGGTTTTGAAAACAGTTATTTTCCCCTCTAACAAGAAAATGTCTTATACTTACTTTGCATACTTACTTCATGTGTCTCAAGCCATGACCCTAAATGGCTAGCCAAATATTCTGAATGGGCACAACCTTCCTCTAAAGCCATGGCAAAATTAATAAACATTATTAATTGAGATCCATTGATAAATTATATATGAATGTAATTCTTTTCATGCAAACAAGGACATTGTGCAAACCTTTCTAAGTATATACATTCAACTTTATGGGGAATATAACCTTTCTTTTACCACAGAAAAAACTCAACTGTTTTCCGTATCAGCTGTACTTTTCAAGTATAAACCATAAGCAAGGAAAATCTCTCTCCCTTTACTGAACAAGAAACTATTAGTATTATCAAAAAGCACAAATTATTTCAACAATCTAGTTATAAATCTAAATACATTGATATTAAAGGAATCTTTGATTTTTACTTAATTTAAAAAAAAAACTGTTATTATTCTCAAACCCAACCTTTAGATGCTACCAAAGCTTTTGACTGCATCAGTCATAACTGTCTCTTCACAGTTATGTCATTCTTTGGTTTCCCAGCACTATTCTTAAGTACTATTAAAAATTGTACTCCAGTGCCTATGCATATGTTTTTATTAATAAAGTTAACTTTACTCCTAATAAAATTAAAAATAGTGCAAGACAAGGGTGTCACTTATCCCCTTACCTCTTTAATCTATATATCAAGTCTTTCTTCCTCTCATGCCTACAAAAATCATACTACTTTATAGCTAAAATGTACAATATACTTATTCCACTAACTGCTTTTGCAGGTGATATAAACCTATATTTTATGTTGTCTAATATAGACTTGGCTAACATTTTTAACCAAATATCTGTACATTCAAAGTTTTCAAATTACAAACTAAACTTATATAAGCCTACTATTTTTCCATTAAGTCCTAATTACAAACTAATAGACTCGATCCCAAATTCTGAAATGAAAGTCAATAAATACTTCTTTGAAATATTTAGGTATTCTGCTACCAAGATAACCTTCTAAGGACAACTATCACTAATGATGTCCAAATATGGAATAAAATAAACTTTTCTTTATTTTCAAAACAAACCATAGCTAAAATGAACATATTACATAGACTATTGTTTTATTTTAACTTCTCTTTTGTAGTACTACATACCATTTTTTTAAAGTATTAAATCAAATTAAAGTAAGTTTATATGGCACCCCAAGTCTATTAGAATAGCCTACAACAAATTAATATATAAAAAAACAAGGTGGTTTGGGATTATCTTCCTTTAATTTATGTTAAAGTTACCAGACTATTGAAGATAACTAAATACAAACCCAAACAAGTTGGATAAAAATGTGGTACAGTGGAAATATTAATGTAACCCAAAGTGCCTTACTATTCCTAAGTAAGAATGATATGAAATTACTCAAACTACATAGTAAATTTCTTTGAGTATAAATATTCTTCATAACTTAATCAACACATTGACGTTACAAGGGTCTTTTAGGCTACTACAGTCAATTAATGTAAATCCTAATTGCAAAATGAATAACCATATGTTAATCCTATCCAACTTTCCTCTACTTAAAGATGAAAATATCATATCCTTTATCTCTTGTAGAAGTTCATCATTAGAAGAGTGAAAAAATTCCCTTGACCTGCCAAAAGGTTCTATTCTAAACTTAAGACCGATATAGTACTTAATCCTAACTAAGCTGTCAGATTTTAAAATAAACTGCAAGGCTGTAATGTTTGGTAAGCAGCTTAGAACATCATTAATTTCAGAAAAAAACATGCTTCAAACACATATAAATGAATTATTTCCTTCAAATACAAAGGTCTCAGCATTTATTCTAATTACTAGACAAACCTAAATACATCTTTTACAAACAATCAAGTAAACAAATCATTTCATCTAATGTTAAAATCCCTCCCTGTTAAAATATATTTTACACACAACTAATGATCCTCAGTAATACATATGTGACCCCCAGCAAAATTATGCAAATATTATCCAAACAATTCACCTGGCTGGCCACTGCAATTTCTACAATGTTGACTTGTAACATATACTTTGGAATGATAAAATATTCTTAGAAATTATGGTGCTCTTTAAAGTCAGGCTGGAAAAATGGACTATGAAAAATTTACTTCATCAGGGGAATTTACAGTTTTGCATATCCCACCCCAAAAGACACTAATCAAACTTGGTTCACAAGTTTCTTTGTCAGGCCTTTATCTCTATATGCCACTGGAACTGACTTTTAAAATTCTATATTGTGTAGGACTGCATAACACATTCTTCAGAATATTCAGAAATGAGATCTGTACTAAAAATTTAGTTTTCAAGGGATTTACATTAAAGAGCTTCATGAGTTCCTGAGATGCGTGGTAGCTATAGATCTTCAGTAAACAGCAGCTTTCCCTTTTGTGTATTTTTTTAATATTTCACTCTGAATTTCTTATTAATATCTGTAACCCTAAGTGAACATTTTCCTCAAGGCTCAATAACAATTGGCAAAGTCCCTGCAGGGCCACCTGTGTTAACAAAACATAAAAAAATAAATCTTATAAACTTAAGAAGCACTTGTTCATTTGATTTGCTCAAGGAAGAAACATGACACAATGATAGTACAGTTGCTACAACCACATATGCACAACAGAACATTGCATCAAATTGTAGTTTGTCCTTCTGTGCTGTTCAGTTTTGCTTATTTTGGGGTACACTGGACAGGCTGAAAAAAGTGGGGAAATAAGCATGGAGGACACAGAGTCATAGGATTCTAACACAAAGTCATCATAATTTACAAATATGTAAAATGTTTATCTTATACAAAAAGAGAGCTCACAAAAGATTCTGAAGGTAAGAATGGGTCAGTCAGGAATGGGAAGTAGCTTTACTAATATGCAGATTGCTTTAGTTTTTTTTGGGGGGGGGGTGCAACAGCCCTGTCTCTCCCATCACTAGCCATCTTTAGCTTTTACCTTCAAGTAGAAGTATCTTTTTCGCTGAGGTTACAAAAATCTGTACCAATATTTTTGGAAAATGTTCTACTCTGATTTGTGTTAATCAACAAACAGAAGGTTCTGAACCAATTTGTATCTATTTATTTATTTGTATTTGTTAAACAGAGTACAGCAATACTCCACATTGACACTTTTCAGATTCAGGTCAGGAGCATTGTATCGTTTAGTGGCATACACAGTCACACATTTGGTGAATAGAGGATTTGATAATCAAATACTGGGCTATGGGATGCAGCCCAGTAACAGCCCATAGCCTCAATCCTCTATGCTAATTGACAGATATATTCTGCATGATACCCATTTTAGAGAAAAGTTATGTAAACTAACTGATTCTAAAGAGAACTGATACTTTCCTTTGCAATGTTAATTTATTTAAAGTTGTAGGAGTGTATGCAGTTTTAGTGCTGTAGGTAATGGCCATGGTGTTTAAAGATCTGAGGATAATGCTTGAAGTCTGCATGTGTTTATTTATAGAGGTATGTGCAATGGATATTTTATTAATAGTAAGAGATGTAAAACTATGCATTTTTATTTGTTAATGCTTAAAGGTCATCTGACATTTGAAAAACCTGACCCTAAAATATATGTAAAACTGTTGGAGGAATACCAAGATCCTGGGGAATACTCGGTCTGTTTCACTGAGTTGCAGCGGGACTTCATCAGGGAACGCCCAACAAAAGTGAAGAGCCTGATTCGACTGGTAAAGTACTGGTATAAGAAGGTATGCCAGTCAGAATTTGTTTTCTACGGTACCTTTTATAGTGTAGTACTGAGACCTAGTCATATAGTTAAGAGGAAAAACAGGATTATTTTTGTCACTATTCTTTTCTCAATGTTTCCAGTTGTTTAGCATTTCTAATACCTTTATAGGAATGTACTCCATTGCTATGTCAGGGTACAGTAAAGGTTTGTGAAATTGGTATTGCTTCCATTTTTGAAGGTTGCCAACAGTATTCTTCTCAGCACTCGCAATGTACTCAGAATTGCCTCCTTCTATAGTTCGAATGCAGTTATCTGTGTATTGACAACATATTTAACTATGCTTGAAAATTCTATTTTTTATTTGCCCTTCTGCTCCTTCTACTAATGGAACCATTTGAGTAACTTTATTCCACAATGGTCATGCATCTTGGTATGTTATAACTTTGTATATCTCACTACACAAGTTTCTACACTTGCTATGTGCAGCTATTTCAATATTTAATTCTTTTTTTTTCTTCAACTACAGCTAATGGTATGGAGTTTCTGTCTTTACTAAGGTTCTCTATTATCATAAACAACTGTACTGGAAACTCTTACATTAATATTTTACAGATGTATATGATAGATGAAGATCAATTTCATTAAACAAAATAAGTAAGATGTACTGTGGGCAATGGACTTGGGCTATAGTGTACTACAAATTAACTGATATGTTGCATTTTCCTTTGTTATTCCCAAGGTGAGTCCAAGACTAACCATCAGGAATCATAAATTTGAACAATATAACCACTTCTAGAAAGCAACTAGTATCACACTTTGTAAAGCAAGTTAACTGCAACTGTCATGATTCAAATGACTGAGTTTTGGAATTTCTTGATGGGTATTTAGCCTAATACAGTATAGGCTGTATATAGGCTGAACCCATTTACAGTATACTGTCAGATGAATAAGTTACATTCCATATGTAGTTAGTTGACCTATATACACATATAAATGTTTACATTCCTTAACTCAGCTCTGTGGATATTAATGAAATTCAGGAAATTAGTATAAAATGAATCAGACATTTTGTATCTTGCATTTCAGTCCTTTTACATTTTGTTTCAGTTTTCCCATAACTATCTGGATTGTGCTTGAGCTTCAGTTACTGCTATATTATGCACTGCAATTTACTGATATAAATGCTCTCACTAAAATGCTCATTCTGTCTATTGTTGTACTATCTGAATACTAATACACCCAAATTATAACTATTATATCCTCATATTGATTGTATATACTTTGCTAATGACCAGAGATTCAGCTTTGTTAATATCAGGCAAAATCTGTTCATCTTATATTGACCATGTTAGTTCATCCATTGTTTTCGGTAGCTTTTATTCTCATGTACCCAATAAAAAAATGGGCAAAAAAGTCCAGCTAGATGTGTCAGTAATGAAAACTTAAATAAGTAAATCAACAAGTAAACAAATAATTAAAAATCATCCTAGATTTCTGAAAAAGGCCCACCACTTGAGGTAATTTGCCTAGGTGGGTCAATTCTGTAGACTAAGAAAATATGATTCAGAGACAACTATGGCTGCAGTGAAAAATACCTTATTTTTGTCTCACTAGCATGTCTCTGAATCACACATTAGCTAACATTAGTGCTGTCAGACCTGACAGTGATGGTGTTCTACCTAGAGGCTCCTACATTGTGTTGGTAAAGTTATCCTCATATCTCACACACACACACACACACACACAAATATATATATGCATATATATATATATATATATATATATATATATATATATATATATATATTATTCAGGTAGCCATATACATGCATGAACACACAGACACACACACACACATTTAGCTTCATTCATGCCTCTACAGACATGCACACACACACATTCACACAGATGCACACATACACGCACACACTAACATATCCCCACCTTCATGTCTTTGCTGAATTTACCTGTACCATGAGTACTTCCATAGGAGTGAATATACTTTTTCCTCCAACAATAAAATGTTATGCTGATATGAGATTCTCTGAATCACTTGGCCACAAAAATTGAAAGCTGCTGGCATTTCTCAGCAACACACGTGGCTTATTAGCATTAGATACTCCCCCAAACTGCTGCATTATCATGCAGCTCTGCCCTTGAGAACATACTGCATGATCAGGCCCCAGTGGGTTGAAAAGCTCAGCGGTCTGAGAACAGGAAAGGCTTAATGCAGAAGGGAAAATGGCAGGGTTAAGGCTTCCAACGTACAGCAAGACTGTTTGAACCCCAGGCAATATCTTTCTTGACCTTTTCTACACGCAGCAATATTCATGCTTTCCTTAATGTTACTGTGCATGAACAGCATTTATTTGCTCTGACCTCTTGCTGCAGACTGTTTTCATCACTGGTTGTCTTCACTATAATCGAATGTGTTACATTGGCAGCTGGAAGGAAATGGCAGTTGTCGTACAAAATATTGTACCTATGTACCTGTATGACTCATTCTAAAATAGTATAGTATTCACCACTCTTATAAGCTCTTTAGGGTTCCACCCCTTTTCTTCCCAACCTTTTTGCTAAATCTTGGTTATATGATATTCATTCATCAAGTCTAAATTATTTCTCAATGAACCTTCTGATCAGCTGAGATGATATATCAAAGGGTTGCATAACTTTGGAGAAAATGGAGCAACTGGACCTGTGTAGTACCAGTTGTTTTCAATAGTTCTGTATTCTTGGAGTTTATGTATATAAATATCAGGGGATGGAAGACTATAATCCTCCACATGGAAAATGCAGGTGCACTTCCCCTCTACAAAACCATGTTTTAATTATTGTTGCCTTAGTAGAATTTCTGACATTTAAATTGTTGATGCTTTCATTTAATTTTCAAAAAGGCCAACACTCACTGTATTGGCATGTCTGTGAGTTGGTGTTGCATTGAAGAGGAAGTCATTAAGTGGTCCTACAAGAAAATGGGGTAGAGCTTTATAAGAGCACTGAAGGTAAAATAAACAAACTTTCCCTGATATTAATCTAAGTCTCTTAATATTCGATTGACTGGTAGTATCATCACTCTGGAAGTTTGCTGATACTCATCTTTCATTATCGCTGGGTTCTCCATTTTCTTCCTATATCGCAAATACATGGTGTGATCAAACTGCCAATAGGCATGTGTGGTAAGTGATTGTGAGTGAATGAGTGTGCATGGACGGTGGTGGGTTAGCTCCCTCTTCCAGATTGCTTCCTCTGCTCAGAGAGTGTGCGGACAGGCTCCAGAATACAGTTTTGAAGTGGATTAAAGATGCAGTCAGAGAGTGAATGAATGAAGGAATATTCCTTGGGATGAGCATTATGCGTACCAGTAAATTCTTAGTCACTACCACTCTGGTTTTGCAATGTATAGCATTATTTAGGATATGTGTGACTATTGCCTTCACAATCCTTTCCCTTTTCTTTTCTGTTTTAGATTACAATACTGCACACTTTTGATGAGTACCACTGCAGAGTGTATAACATTATGTTTTTTATTAACTTACTTCCAACTTTCTGCTAACAGTTCTGACTGTCATAGCTACAGCTGGAGACCATTCTCCTCATCCAAGCCTGCCAAAAAATATCTGAATCATCAACATTTAAAATCATGTCAATGTCCAGGTCCCTTGTGATACCTGACTCCTGTATTTTAAACACAAATGGTACTGACAGTGAAGTCAGTGGGTCTGCACTGCTTATTAACTGTCCTCATGACAGTAGTCCTATCAAATCACACTCTACTTCTGATCAGGCAGCCAACCTTCGCTATTTTTGTATCCCACCCCTATACTCCTAATTTTCCTACTAAACTCCTTGGTTAAGTACAGATAACTTCTATATGATTCTCCTTATTCACCTTAAAGACCCAGTCATGGAAATGAATTAAGTTGGAGTGAATCAATCTCTCCCAACTAACTGCACTGTCCTGACCACTTCTCCATTCTTGCAACCAAAGTCTGGCAATCCTCCCCTGCCCCCTCCCCAAGTGAAATCTCTGCACAACTCAAAAGACACCTCCATAAAAAATCTAGCTGCAAGTGCTTTTCCACTATACATATCACCTAACTCCTACCTCAGCTATATCACCCCTACTTCCACCCTGTCATCTCACCTACTGCTTGCAGACCTTATTTATTATTAAACTCAATCCACAGTGGAGCATTTCTCCCTTGGGCTTTTTCTCAAAATTGGCTTTGTTACAAGTCGGACTTTCCTGGTAAACAAATGTTAAATAAAATAAAAATAAAATAAATAAATACATTTTCTTCTGTTAATATTTGCTCATTTTTCAGTTTCAGATGGATTCTGTACCTCTAATGATTAAGTCATGTTTGTGAATTAGCTGTTTTATTTTTTTGTGAATTTCTTCATCTAGGCTTTGCCTTCAAATGGTCTTTTGTGAACAGTGTAATACCCTGGTAAGGTAACTCAGTAAATAAAAACAAATAAAGTTGGACCAAAAAGATATATGATATGCAAAGCCATGCCCTCTACTTTAAACAGACAATTAGCATTCAGTATGGTGGCTGAAAATGGTCTTCATACAAGTCCACTTTCCAGGTATTCAAATAGTAAAGTAAAATAAAATAAAGTAAAATGAAAGAACTATATTGCCTTGCTACGTAGTATTTTTCCATGATTTTCCCATGATGAGAAGTAATCTAAGCAGATGAACACAAAGTACTTTTCTTCTTAGACTCACATATGTGTGACAAAGACATAGTTGCCAACATCCACTCTTACAGCTTACTCTAGCTGCTTAGGAAATATTATAAAATGTGCAGGTCATTCATAAAGCAGTACTACCAACTCGATTAACATGCTGAAAGATAGCTCTTCTGTACCTTCAGCATTTTCTCCCCAAATACTCATGAGTATGTGCTCTATTTTCTCTAGTTATTCTTCCATTTGTCATTTATTCTTATTCATGCTTTCTCTAACTTTCCATGCTGGCATTCTGCCATATTGCTCATGTAACAAAGGTGAACTATAGGTAAAGAATCCATTCAGTAACTCTTTCTGCTCAGTCTAGTTCAGTGCGTGTGATTCATTTTTCCCCCTGTGAGACTTCCTTCTGGAGCTGATTTTCCTATTCTATTCTCCATGTCTCAGACTTTTATACATGTTACCTTTTTCCTAACAATGTATGTATCTGCAAGCTGGATGTTTCTTCATACATTTCCTTTTCCTCTTTCTATAAGACTAGTTTCCTAAGAAACCAAGAGTGAAGGACTTGTTGCTCTCTGCCAGGGGGGTTATTTGCTCTACAAGACATCTTGACAAATTAATTATGGGACCCCTTGCGGGTAACAAGAATGTTGTCCTTAAAAAATGCAACTTTACTGGCAGCTAAATCTGAATGTCCACAAACTACCTGTATTGAACTCTAGCTGCTCTACTAAGAGCATTTTAGCAGTGAGGAAGCCGAACCAGAAAATATTTTATTAACAGGACGACCATCACTACAATAGGCACAGTAATGGACAATGCTATAAGAGAGTCTCATCTGTAATGGATACTGGAATAAGAAGCTTGATTGACAAATAACTTTCCAACCCTGGCACCACTGCATTTCAACCACATCCAGGTTCACTGAGTGTTTAGCACTTACCTGTTAACCTGGCTTTAATGGATTTGATACTCCCAGTCTCACAACTAATTCAGCAACTGATTGTGAACCTCGTGACACTGTGGAGATTGAGGAATATCAGACACAAAGTAGACCTATGGACTGGAAGGCTGCCCTCCAAAAAAACTGGGCATGTTATCTATTGCTTTCTTTTCATCTTTTTATTAATTTTTTCTTTGTTTTTTTTTTTCTTAATTCGACACTGGGTAAGAGTAAATAGCAGGGCAATCCCTTATTTGAATAACTTTTACAATATTGTGCAAAGCTTTTAATATAAAAATGCCTTTTCAGTTATTTTTATATATGCCTTTTCGTGTATTTCATTTAACATTGATATTTCTCACTGCACATTTTTCTTCACTTGGCTCTGTAATCTTTGAGAAAAAATATGAAGTTACTAGAAAAAGATCTAAGTAGTACTTACATATAAATCTTGTCTCTTCCAAGAAAAAAATACGAGTCTTGAATAAAATGTGTTTCAAACATTGCTGCTTTAGGATTTCTCAAGGAATGTATCTTAAACAGAGTTTTAAGCATTATGCTTCAAAATGTCTTCACTGGGATGGTTGCTAAAGCAAAATATGAGCATTGCTTGTTATAAATATAATATGGTCATTTGTTCATATGCAATTTAAAATAGAGTTTTCCTGTCAAGCAGGAAAACCTCAAACTCTTTCGGTGTAGAAAGGTGGTTAATTTGGCTTATCCAGAGGTGGCTATATTTAAATACAAAAAGATCTGAACTCTCAGAACTCTGAATATACACTGTCCACAACGAGCTTTGTAAAAGAGAGCACTGTCTAGAACTTTTCATTAAATTTCAGTAAAGTAGAGATCAAGCCCAGAGGGCATTAGATTAATAATTAATTGATCAAATGAGCTCCATACAAGGGGCATTGTTTCTTGATGATTAAGGCACCACTGTCACCAGATAAAAAGGTCTGTTTTTTTACAGGATGTATCTGATGAAGCCTTATTTGTAAATGTATTTACAAATGTTTTTCTATGTAATGTAGTAGTTACCTTTTATTAGGTTGATGTTCAAATGTCTTTTAAGGCAACCTCTACAATCTACGCATCTTCCAATGTATGCAGTTTTAAGGTAATATGAAAACTATCTGGAAAGTGTTGGTTAAAAACAGCCAGACAGGTTAGTTTTACCTAGTTCCATTGGTTATAGTTTGAAACATGCAAATCAGGTATAATTTTCCTCCACCATTCCAAAAATGTGACATCACTTTGCTGTTCTGAGCCCTCCCCTCTTTCAAATCCTTATTAACCTAGGTCAAGCTAATGTATTGTCTTTAACTCTACTGAACAAGAACGCTTATCCATCCACTGAATAACAATTATTTTTCCAAAACTAAGCTAGTTGCTTTATTCCTTTGGGAGGAGATTTAATTCTCTTTAGATACATCAGCTAGAGATCAGCGTTTTGTCTTATCTTCTACCAGAGTTGTGTTTTCTAAGCTGTTGATATCTACTGTCTTGTGATAACAAATACCTGTTCTTTTGTTATGTCTTGAGTAGCACCATAACTACTTCAGCATAAAAGAATTTTAGTTTTAGTATATTTTGCTAACTTCACTGAGAACATGGACTTTCCCAGCAGACTTAGATAAAAGTATAGACTTTCCAAGCAGACTTAGACAGAAGTATAGTTAAGGCCTTCATCTATAGACACAAGGTACAGGGTTTGATCATGACCTCAGGATATTGGCTAGGCTTAAAATGGACCTTCAGGGAAATTAGCCTAGAAGTCATCTACAAACTATGTATCATTTTTACCGTATGACTTGTATGTATCATTTTCTGCATACAGATACCCAGTGACTTAGTGTCCCTTAATACTACTCATGATGACAGTGTCTCACTCACTGTCTCATTCTGTCAGCAAATTTTGTAATTGTCTCTTTCCTGGTCCCATTTGCATTAAGCACTCACACAGTTCTCTGAAGAGTACCATGCCAGCTACCTAACTGTAAATCTACTTAATTTCTGCTATTTCCTGCTGTATGATTCTAACTGTAAGTTCATAGGTTCATAGGAGGTTACTAGGCTAATGGTCCTAGGGCCTTTACAAGCCTAGCCATGTTATACCCTTGTTCCCTAATTGACCTTGGTTAGATGGTCATTGTTTGCATAGCGAGTCTATTATCAGCACCAATTACCCCTGCTGATGAGGAACATAGTTGCTGCTCCTGGAGTGAATTTATAGTCTCCCATCCAATTGTCTAGGTTGCACTTGAATAGGGTCATTGAGGAGCTCTGCTTCACGCAAATTGGGAGTTTATTCCCGAGGAGTGGCAATCTCTGGAGATATATCTGCCTCTCCAGCATGTTCTGTTAATGTTACAGGCTAAGATAAGATCCCTGGAGCGAGTGACTCCTGTCCCATTTGATTTGCGGATGTGTAGCATTTCCATTAGGGTAGGGTATGAGACTGCTCTTTAGGCCAGGCACAAGTTGCCTCTCAGCAGCCTGTAAGATACAAAGTACAGTGTCAGGGCTTTGAATCTTCTCATTTAGGTCATGGTCTGGAGGTTCTAAATTTTCTTGTTGAGAAGCCTCTGTGGTCTCTCCAGCTGCTGCAGGTGTCTGGCGAGGTATATGCAAAAGGGAGCATTGTACTGTATTAGTGGTCTGATGAGGGTTAAGTACACAGAAGTTATAATATCCTTAGTCTTGGATGTGAAGCTGTTACTTATGTGATGAACAATGTAGAAGGCTTTCCTTACCACTGTGGACACATGATGATCGACATTAATATTGATCTCAACTTTTGTTCCAAAATCTTGCTTCACTGGGTTTCAGCTTAGAGGGTGCTGTCAATATTGCAATTTGCAGGGAATTCCTCTTTGCCAAAGTGGATAATAATGCACTTTGTGTTAAGTTTTAGTCCATGATTTTGGTACCAGTCATTTGTCTGTGTTAGCCCCTTTTGTAATATGTTAACATCATTGGGTGACTCAATGATTGCACCTAGTTTTCAATCATCAGTGAACCTGGTAAGCCACAGGCCATCTACTTTTGCATGGACTTCTGAGAAATAGATTCCAAACAGTAGGGGGCCCAGCACAGAAACTTGTGGTACACAACTGGTAACTGGTCTAGTGGTAGAGGTGGAAACCAACAACTTTGGCAGTATACATTCTGTCAGTAAGCCAGTTGACTACCCATCTAATTATGCTGGGTTAATTCCCAGCTGGGAGAGTTTCTCAATGATACCTGAGTGGGGGGTTGTGCCAAAAGCCTTGGCTAAGTCAAGGTGGGTGGGATATATTGTTTTGCTTTCATCCAAGGATTTGATGACATTCTCAAAGTCCACAATATTTAATAAGCATGATCTACCCTTAACATAGCCAAACTGGGTTGGGTCAAGAGTTTGAAGGTTGCCTATATCATTGTTGATAAGGTCCATGATGATTCTTTCCATGGTCTTCCAGATAAGGCTGGTTAAACTTATGGGTCTATAGTTCCCAGGATTGGTTGATGGGCCCTCTTTCTGCAAGGGAATTACTGTTGCTGTTCTCTACTCTGCTGGAACAAAGCCAGTGCTCAGGCTGTGGTTAAAGAGAGTGCCAAGTGGTTCTGCTAGGTCTTAATTTAGATTGTTTAGTAAGCAGCCTGGGATGTTATCTGGTCCCATAGAGGCTATGTTTTTGGCCTTGAACTGTGCGGTTATGACCTGCTCTTTGGCAATACTAGGCAGAGGACTGGTGTTGGGTATGTTTTGTGGTATGGCTGGTGGGGATGGAGGGGGTAAAGTTTGCACCAAATTTGTCAGCTGGGAGGTTGGCAATTTCCTCAGGTTCAGTATGAGTGTTACCATCCACTACAAGTTCAGCACATAGCTGGGCATTCCCTTTTAGATTTTGGACATACTAAAGAATGCCTTATGATTATTCTCAACTAGGGATGCTTATTTATCTTCTTAATTGGCTTTAGATGATTTTATAAGACATATAGTGACATTTAAAAACTCCCACCTTAAAAGATGGTGACATCCATCCTAACTCAGGCCCAACAAACATTCCAACTTTTACAACTCCTTCTACTACTCCCCCCATCCTAACTACCCAAACCTGTCTCTCAAATTCTTTACTTTTAGGTCATCTCAATATCCGCAGTATAAATAATAAAATTGCCGATCTCCATGCCCTCCTTAATATTCATTCCTTTCATATCCTCTGCCTCACAGAAACCTGGTTAAAACCAACAACTAAAGATAATGAAATAATCCCCCCAGGTTACAACATATTGAGACTTGACCGCATAAAACGTAGGGGTGGGGGTGTAGCACTACTGTATAAATCCACACTACAAATCTCCTCCATATCCTATAACCCCACCTCAGGATAGTAAGGCTGAAGTTCTTATCTCTCGACTTCAACTAAACACTTCCAAAGCCGTATATATTATCTGCATCTACCTACCCCTGGTAATAATACTTTTATAATAGAAGACATTCTAAGCTGGGTATCAACTTCTTACCCACAAGAAACCATTATACTTGGTGATTTTAATACTGACTGGAAATGTGTAAATACAGATAATCCTTCCTCACATATTAATCTTCATGGCTTTAGTCAAACTATTACCACCACCACTAGACTTAACAAACCCAACAACAAAGAGAGTATCTTAGATTGGATACTCATTAATAACAACAAATATACAAGGTAGGAACTCTACCAGATGACTTAAGTGATCATATGTTAACTTACATTATAAGACAAAAGAATGACATCCCTACTTATAAAATCTCTCGAACCATCAAACATTTTAACCCTGTATTATTACAAAATGAACTTAATGCCTGTAACTGGTACCCACTAAAACCTATCCCTCTTGAGCAGGCTGTCAAATATTTCAACTCTAAATTCTTAACGATCCTTGATAAGCATGCTCCTAAATGTTCTATCAGAATGAAGTCCAAACCTGCCTCCTGGCTTTCAAAAGAAACTAGGCAACTCATATTGCTTAGGAATAAATCTTGGACCCAGTGTAGAGCATCCAAAAATATCTCAGAGCAACAAACATTTAGACAGGTAAGGAATACTAGTAAAAAAGCCATACTGACTGATAAAAAAACTACTATTGTAAACTACAGCAATCTCACCATAACAACCCACAAACATTCTCGTCTAGCGTTAATAGACTCCTTCACCCAGGGCACTCCAGCACACCACCCCCTCTAGAGGCTGATAATACTTCTCTTCAAACTGCCAATGCCTTCAATACCTTCTTTACAGACACCATAAAATCTCTACCCTGTCAACTGTCCACAAACAACTCAAATCCCCAAACCTCTTTACCTAATACTTTCCCAACATTCCAAATACAACCCGTCGCTACCTCATACATCCAAAAACGTATACATAAACTTAAGCCATGTGCCCCCTCTGCAGACCAAATACCATCTGAATACCTGCAAAAAGCAGCTACAGCAGTTGCTTCTCCTGTATCTATCCTTATAAACAGAACCATAAATGAAGGAACAATCCCAGATGTCTGGAAAATCTCTCACATAAAGGCGGAAACTCCAATGAGTATTCCAACTACAGGCCTATAGCTCTGTTATCACCCTTAGCTAAAGTTATGGAAAAATGTATTCACCATCAACTAATTAACCACCTAACCCAACATAATATACTAGCTAACTGTCAACATGGCTTCAGGCCATTTCATAGTACCACTACAGCCCTCCTATCTTTCACCTACTCTAGCAATAAAAAATGTAATAGCAACATCCTCTCATCAGCACCCTTTATTGATCTGTCAAAAGCCGTTGACATGGTCAACCACCCCCTACTCCTAAAAACTCTTGAATCCCTTGCTCTTGACACCAAGGCTGTTCTCTGGTTTAAGTCCTACCTTAACAATAGGCAACAACCAGTCCTTTGGGAGAACAAACTGTCTTCCCACCTGCCAGTCTCCCTTGGAGTCCCTCTGGGCTCCATTCTCTGTCCACTTCTATTCTCGGTATTCGTCAACAACCTTTACTTAGCAATCCCTCAAGCTACCTGCATACAATATGCAGATGATTCCACGCTCATATGTTCTGCCAACTCCACATCTGAACTAGCCCAGACAGTATTTAACTCAGTTGAGGCATGGTTTCTAAATCGTTGCCTCCTTTTCAGTGCCAAAAAAACAAGCTCTTACTCTACACACCTAACAGTAAGTCCCCCCATCAATTTCTCAATCAAATCAAATAATGGCACCATTATAACCCCAGGCTCTACCACCAAACTATTAGGAGTCTTAATTGACAATAACCTTACATTTGACAATCATATAAATAACACAATAAAAACCGTAAATAGAAAATTGGGCTCCCTATATAGAATAAAACCCTTCTTAACACCAACAGCCAGAACTAGAATTGCCCACTCCCATTTAATCTCCACTCTTCTTTATACTTCCCCCATTTATACCAACCTAAAGAAAAATAATCTCACTAAATTAACTAACTCCTATAATAATATTGCCAGGTTTGCCACTGGGAACCCATTCAGAACTCACCACTGTCTGAACCTAAAACAGCTAGACTGGCTTGAACTAAAAAACATCTTGATGCTTTCCCAACTTACCATTGTTCATAGGATATTCTACCAACCTAACAACACACCAATACTCTCTAACCTTATTACCCCCTATGCTAACCTCAATTCCTTACGCTCTTCCACTAAACTACAAGCTAGCATTAGCAAGTCTAATAACGTGGCAGGCGAGTCCTTGTTTTCTAATACTGCTGGAAAATATTGGAACATATTGCCATCAGATCTAACGGTACTTCCTCCTTCCCACTCTTTAAGCAAAGGCTGAAGCAACGTCTTACAACTCTCTGGTTATGCCCTTGCTGTTACCCTGACTAATTGTCTGCATTCTCTTTTGCCATTTTTCTCTATCCTGCCTCCCCTTACCCTTTTATCACTTACCCCTGGGTAGTGGTAACTGTCTGAAATTATTGTTGCAAATAGGAGATGAATTAAACTGTGAACATATTGTAAACAACCTCACATATCTTAATTGAAAGACTGTCTTGTTCCTTTCAAAGTTTTTGTGTTTCATAATTAGCATACTTCTCTTAATTTTGTGTAAATAATTTCTTTTGAATATGGTATTTGCTTAAATAGTATGACTTTGTAACTACTGCTCTCTCATTTTTATTTTGTCTTACATTTTTTTTTCTCTTATAATTGTGCATTATAAACTTTTAAATGTAACTGTGGAGCTTTTCTCCCCAGGCCTCTGCTGAAAATGGAAATATATCCAGTTGGACTAGCCCAGTTAACAAATGTAAAATAAAATAAAATAAATAATAAATATTATTTGCTTGTTCAAGCTGTAGGGGGTATTCTTCCTCTGCTGAGTAAGTTCCCTCATTCTTATAACATCAGTTTATTCCTTTTGTTATATAAACTATTTATATTTGAGGTCCACCAGGGAGGCTTGTTTTTCGGGATGACCTGGTTTTGATCTGGTCAGGTACTGTTGAGTCTATACAGTTGTTTAAGTCTTTATACAAGGCATTTGTGCACTCTGCTGCATTCTAGTCATTGCAGGATGTGTTAGCAGGGGGGTTGAAACTTTTTATACCATCGCTTAGTATGATGTAGTTTGGTTTAGAGAAATTTTTCAGTTTTTTTACTTCTGTGGGGGTGTCAGGTCTGATCATTACTTTGAATGAGACAGGTTTGACCTTACAAGGAGGACAACAGACTGGGGTAGTGCAGTGACCTCCTATGTTGGTGAGTACTAAGTCTAGGACATTTGAGCTCCTTGGGGGGGGGCAGACTAACTGTTCCAGAGCAGTTGTATTGACAAAGTCCAGGAACCTCAGGGCAAGCATGTTTGTGCATGTTGCCCAGCCGATGGAAGTATAGTTGAAATATTGAATGACTAAGGTGTTTGGCTGTATAGTGACTGACTGTAGCAAGTCAAGGTAGGCAGTGTGCTTCTCTTGGGTCATGGTGGGGGATGTGTAGCAAGCAATGATGTGGTAGGGTGTTTTACCTATAGTTATTTGGACCTGGAGTAGTTCAAGGGTCATACTGTTTAACCAGTTTTGATGTGTATTTGGTTGTAATAAAGATGGATGCACCTCCGCCTTTGGTTCTTTCATGCTCATTTTGAGGTCTGAATGTGTGGAAGGCATTGTAGCCTTGCACAGTCAGGGTGCTCTCTGTGGCCTTGAACCATGTCTCTGTTCAGACATCAGCATCTTCCAAGGTGAAGAGTGCTTCCAGGGAATGTGGTATCCTGTTGAGGCAGCTAGCATTAAACAGCATAAATTTGAGTTTGTCTCAAGTGGATTTTCTTTAACGTCGGAAATCTTATTTTGACATTGCCTAAAAAAGGCACTATGGGGGAGGTAAGTGCCTTTTCCAGTTTCTGAAAGCCTAGTGGAGACAGGTGAAGACCACCTTTGGCAAAGCAGAGTGGCTTGTCAACCATGTCCTCCCAGGCTGGCAGATATCGGTTCCCCTTGGAATGGCACAAGAAGCTAAGCCAATTGTTAACGTCAATCATTTTTGTGTGTATTGTGGCATCATTGCTGGAGAAGGTAGAATGCTGCTTAAGGCTAGGCTTATACATGCCTGTGACACATGATCTGAGAGCTCAGTCATGTTTCTCTTCATATAGTCCAGTGTGGTATGTCTCAAGTCATTCACCGCCACATGGACTATGACGGAGTCATACCAGTACTTGTGGTTGAGTGACTTGATGGATCCTGGTGCCTGACAGGCAGCTAACTATAACCCACTCCTTATTCAGCCTGGAGAGGGGAACATCTGTGTATCTCACAATGGAGTCACCTATGATCACTATATTAGGTTTTGTGGTGTGACACCTTATGTGCTTATTTGGAGAGACACTGATGTGTGCGTTATCATGTGCTGTGGTTGTTTTTTGCATTGGTATGTGTGTAATTGATTTCCAAGTGGGAAGCCTCTGATCATTTGGTAAGTTACTAGTGAGTACCTCTGCATATGTGAGTTTGTGTAATGCCCTTATTTAGAGTGGGAAGTGTGCATATGTGCTGAAAACCTATTCGGCATTAGATTTATCCTTATGTGAAAGTCTTGCCTCCAATTTTATAGTGTAACTACATCCCTCACATAAAGTATTTGTTTGTTTCAGGATTAAGGGGTTATCAGTATACATGAGACAATTGCTACTTTGCCTCATGATGCTAGTGTCTATCAGGCTAGCCAGAGAGATGGTGGGAAACTGCCCATCCATGACAGCAGGCTCTTACAATATGTTTTATTATGGAGGGAGGGAATGGGCTCAAAGTATTATTCCACGTGTGCACAGTCACATGGTGTTCATTACATCATTTTCTGCCAACTTCAACAAAGTTTAATTTGGTCTGGCCAGTATGAGGTCCAGTACAGTTTCCAATCCAAGCCAAACTAATTTTCTTCTCTCTTTTAGCAGTGTAATACTACATGCAACAGAATCTCTCAGTTTAAGCTCATCAGTTGCTCTGACTACTCGTGGTGCCTTCCCCATCCGTTCTCTCTGCCCTTCTCTACAAACTCATTCTGTGCATTACTTCTGTATTCCTGTTTTGCACTTTCTTACTAAGTGGGTTCTTCCTATTACGGTAATTGTGGAACTTACCTGTTTTCACTTTCATCATGACAAACATTCTGTTTACTAACAAGAATGATATTGTCATCAGCTCAGTACCTCCCATTTAGCCGTTACTCACACCTGTAAATTATTTTCCTTTACTCTGAAGAGTCTGACTTGAAAGTTCACATAATGAACTATACATTTAAATGGTCTTGGCTGATTACTTGTCCTACCTTTTCTCCAGTACTCCTTTACTCTCCATGATTCTGTAAACTAATTGCTTCTCATGTGAATCTGGAGTAACTTGAACCTATTCAGTCACTCATTAGAATTCTGTCACATTCCAAATAATTAGCATTTCTTTTACTAGACTCCTTGCTGTAACATGCTCAATGGCTAGCTGACTGGATCATGAATAGACTCCAGCCACCTAGAAATCTCATAACTTGTTCCCTTTATTATTTTTCTGATTGCTGTAACAGAACCACACCTTGCACATCTTTCTGCCTTGTATTGGTCCCCCAAATTTAATCTCCCCATCCTGTCCCATAGTGACTTAATGAGACTTTACTTTGTTGTTATGTCGGTTAGCATAGTCTGAAGCTGTCCTCAGTAGTTCTTTAGTGAAGTTGCTTTAGTAGTTACAAACATTTAATAAAGTCATGTGATTCAGGCGGTAGGTGAGTAGGCCTAAGTTTTTAATAGCTTTCACAATGACAGGAAATGAACTATCACTAAACTACTCAGAAATCTAATATTTTTAACAAGATGTAAACTTACCTCTTCAACACTGCTATGGATGAACATTAAACCACACCTCCAAATAAATAGTATTTCTTTGTCTTTGAGATGTGTATGCATCCTTTGCATAGCCAGGGTTCAAAAATATGTGTAATTTTATAGTTATAACAATCATTAACATTTCCTTATAAAGTAATAACTACACGCACAAATTATTTTTCAGACTATTGTAGATTCATGTATTTATTTTCATTTTTAAGTGTGTCTTCATCAGTTCTAACATGTGTTTCTACTTCTTTTTCTTTCAGCTGCTCACATTATGGGTCGCCACAGCATATCATCTGTTTCCATTTCTTCCTTCCTCAATATTTTACTCTGATACACCAACCACCTGCATCTCCTCTCTTACCACATCCATAAACCTTATCTTAGGCCTTCTCCCAAGATACCCAGCATCCATCCTCAACACATGTCCAAATCAAAGCAATCTTGTCTCTCTGGCTTCGTCTCCAAACCGTCCAACCTGAGCTGACCCTGTAATATACTCATTTGTAATTCTGTCCATCCTTGTCACACCCAATGCAAATCTTAAACTCTTTAACTATGCCTCCTACAGCTCTAACTCCTGTCTTTTCATCAGTGCCACCATCTCCAACCCACATAACATAGCTGGTCTCACTACCATCTTGTAGACCTTCCCTTTTACTCTTACTGGTACCTGTCTGTCACAAATCACTCCTGGCACTCTTCTCCACCCACTTCACCCTGCCTGTACTCTCTTCTTCACCTCTCTTCCACACTCACCATTACTTTGAACTGTTGATACCAAGTACTTAAACTCATCCACCTTCACCACCTCTACTCCCTGCATCCTCACCATTCATCTGTCCTCCTCCTCATTCACACATATATATTCTGTCTCAGTCCCGCTGACCTTCATTCCTTTCCTCTCTAGAGCATATCTCCATCTCTCCAGACTCTCCTCAACCTGTTCCCTACAAATCACAATATTATTCACAAACATCATAGTCCACGGGAACTCCTGTCTGATCTTGTCTGTCAAACTGTCCATCACCATTGCAAATAAGAAAGGGCTCAGAGATGATCCTTGATTTAATCCCACCTCTACCTTGAACGCATCCATCACTCCTACTGTAGACCTCACCACTAACACACTTCCCTCGTATATATCCTGTACCACTCTTGCATACTTCTCTGCCACTCCCAATTTTCTCATACAATACCACAACTGCTCTCTAGGCACCCTGTCATCTGCTTTCTCTAAGTCCACAAAGACACAATGCAACTCCTTCTGACCTTCTCTATACTTCTCCATCAACACCCTCAGAGCAAACATCGCATCAGTGGTTCTCTTTCCTGGCATGAAAACTGTAGTGCTGCGTACTAATCATCACGTCCCTTCTTAACCTAGCTTCCACTAGTCTTTCTCGTAACTTCATGCTGTGGCTGAACAGTTTTATCCCTCTGTAGTTACTACAGCTCTGCGAGTCACCCTTTTTCTTAAAAATTGGTACCAATACACTTCTCCACTCCTCAGGCATCCTCTCACTTTCCAAGATTTCATTAAACAATCTGGTTAAAAACCTCTCCTAAACACCTCCGTACTTCCCAAATATGTCATCTGGACCATCAGCCTTTCCATTCTTCATCCTTTTCATAGCTGTCCTTACTTCCTCCTTGTTAATCTGTTGCAGTTCCTGATTCAGTATCCCCACATAATCGAACCTTCTCTCCCTCTCATTCTCGTCATTCATCAGCCCCTCAAAGTACTTTTTCCATCTGCTCAACACACTCTCCTTGCTTGTGATTACATTTCCCTCATTATCTTTTGTCCTTTAGACAGGAGTACCGGGGTTGGAGATAATTTCCAGTTAAACTGGAAGGGCTGCTTGCTGCAAATGGTTTAGTCTCTCACTCTCAAGTGCAAATATATAAAATAGATCATGACAAGTCAGAGACTTTACTGTGAAAAGCCATAAACCTCCTTTTGAAAAAAGTTCATGGGAAATATGCAAAGAACCCCTTAACAACATACAAGTGTTTCAGCTGCATGACTTCTGAATGGCCCTGACATTTCACTGTTACAAATCTTTTATGAAGGCTTTAAGGCCAATGAAGTCAAACCACCATTAGTAGGAGATATGTTATGCTTCAACCCTTTTTATGGGCTCATCAGTAGAGCATAAGTGGATAGTTTGGCCATATCCTAAAAACTCTCTGCTTCAAACAGACAGAGTAGAGTAGCTGCAAATTTTTTCCAGTAATGAACAATACAACAAGTAAAAAGGTGTCACAGAAAAAAAAAATATAATAGGTAAATGCATCATAATCATCTCATTTCGGCTTGTCCTGGTTAGGGGTCGCCACACCAGATCACCAGTCTGCTTATGATTGGTAGTGGAGTTTTACAGTGTTGAGTTGCCAGCCCGGCACCCAGCCTTCCACAGAAGGCACACACATGCACACCTAGGGCCAATTTGGAGTGTCCAATCCACCTACAGCATGTCTTTGGAATGTGGGAGGAAACCAGAGCACCTGGAGGAAACCCACACGACAAAAGGGAGGACATGAAGACTCCACACAGAAGGTACCCCAGGTGAGAATCGAACCAGAGAACCTTTTGCTGTGAGGCGCCAACACTAACCACTGCAGCACCATGGCCATCCTAGGCAAATGCATCAAAACACTGTTTAATACCTTAACCTCCTTAGAAAAAAAAGTTCATAGAAAATATGTAAATGAATTTTTATGGTCAAGTATTTCAACTACATGACTTCTGAATTCCCTGAACTTTTTTATTTTCTACAAGTCTTTATTTACTAAGGCATTCAGACCACTAAAACCAAACCCCACTAACAGTAGTTATAAAATGGTTTGCTCTTTTAATGGGCTTATCAGTGCAACATAGTTTATAGGTTAAGCCATTATCTGAAAACATACATCTGTAAATAGAGCCTTCTGTCCATAACATTAATGTGACTGTAAAATTACAGATTACAATACAAATGAGTGACAACTCAAATGAGTGAATCACAAAACACTGACAACTTATTTCCAAACTATCAGCAAATTCCAACTGCAAATACCTGATGAAACATTGTTGGAATGGCAGTACTATTAGGGAAAGTGTTTTTAATAAATTAATGTGTTGGGTTAGGGGTGGGGTAAGGGTAGGGTAGGGTAGGGCTTAGCACACATGAGTAAAGTAAGCAGGGGAGCCCTAAGCTTACACATTGCATTACTAAAACCCCTTTCCCTAACACTACCACTAATCAAGACAAAAGGACAAAGAACATGCACGATACCAAATAGGCACAACATTGAATCTCTTTCCTTACCTAACCACCCTACCATGCAATGTCTTGCACATGCATACTACCCACTGTGACAGAATCTTAACATTCTCAAATACTAACTCCGAGATCACACAATCTCCAAGGAAGGGCAAATTCTCTAACCTGGGGACTTATTAATCTCACACAACTGTTGGTCTCTGTTTTGTCAACTAAACTGTGTCAACAAAACAGAGGTCAAGTAAACCTCCACTGTACCAACTGCAGTACCCCTATGTGTGTGTGTGTGTGTGTGTGTGTGTGTGTGTGTGTGTGTGTGTGTGTGTGTGTGTGTGTGTGTGTGTGTGTGTGTGTAAAGTTAAAAATGAGTGGATTCCAATGGTTCAGCTTTAATAATATTTAGATTTAATATAGGCATTTAACAATAAATCGCAGCACCATATTAAGCATCTCACTTGACAGCATGGAAATTATATTCGGAGACAGCAATGGCTGTATAAAACACCTAGCAGCTCATTACCATTTGTATGAGTCACCCTTGCTTAACATTAGTAATGTCAATTCTTAGAGCAATACAGTTTATCTTGGCTTCCAGTGCATTGCATTGGCAAGATCACCTTTAACTCTCAATCACACACACACACACACACACACACACACACACACACACACACACACACACACACACACACACACACACACACACACACACACACACACACACACACACACACACACACACACACACACACACATATATTGAGACCCTCGATTCCCTGTCTGGGAATCTGCCAGCAGGAATACTCAGCAGTAAAATAGTCAATGAATTAGAAAAGCTTACTTTGAGGGAGAAACTACTCATGTTAAAGCTTCCCAGTTATGGTAAGCCTCTCTGAATCCCAAAGCATAAGGCAGGAAAGAGAATAGATATGCAAAGTGATTCAGATGATAAAGCAAAAGGAAAACAAAATATGGGTTTATTTCTAAAACTCAAAAAAATGATTGTATAGACATTAACAAATGTGAGCTAGGATAGCAGTACGACACAGTAAATATTCTGCTATACAAAAATAGTAGTAAATAGAAAAAAAAAGTTAACTGACAATAATTTATGACAGTTGATGTCAGCCTACACAATTCCTTCCACATCCAATGTGAGCAGCAGGAAAGAACATTTACAACATAAGCAATTCAAATGTAATAAATATAGTGAAATCAGAGTTATTTTGCCTAAAAGAATATTACATTCTGGTTGGTTGCATTTTATAACTAATGAAAAAAATGGTTTATATACCAGTGTATACAAACAAGTGTTATATGGCAAAGAAAATGTTGTTTTAATGCCTAAAATAAGGAACTTTGTAGAAACGCAAAGGAGGTTTATGTTAGGAAGGGTATCCAGTGTAAACACAGAAACTGGGGGATGCACAAGCCAGTGTATTTCTTCATGCCAGTCCCAAGCCTGGATAAATGTGGAGGGTTACATCAGGAAGGGCATCCAGTGTAAATTTTTGCCAGATCAAATATGCGGATGACAATGCAGATTTCCATACCAGCTTAACAATGGCAGCCTCCAGTGCTGTTAGCCAACAAGGTGATGGTGGAACTTGAGCTACCGTTGACCGAAGGAGAAGAAGAGGGGGAAGGGCATGCCAAGAAGTAGGAGGACAGTTAGGAGTATGGAAGTGAGCATAGGACATTTGAATGTTGGAAGTATGCCTGCTAAAGGGAAAGAGCTAGCCTATATAATGGAGAGAAGGAAGGTTGACATATTGTGAGTGCAAGAGACCAGAAGGAAGGGGAGTAAGGCCAGATGTATTGGAGGTGGGTTCAAATTGTTCTACCATTGTGTGGATGGGAGGAGAAATAGAGTAGGGGTTTTCCTGAAGGAACAGCATGTCAAGTGTGCTTTGGAGGTGAAAAGATTATCAGATAGGGTGATGTTTATGAAGCTGGGAATTAACAGTGTGATAATGAATGTTGTTAGTGCATATGCTCCACAAGTTGGATGTGCGATGGATGAGAAAGAAAACATTTTGGAGCAAGTTGGATGAACTGGTGGAGAGTATACCCAAGGGTGAGAGAGTGGAGACTGAAGCAGATTTCAATGGGCATGTTGATGAAGGGAACAGAGGGGACGAGGAGGTGATGGGTGGGTATGGTGTTAAGGAGAGGAATTCAGATGGTATTAAAGAGTGAATTCTTTGGCTATCTGGGGTCTTTTTGATGCATTTGCCTATTTTTTCTTATGTGACACTTTTTTACTAGTTGCTTTGTTCATTATTGGAAAATATTTGCAGCTATCCTGTTTCTTTGAAGCTGAGAGTTTTTAGGTAATGACCAAACTATCCATTTATAATCTACTGATGAACCCATAAAAAGGGTGAAACATAGCATATCTCCTGCTAGTAGTGGTTGACTTCATTGGCCTTAAAACCTTCATAAAAGATTTGTAAAAGTGAAATATCAGGGCCATTCAGAAGTCATGTAGCTGCAACACTTGTATGTTGTTAAGGGGCCATTTGCATATTTCCGGTGAACTTCTTTCAAAAGGAGGTTTATGGCTTTTCACAGTAAAGTCTCTGACTTCTCAGGATCTTTTTTATATATTTGCACTTGAGAGTAACAGACCAAACAATATGCAACAAGCAGCCCTTCCAGTTTAACTGGAAATTAGCCTCAACCATTTTCAGCAAATAGACCCTCTGCACTTCCAAACAAAATGCAACAATCATTTTAAATAATTGTAAAAGAATGCTCAGCTCCAAAACTCACCTAAGGCTACAATTCTGACATCAGTGCTTCCAGTGCAACTTCGTTCTAAATTTGACCCACAGTTTTAGCCACTTGAAAGTATGGTATTCTAGCCACTGCATGTTACATCTGCAAAATAAACATTTTTCCCCATTGAAATGGAGTAATTCTTATGCAGTGATAACTCAGTGAAGAAGTATTTTAAGCCATTATTTGATACAGAGTACTGAACAGAAGTGTACCACAGCATCCAAAATGAAGACTGGCTATAATGCAAAATGTCAGACTGTCTGTAAAGGCAGATGTGCTAAAACCACTCAGACCTCTCTTTGAAATGGTGTGTCTGTGTCTTCCTTTGAGATTCTAAAACAAAATTTTGTGGTAACATAACTATTCAGCTACAGAATGCATGTAAAAATACAGTTCTAACCTCAGTGCTTCCATTGCAGCACATTTCTGTATTTGGCTTCACAGCTTTAGCCACATTAAAGCATATAATTTTAGACATGGCATGCTACAACTGAAAAAAGTATATTTTTTATGGTGAAAGTACCCAAAACCAGTGATGTAGTCCACACAAATCCACAAAAAAACAAGCACTGATACTAATGCTCAAGAAATGTGTGGCTGCTAGCAGGCAGGCAATACAGTTCCAATGCAAAAAAATATAAAACTTTTAATGAGATGTAAGCACTTTTGATAACATTTCTTCATCAGACATCAGTGACCTCATGTCACTGGAAAAAGTCATAGGGTCTCTTAAAATATTGGCCCTTCTAACTTGTCTATGTGGGTCCTGGGTGGGGGTCATAAAATCACATCTCCCAACACCGTTCCTAAGCTGGTGGGCACCACACATATCCTTAGCTATCTCAATCCCCTTATAGCCACTAGCTTCAAAATCATCCTTCAGGGTCATGATAAATTCTTTAAAATTTTGGTCTTTAACATGTAGCCTAGAGGCCCTTAACATTTGTCCTTCACCACATTCTCAAACACATGGTTAGGATGCATACTGCTACGATGGACAAAACTCTGTTTGTACCAATCCTTCCTATAAAGGCTTGTAATATTGTAAGTCTATTAGTACCAGGCTCCCTCTTCACCATAACATCCAACTAGGGTATCTCAGTATGGGACTTAGTGACAGTGAACCACAAAAAGTCTGTAGTGGAATGAAGATAGCAAATTAATTCATCTCATTCCACTATGGTGCTAGTCCAATGGAGAAACACAAGGCCAGCACACAGTGATGTTTGTAGGAAATTCAAAATTTAATATAACATGTCCTATAAGGAACAAACAGACCAGTTTTGGCTGAAATAGACAAAGTCTTCTTCAGTATGAATCTAACAAACCATAAAATGGTCATCCACAAATCGTCAGTAAAATTTTATTTGATGACCCCCACCATCTTGAACTCACTAGAAACTTGCATTCCCATATGGCCATAACAGCACTGGTGTAGTTATTGGCACAAGGTGTGCCCATAGCTACACCATGCCTCTTATGGTAATATCTATTGTCAAATGTGAAAATGTTATTCTCCAAAAACATCTCAAGGAGAAATACAATGAACTCAATCTGCCTAGCATCCAAATCACTTCTCATTTCAATAAAATCCTTAACCATTAAAATTCCTTGCTGGTTAGGTATCACTGTGAACAGTTATACAACATCAAGTGTTACCAAAAGGTTACTAGCTGGAAACACATTATCCTTGGAAAATTTGTACAAATCAAGAAGAAATTGCTGTGTATCTTTTAACACAAAAACATGTGTCCAACATCAGTCTCAACTTTTTCTCTAGATAAATGGACATAGATTCAGTGAGCCATACCCCTCCCCCCCAGCACCTATAGGTCTAAGCGGAGGATTGGCTGATACTATAATTATTTCAAATTTCTACTGTCACACATTTGGACTTTCAATGTTCATTCACTTCAGTCTCTATAATCAATTTTCTATTACAATTTTACAGGTGCTATAAATTCCATGTCATATTGTATGTGTGATTATATGAGCATGAATGTAACATTATACTACCATAACTAATGCTGTGGTGTAATATCATGTAGATAATTATGGGAGTATATATATGCAGTATTATACAAAATCATTTGTAGTACTGTAGTGTAATATTATATGGGTGATTATGTAATATAATGTTATATGGGTGATTATAGGAGTCTGAATGTCATATTGTATGGGTGATTATAAGCATGTGCATGCAGTATTGTCCTGCCACTGTTTTTTGCACTACTATTTAGCTAACAATGATGATCTAGTTCCACTATGTTGGGAAATTGGGTTTCAAAGCATAGAAGCAATATGGATGCTGTTTATCTCAGAGTAGCGATGGGATATTGTCTTTAGCATTCCATTTCTACTATCATGTCTATTAACATTTTTCTGACTGTGTAAACTTTTTACCAGGAAAAATTAATTACACACACACACACATGCTAAAACACACTCACACACACATACATTTTGCAATGGTTATCAGAGTTTTGTCTTTTATGCACTTTGCCTACTGTCTCTTGCATGCTTTTTACTTCTAAATTATGCATTTTATATTTGAAAGTTTGCCAATTAGAACTCATACATTGCACTTTTCTTCTATATTTTGACCAGCATATTGAACCACAGAAAAAGATGAAGCTTCAACCAGGGCAGCGTTTACCTCCTAAGTATGCATTAGAGCTTCTAGTGGTCTATGTGTGGGAAAATGGTAGTGGTGGTGCAACAGACTTCAAGATGGCAGACGCATTTTACTCATTTTTGAAGATGGTTTGCGAGTACAAAATGATATGCATCTATTGGACCAAATACTATGACTTTCAGAATGAGATCCTGAAGAGGCATCTTAGATCACTGCTTGCTGGAGACAGGTATGTTGATTTCCAGGTTATAATCAGAAAGTGTTTTAACCCAGTATACTTATATAATTACATTTACAGTGCTTTTTGTAAAACATGAGCATGTAAACAGTTTTAAGCAGGTTGTAATGAGTCACGTTTTTCTTGGTTGGCATGCCTCTGAATGTTGTGAATCAAAAATAGTAAAAATTGTCTTTGGAGAAGTGGAGACTTTCATCACACATCCTATGCAGGATGCTTTGCTCCCTAAACTACTTTACTAAATTTAATCACCTATGAAGCTGAACCATCTTGGGGATGGGGTGAATTCACAGAAGTGACTGGTAAAAAAGTATTTGACCACATATGTGTCACCAAGTTGAACAATCATATGCAAAATGCTGTGTTTGACAAAATGATCAAAACCTTATTAAGTCAATGTAGCTTTCATAATCCTGCACGCATTTTTTTAAAATCTTTTTATTGAAGTTTTTGCAGTAAAGTCAACCAAACTATATACAAAGGTGAACAATAATAACAAACAACTATATACAACTGTACACTTTGCACTTTCAACAGTAATCACATATTACATAAGGATAAGAGATAATAAAACATCATCTTCCAATATTCCATAAAACAGGGGTGAAGACTCTTACTATAGGTAAGATATTTGTGAGCCAATATGTGGTTAGTAGCCAGGCATTTAAAACCATCCCATGAAAGCAAGGACCTGTCCTTCCAATTAAGTGTAATATAGTATTTAACTAGCATAAAGAGAGAAATTAGGATACGGAATTGTAGTATGGACAACCCAGGGGGGATGAATATGGAGCAAAGTGAATTTCCAGGATAGGTTGGATTTCTCGTAGCCCATTTTTTCTAATTTAATCTTAAGGGAGCACCAAAGTTTATAGGTACATTTACAACTCCAAAAAATGTGAATAAGGTTGGCTTTTTGATTAGGACAGAATGGGCAAAAGGGGGAGGTTTTGGGATAAATTTTATTCAAAATACATGGGGTTAGGTAGGCATTATTTAGTAACATGAGCTGGGTATATTTTGGTTTTTTAAAGGGGATAAACTGAAAGGATAATTGTATAGATTTGGTGATTTGACTAGTTGGAGTTGAAGAGTCTTGATCAAGCCAGTATTTAGAAAAGATGAACTCTTTTTGTGCTTTGATAGAACTAATATGCTTATAGGAGCTGGAGATCATTTTCTTTTTAAGAAAAAGTATTTTCAGAATTGACTGGCAAGTAGAAATATCATTTGCATTTAAGGAAGGCTCCTCTAAGATAGAATAAGAGTGCTCTTTTATTTGTCTTATGATAATTGTATATGTTTTGGGAAGACTCCTCTGAATTCTTATAACCGTGATGGGGTCTTGTCTAAAAGAAAAGAAATCTGAGATAGATTTATCTTTTAAAAGAGGGTACTGGTTTAAGTTAATCATTTTCTTGTTTATTTTTAGGTTCAGATTAAGGTGAATTGGCTGTAGGGTATTAAAAACGGAGAATAAGTTTAAGGATTTAAAGATTTTTTGTAAGGATGGTATTTTATGTTTTAAAGATATGTGTAGGTTAATCTTATTCATGTTTTCTTTATTTAAGAAAGGAAGAGCTTTAGAGTTATGTTGAATGATTTAACATAGTGGTAAAAAAGTTTAACCCAAGCTGGGGACCAAATCGATGATTTAGGCGAGAAATCAGAAATGGCTAATATTCTATTGCAATTAATGCTGTCATAGTATAGTTTGAAATCTGGTAAGCCAAGACCTCCTTTTTTCTTTAGGGTAAGAGAGCTTTTTGTAATTAATTCTGACGGATTTGGGAGACCATAGAAAGTTGGAAAGGGAGGACTGTATAAATTTAACATCCAAAACCATAGCCAGCACTTGGAGAGTATGTTAGACCCAAATTTTAATTATAAAATAGCAAGATAAACAAGACAAACCAGTTTCGACATAAACACCAAAGCCTTCATCAGTGTAAATAAGGCTAACACTAAATCATGTTTAAATGGGCACCAAGGTAACAAACAATAGTTGTAACTGGCTGATCATAATTGACCATTAAGTCCAGGTGGGAACAATCCCCCAAGTCTGACCATCCATTTTTTTTCTCCTTGTTATTTAAAATTGTATGCCAGCCAATGACATTATTTATTGTGCCCTTAATGATATCAATAATAGTGAACCTAAACCTGGCAGAGGGATGTACTAAAACATGTTTATACAAGGCATTGCTAGTCCTTTGATGTTTAATGTCACTAAAGTGATGCCTAACCTGAAATTTGAAAGGCCTGGATGTTTGGCCCACATAAAAAGCCCCACAGGAACAGGTGACAAGATATACCACCCAATCCGAGGAGGAATTAGCAAAAATAACAAATATCATACACCCTGGCTGTGTTGTGAGTAGTAAAACTATTAATTCAATTGATGCTACTGCAGTGGACACAATGACCACATGGATAACATCCCATCACAAGCTCCCCTGTTAGTGTTCTCTGCATGGGCCCTCTGTCCCTAGTTAGTTGATGCTTATAGTGGATAAGGTATGCACCCACTGTTTTACCTCTCCTGAAACTAAAGTGGCACATGTTATGAACCAAGTGACCAAGTTTATGGTCAGCCTGCAGTATGTTCCAATTACAATGAATAACCTGACAAAACATGTCTGTGTTCCTACCATATGTAGTGGTAAACCTGAGTTGAGTAGAAACATTACTGGATTTAGTCTTATATTCCATTAATTATGACCTACCCTTACTAGATACATGATGGCAAGCCATAGTTATAATCCCAGGCTTGTAGCCCCTAAATCTGAATCTCTGAACCATGTCCCTCTGGAGTTTTCATATTCCATAACATCAGAACAAATCCTTTTGAGCCTAATGACTTATGATTTAGGAATGTTGCGGGTAACATGTGGCGAATGAAAGCTGGTAGCGTGTAAAACAGAATTATATTCAGGGAATTTACGGAAGACTCGAGTGTCAAGGGTACCATCCAACTTCTTTGTGAATTGTGTGAACAAACGAAACAATTTGAGAGGAAGTCCATTTATCATTCATACCTTCAGCAACTTGGTCAGGATTAATTATCCTTAGAAAAGCAATTGAAGGAGAAGAAACTTCACAAATTAAATAGGGATCAAATGGATTACGAGAGGGGGGCGGCCTTTTGGCCCATATAAAACGTCAAATTTGTTAATCCAGTGCCCAAATTTGGAAAAAGGAAACGTCTGAAATCTATTTTATGAAAATCTACCTCTTCCTTTGGGGGGCACTTCTGGGGATGAGTCCTCTTCCTTCACAGACTCTGAGGCAGCACACATGCAGGTTTCACCTACACCTAAACGTAATAACAATGATGCCCCTTTAGGGTCAGAAGATGCTGGGCAGGGCATAAACATAAAAAACACAACACATATTCCAACCATGGAGACCTTATTACGTATGATGAGCAACAAGTGATAGATCAGAATGTGCTCAATATATCTTCATATGTTTTAACAGAGAATCAGTATGTGATTTTGAATAAAGGTTTGAATCTTGTCCAGACCTTCTTTGTATATGAGGAAGATTTTGTGAATGATGTGTATTCTATTGCACGTTTGTTGAATTTAAGGTTATTTTTTCAAGATGGATCCAACAATACTCATGAGGAGTTGTTTCATTTTAAAAAGTCCAATTTTATGCCCCCAATGCATCCCACAGTACAGTTGTTTGTTCATAGTGTTCTCCAAGATCTACATGAACAATATGGTAAGGGTATTTCCAAAACACATAATCTCTCCAATCAGGAATGGGAAGCCTTGCATGAACTTATGAATAATACTGATATTGTTGTGTTGCCTGCTGACAAGGGCGGATGGTGGTGGTAATGGATTCGTGTCAGTATAATAGTGAAGCTCTTCGACAGCTTGAAGATCGACTATACTATATGCCCATGCCTCTTGACCCTAGTTCATCTTTTAAGGAACAAATTGATACTTTTATCAATTTGGCAGTCGAGCAGGGCATTATTTCTAAAGCCACCTCTGAACATCTGAAGGTGACGGACCCCAGTAGACAATACCTTTATTTGCTACCAAAGGTTCATAAATCTTTATCAGATCCACCAGGTAGACCTATTGTCTCAGGGAGGGGTTCCCTCACAGAGCCCTTGTCAGTCTTTCTTACTAAATATCTATGACCTTTGTTAAAACATGTCCGAGCAAGAATACAAGATACAACAGAATTCTTGCAGATTCTATCCGATGCACAAACAGAACCAGAATGGTATTTATGCACATTAGATGTCACAGCCCTTTATATCAAAATTCCACACTGGGCTGGTCTCATGGCTGTGGAATATTGATTACAGATCTCTGAACTATATCCATCTGGTTTTAACACTTTCCTTGTTGGGCTTACTGAAAGAGTTCTAACCATGAACATTTTTTATTATCAGGAGGAATGCTTTTAGCTGACTCTGGGTACAGCCATGGGGGCATCTTTTGCCCTCATTTATGCAGATCTATTCATGGCTTATTTGGAACAACAACTAATTTATGATCCTCTTCATAATATATATATACCCGAGATTGACATCTGGCACCGTTACTTGGATGATTGCTGGTTGATTTGGAAGGGTGAGTTGGAATACCTTAATTCAATATATGAATGACAATAAGTGGGGGTTACAATTTATATGTCATCATGACCAAAAACAGCTAACTGTTTTGGATGTTTTGGTCACTAAGAATTTGGAAGGTAGCCTTGATACTCAGGTCTTCCGTAAATTCCCTGAATATAATTCTATTTTACACGCTACCAGCTTTCATCCGCCACATGTTGCTCGCAACATTCCTAAATCACAATTCATTACGTTCAAAATTATTTTTTCTGATGTTACGGAATATGAAAACTCCAGGAGGGACATGGTTCAGAGATTCAAACGTAGGGGCTACAAGTCTGGGATTATCACTATGACTTGCCATCATTTGTCTAGTAAGGATAGGTCAGAATTAATGGAATATAAGACTAAATTCAGTAATGTTTCTACTCAGCTCAGGTTTACCACTGCATATGGTAGGAACACAGACATGTTTTTTCAGGTTATTCATCATAGTTGGAACATACTGCAGGCTGACCATAAACCTGGTCACTTGGTTCATGACAGGTGCCACTTTAGTTTCAGGAGAGGTAAAACAGTGGGTGCATACCTTAACCATTATAAGCATCGACTAACTAGGGACAGGGGGCCCACACAGAGAACACTAACAGGGGAGCTTGTGATGGAATGTTATCCATGTGGTCATTGTGTCCACTGCAGTAGCATAAATCAAATTAATAGTTTTACTACTCGCAACACAGCCAGGGTGTATGATATTTGTTTTTTTGCTAATTGACCTCGGATTGGGTGGTATATCTTGCTACCTGTTCCTGTGGAGCTTTTTATGTGGGCCATGCATCCAGGCCTTTCAAATTTCGGGTTAGTCATCACTTTAGTGACATTAAACATCAAAGGACTAGCAATGCCTTGTATAAGCATGTTTTAGTGCATCACTCTGCCAGGTTTAGATTCACTATTATTGATATTATAGTCATAGTCATAAATTATTACTAGGCTAACTGCCCTTGCAAGCCATTTTAAGCCTAGTCAATTATCCCTTGTGAGAGTCAAACCCTGCACCTTCTGTTTGTAAGGCAAACAACTTAACCATTAGGCCATCCAGCCATATTATTAAGGGCACAAGAAATAATGTGATTGGCTGGCATACAATTTTAAATAACAAGGAGAAAAAATTGGATAGTCAGACTGCGGGGATTATTCCCACCTGGACTTAATGGTCAATTATGATCAGCCAATTACAACTATTGTTTGTTACCTTGGTGCCTATTTAAACATGATTTGGTGTTAGCCTTATTTACACCGATGAAGACTTTGGTGTTTATGCCAAAACCGGTTTGTCTTGTTTATCTTGCTATTTTATAATTAAAATTTGGGTCTAACATACCCTCTCCAAGTGCTGGCTGTGTTTTTGAATGTTTACCGGTTTTAGCCGTGCACTGCTATACTTGCAGGATCATTCTTGTGTGAGGACTGCAGAGATTTAAAGAAATTGTTATAGATCACTAAATTAGAGGCATTCAAAATGTATAAAATCAGCATATGCTGATAGAGGAATAGTGGTACCATGAAGAGCAGGAATATGGTGAAATGTTTTTTGAGTAATTAAAAGAAATAGGGGTTCAAGGTAGAGATTAAAGAGGTAAGGGTATAACAGGCAGCCTTGTCTCAACCCTACCTTAATATCAATTCTAGAGGATAGCAACTTATTTATTTGTAATGTGGTGTGGGCCTTAGAGTACAGGGTTTTTATAATCTGTATGAAGGTCTGGGGTATATTGAAGTGGGGAAGAATTGCTAGTAGAGAATCAATATTAAGGCAATCAAAGGCTTTAGAAGCGGCAATAACTAGGGAGTATATAGGTGTATGGGAGAGAGTAGAGAGGGATATCATAGCTTCAAGAGTGAGAGGGTGGTCAATGGTTTGTCTGTGTTCTATAAAACCTGATTGTTCAGGTGAGATAATATTAGCTATAATACATTTAATTCTGTTAGCTAGTAAGGAGGCAAAAATCTTTATGTCCGGGTTAATTATGAAGATTGGTCTGTAGTTCCAAGGGTTCTTAGGGTCAGAATTTGATTGAGGAATAAGAACTGTTTTAGAAGTGTTCAGGTTTGGGTCACTTATATTGTGTTGGATGATATGGTTAAAGAGATGCAACAGAATCTTAGATAGCTTAGTAGCAAAAGTTTTGTAAAATTCAGCGGTAAAACCATCTGTGCCAGGGACTTTATTTGGTTTAAGATTATTAATAGTTCCAATTATCTCTTGTTGAGTGATAAGGAAAGTCTGAGACTCTTGTTGTTCTTTATTAAGTTTGGGAAAATTTAGCTGGTCTAAAAAAGGTTCCAAGTCTGTCATATTCAACCTAAAGTCATTTGGGTTATATAAGTTAGTATATAAGCTTTCAAAAAGTTTTACTATATCCTGGTTGTTGTGATAACTTTGACCTTGATATGTAATTTCTGAGATAACAGGAGAAGGCTTGTTTTGACTGATCAATCTTCCCAAGAATTTGCAGGGAAACTGAGCCTATTCTGAGTAATTGGCTAGAGTTTTGATTTCTTGGAAAGATAGATTTTCAGCATGTAGGCAGTGGAGTTTCTCCTGTAAGACAATTAGTTGTTTCTCTGTTTCTTGTCTGAAATTTGTTTGAAGGTCTAATTCCATCTTAGTAATTTCATCCTTAATTTTGGATTCTTTGATAAAGAATTTTTTTTTTATTAAAAAGAGGCTTTACTTATAATGGATCCTCTAATGTTTTAGTGGAAGCACAGAAGATATGTAAGGGATGTGTATTGGAGTTGAGTGAGTTAAGGGAATGTTCCAAAAGGGAGTCTATTTCTTGTAATAGATCTTTTTACTTTAGGAGATTTGGGTTTACCGACCAAAGAAAACTTCTGTTATTAATATCAGATTTAGTAAACCAGTCAATAATAAGGGTAATTTTAGAGTGATCTGAAAGGAATCTGGGATCATTGTAAAAGAATTTTTGAAATTCAAAATTCAGGAAACACTAGAAATTAAGAAGAAATCCAATCTAGACCAGCTTTTGTGACAGTGAGAATAAAAAGTAAAATTGTTGTTGGGAGAGTTATTGGACAGGTAAATATAGGTTCATAGGTTGGTATTAGGCTACCAGCCATAGGGCCTATACAAGCCTAGCCATAACAATTCCCTGGATATTTCTTCCCAAAGTATTTACTTCCCTGGACCCCTGTCTAGCAGGACAACTTACATGATCCTCGGGATGAATTTCCTATCTCCCATCCATAGATTGAAATCACTTTTAAGTTCCAAAATGGTTAAGGATACATGTTTATTATGTTTGGCTTTGATATTAGTTCTATCTGTTAAGGGATCTTGGACAGAATTCCAATTTTCACGTAAGATATAATAATGATTGGGGAAAGTGGAGAGAATTTTATATATAGACATAATGAAATTCTGTTGGTTAATGCATGGGGCATATACATTGAGCAGCAAGATAGGTTTGTACAGGTGGGGACAATTAGTCGTTATATAGCACCACCTACCCTCGGGATCTGAACCAGAATGTTTAATAGTTTCTTGAAAAGTTTCTTTAACAATAATAGCCACCCCAGCACTATTAGATTTTGTACCAGCGGCTATGATAGCTTTAATCCATTTCCACCCCTGAATAGGGTTCCATTGATCAGTGGTCATATGGGTTTCTTGTATGAAAATAATATTTAGTTTAGATTTGAAAACCAAATGGAAAAAAAGTTTCCTTTTCTTTTCTGATTGCAACCCCTTAATATTCCATGATGCAATTAACCACATATCAGAAAAGGCTTCAATGTATCAAGATGGAGGGGAAGATGAGGTACAAAATAAAAAAGAAAAGAGAGTATAGGAGTTTACAATGGATGGGCAAATGAACTTAGCTCTTTTTGCAGTGTTCCTGCGCCTAACCACAAACTACTTGGCCCGGAAGAGCAAGGAAAATTAGATGTTATAACCATAAGGAGAGAAGTAGTACCTGATATGTGTTGCAGTAATATTCTAATAAATTCAATAAAGCTGTTAATTCCCAAAGCTAAAAAAAAAATCTAAAGAGCATAAATAGCCTAACATTTCCTAACAGATGACACACTAGTCCCAATGCTCATTAGAGCAGTGAAAGGCAACAAAGTAACTGTATGAGGTTAAATGTTCAGGTAAAAGTAAATGGCAAGAGATATAACAACACAGCAGACAGCTATTATTGCGGAGAAATTCACTGATGCCTTTGAGAGGTGTGTGGTTTGAGAAAGTCACCAAGACAATGTAATCTGATATTTCTTAGTAGGTGACTGTTGGAAGATGGGGAAAATAGAAGTAAGCACTAAGCAAAATATAACTAATGCTTTGGTTAATATAGTATATTAGACAAATTAGTGTCAAGCATCAGCATAGGGGATGTTACGCAGGTAAAAAGTTTGTTTAAATTAGCAGTATTCATGAAAAGTGGCTTCCACAGAACACCCCTATATCATGTATGACCAAAAGCCAATCTTAGAGACAGTGTAATCAACAAAAACACAACTTTAACTTGTATCAATTAAATTGAAGTAAGCCTAAATAGGTAGGCAGGTGAATAAGTAATCTTATAAATACTAAAGTAATGGATAAAATAGGCTAGTATTTTAAAGCTAATGTTTACCAACCAAGATTGGCTTTTGGTCATACATGATATAAGGGTGTTCTGTGGAAGCCACTTTTCAAAGATATGCATCTGGAGCATTTCTCCCCGGGCCTCTGCTGAAAATTGGCTTTGTTCGAAGTCGGACTTTCCCGGTTAACAAATGTTAAATAAATAAATAAAAAAATAAATAAACCACAGCAAAAACTTGCAAGAGGTGATTAAGTAATCTTATAAATTCTTATAAATACTAAAGTAATGGATAAAATATGCTAGTATTTTAAAAATAATGTTTACCAACCTCAGCAATAACTTACAAGGGGATACACAACATTGAACATATTTTCAAAAAGTCATATTGTTAAAGGCAGAGCCTCTGAGGCATGTCCACAGAGAAATCCTCCCATCATTTTTTCCATTTTCTTTTCACATAGGGAGGTAAATTAAGGTAAATTATCCATATGTCTTTGATTATATGGAACTAATGTGGTGTAAACTATAAGCACGCCATAAACAGGTAGTGAACTAACTTGTACTGAATTTGAAATGTTTGTTACCCAAGCCAACACTCAGTATGAATGCAGTTTAGCAAAACAGCAACTAGCAGCAGAATATGCAGTTAAAACAGTAATATCAATGGAGCATTAATATATTTTATCCAATGGCAAGGAATGGCAATATTGAAGGCAGTTGTATCTCCAGTAAAAGCAGTACAGGTAGACTTACAACAGTCCCAGGTCCGTAATAGGATACTGTATGCCAATGGAAGATTTCCTGTTATCAGCATCGGAGAAATGGTGAAATATCCATACCAGATGAGAAAAAACTCAAAGGACCTTACTCCTGGCTTTTTTCGCTGGATTATCAATCCAAATAGGTTGAAAGCAGCAAACGGAGCAAGAGAATTTGTTTTAAAAACAACGGCACTGTGAGGTTAGGTTTCCAGGAGCAATTTAGTTGTATGTACCTTTACGAACCATGAGACTTCTGGAATAGTGAGGTCAAAGGGCAGGGTGAAGGTTGTAGTTTGTAGGTCCTCCTCAAGCTGGTAGGCCCCATCAGAAGCCAGGAACATCACGGAGAAAAGTGTGCCCAGGTAGAAAGCGCTGTTTGGTTGACAGAAGAAAATCTAGAAAGGTGGTAAGTGCAAAAGTGTCAGCGATTAGCCAAAAGACTATAATTTTTGACTAATTCGGCATTGCAATCAGAGCAACTTAAAGTAGATTAAGTCTGTAGATGTTCAGAATTTATTTGTATCCATGTCAGGAATTTCTTTAAAGATGTCTGTAAAGATTGCTGTAGCTTCATTAATGTTGCCAGCATAGTATTTATCACCATGGTGTTGGAAGGTCAGTGTGTTAGGATATCTCATCTAAAACTTGATCTGTTTTTTAATGAGATATGCACAGAATGGAGGTAGTTTCTGTCTTTCCAGCTTTATTTGTGATGAGAGATCATGGGAAAGGTAGATTTTATTCCCATTCCAGGTAATGTGTTTCTTGTTTTTGGCAGCTGACAATAGTTTAATAACATATTGGTAGTTTAGCAGCTTGACATACAATTGTCTTGATTTGTCAGACTCTAGGGGTGGTCTAAAAGCTCTGTGAGCCCTCTCAATAGTTATGTGAGCAGTGTCTGCTGGATCATCTAAAAAAAACCTGAATATTGAGATGATGGATTCTTAAAGTTTGCTGTGATCAATATGTTATGGTATGCCTCTTATGATATTATTACGTCTGGATCTAGCCTCCTCGTCTAGTATTTTTTGCTGCATTTTTGAATAGTTTTAGTGTTAGAGGTGATTTCTTTTTGGATCCGTTCAATGTTGATTTTGTTTTCAAATACTTTTTGATTCTGTTAAGAATTTGATTAGCCACTTGGATAAGGTGGAGATCTAGTTTTAAATCATCCAGATTTGTATTTTCTGGCCTGCCTTTACCAGCTGCTTTAGTGAGCTCTTGTTGCTTCCCTGTTCTGGGTCTCTTAATCTGAGCATCCTTCTCAGGGGAGGCTGCTGTAGAAAATTTAGCTTTGCTAGTTTGGGTGTCCATATGGGCAGGAACAGTTGACATCTTTAGTTTTCTTTTGATGCTTTAGAATGTCAAAGGCCAAGCAAGAGCAGCAGTCTGGATGGAAAACACATGGAGAGGTAGCCCAGAGAAATCTACAGTAATCTTTCTTGATTTAGGCATCCAAAGTTGTGTTTGATGTAGAGATATGCAGAGTTGTGTTACCATCTGCCAGGTACTAGGATTATTGAACCTAAAAAATGAGACTTTTAAGCCGAAAAAGTAGATTTTTTTTGTAGCGTGTGGCAGAGCTGAGGGATAACAGTGTCTATAGGATGGCAGCCATCTTGATCTTCTTCGTGCTGCACACCTTTTTGCAAATGTATTTATTTATTTATTTATTCCAGTTTGATTACCGGGGAGGTCCACTGGGCTTGAGGGCCCGTTTTCAGTGGAAGCCCGGGGAGAAAAGCTCCACAGAACAAAGTTTATTAACATGAAAATTTCAAAGGTAGTTTGTAATACAAACAATGGGTTTCTTCACAAACAATTACAATTTTTGTTCAGAAAATAAAAACAAGCATATAGCATAATACCTAGATTTTACTATATAGTTACATATACGAATCAGCAGTTGAGAGTGAGGTTAGGAAGGAAAAAAGGTTAGCCTGGAGTGAAGGGGGAGGAGGGCTTGAGAGGTATGGGTGGAAGAGTGCAGTTGCATTTCCTGTTTAGGTAGAGGTAGGAATGAAGTTGAGTTTTGAAGTTATTATGGTTGTTACAGGTCCTTAGAGAGGAGGATAGAGCATTCCATTTTTTGCTAGGGTAAAGGATAAGAGAAACTGACCAGCTGGCACTTGGGTTTTTGAACAGTGATCAGGTTTTGGTGAGAAGATCTAAGGGGTCTGAGGGGGGTATATGGTTGTAGTATGTTGGATAGAGCAGGGCAGTTAGTGGGTTCGAATAATAATATGTGGGCTGTGGTTATTTGGTGAAAGTCAAGTAGGTTGAGGAGTTCAAGCCAGTTTAAAGAGTGAAGGGAGGTGCAGTGATGAGAAGAGGATTTGGCATTTGTAGCAAATCTGGAGATTTTGTTGTAACATACTTCCCAGTTTGGAGGTGAGTGTGGAAGATAAATTAGTGAGCAGAGGAGCGCCATACATAAGAGAGGGAAGGAGATAGGTAGAGGCAAGCATTAGTCTGGTGGAAGGAGAGAGGAAGTGGTTGTTTTTGTAAAGCAGGCCAAGTTTTATGTGTGTTTTCTTGATGTTTAGCTGGATATGAGTGTTAAATTTTAGTTGATTGTCAGTTGTAACACCAAGAAGTTTGGCAGAGGGTACAATCTCGATAGATGAGTTATTGAGGCTGGTAATTTGATGAGAGTTATTATCAAGAGGGGGAGTATAGAAGGATTTTAATTTTGTTGGCATTTAGTGAGATGTGATTTTGGAGCATCCAGTTTTCAGTTGTTGAGAAGGCATTTTGTGTCAGAAATTCGAGCTCTGTTAGGTTAGTGGTGCAGCAGATCAAAGTGGAATCATAAGCGTATTGCACAATTTTGGTGTTAGGAATGGCTTTGTGGAAGTCATTAATAAAGATATTGAATAGCAATGGGCCAAGTATGGAAACTTGGGGTACTCCAGTGGGGGTAGGAAGGAAAGAGGAGGTGGCTTGGCCCCATTTCACGGCTTGGGACCTACTTAAAAGATAGCTAGAGAACCAAGAGAGAGTTTTTTTAGGAAAGGTTGAAATTAGAGAGATGGTTTATTAGGTGGATATGAGAGATGATATCAAAGGCTTTGGATAAGTCCAGCAGAACAGAAGGTACCATATTACCAGATTCACGGGCTGAGTTGACAGAATGTAAGAAGGAGGGAAGGGCGGAGTTAGTACTGTGTCCTGGGTGGAAGCCGTGTTGGATAGGAGAGAGTAGCTAGTATTTGGTAAGGAATGGCAAGAGCTGCAGGTGGATGCCTTTTTCAAGAATTTTGGAGATAGGGGAGAGGATGGCTATGGGGCGGAAATTGGAGACATTGCAATTTTTGCCACCCTTGTGGAGTGGAAGAATAAATGCAGTACGCCATAGTTTGGGTACATAAGATTCAAGTAGTGATCTATTGATCAGGATGCTGATAGGCAGAGCAATAGCATCTGAAGCTATTTTTAGGAAGGAGGACGGAATGCTGTCAGGGGCATTGGTGCAAGGCTTAAGTTTATAAAGAAGTTTCTTTATTAGATTGGTGGAGATGGGTTTGAGTTTGAAATTAGGGTGACGAGAGGAGGGAGGGGAAGATTGAGCAGGGAGGGGTGGAGGGTTATTGTTGGTAAAGGTCTTAGCTCAGCGATAGAAGAGGTGAAGAAGGCATTGAATAGTGAGGCAATTTCTGGGTCAGATTTGCTGGCGTCTGGACAGGGGTTGTTTTTTTTACCTGGCCTGAGGAGGGAATAAATAGAGATCGAGAACTGTTTGGGATTTTTTGCATGATTTTCTTGTAGTTTGATGTAGTAAGACTTTTTATCTCTAATGACTTGTTTTTTGGCTAGGTTTCTCAATTGTTTATATTTAAGTAATATTTCTGTCTGTTTATAGCAGAGGTAGGTTTTCCACATTTTATCCCTTTGTAGCATAATCTTTTTTTGTATCTTTGGTGAGCCATGGGGTGGTCTTTGTTTTAACTCTTTTAGTTCTAATTGGAGCTAGGGAGTTAAGGACAGTTAAGAATGTAGAATTGAAGCAGTCAATGGCTTTGTCAAATGGTAGTATTTTTAGGGGGTTCCAGTTAGTTAGCTTAAGGATGTCAGAGAAGGTAGTAGGGTTAAAGTTAGATAGATTATGAGTATGAATGTATTGGTGAGAGTGTGAGGAAGTGGAGTAGCTCGAAGGGTGAAGGCAGGGAGGTGGTCTCCTAATGAGTCAGGAATGACACCAGATTTTATGACTTTGTTAGGATGAAATACTAGGATCCAGTCAAGTATGGAGCCTGGAGGGTTGGTTTTGTTAGGCCTAGTAATGGAGTTTGCAAGTTGAGTGAAGTTGAATGGGTTGATCATTATGGTGGGATTAGGGTTGATGATTTTTCCCCAGTCAATATTTACATCTCCCATGATGTAGGTTTCTAACCTAATATTGGATGAGATCCAGGAGAGTATGTCTTCCAGGGTATTGGTGTTGTTACCAGGAGGAATATAGAGGGAAATGATACAGATGCTTTTATGGATGTTTATTTTTAGTAGGCCAATCACAAGTTCAGCATTAGAGAAAGAAGGGATGGGGTTAGGGTAAGGAGTGATGGACAGTTGGTTGGAGTAGATTAAAGCTACACCACCACCTCTTCTACTTGGGCAGTCAGATCGGAGAGAGTGAAATCCAGGGGGAAGGAATTCAGAGTCACTTATATGAGGTTTTAGCCAGGTTTCAGAGATGGCTACTATGTCTGGTAAGTTATGGTTGAGCCAGGCATGGAAGTGGGTTAATTTATTTATTAAGCTTTCGGCGTTGATGGTGAAGAATTTGATGTTTTTACTTGAGGATTTGATGTTGGTGCTGGGGAGATTTGTTGGAGGGAAGTTTGGTCCATGATTGGAGTGGATGTCGCCGGCTAGGCAAAGGTAAGTGGGAATGGGAATATGTTTATTAGGTTTGTATTTGGATAGAAGAGACTAGTAGAGATTCGGTTTGGGTTTGTAGTAATTAGTAGAGTTTGGGAAAACTTTTATTTTAGGAGAAGGATAGGGTGGAGGGGAACTAAAGAGGCTGAGATATTGTGATAGTGGGATGTAAGGATGTTGTGAGGAGGAAAAGGGGGAGGGAGTATGGAAATCAGTAAAGGAGGTGGCATGGTAAAGAGGTAGTAGAAGGAAGGGCAAGATTATGGAAATAAGGATTGTATGGGGAAGGGTGGGCATGGTAGTGGAGTTAGTCAGAAGTGATAGAGAAGAGGGTAAAGTGATATTAGGTGGGTGGGAGGAGTGGTAGTGAGAGTCAGGTGGGTTGAAGGAAGGGGTGGGGTCAGGTGGGTAGGAGGAAGGGGTGGAGGAAGGTGTATGAGGATTGGTTGGGGAGATTGAGGGATTTGTAGGAGGAGGGATAAATGTAGGACTACTGGGGGTGGGTGGGAATTGGGGGCAGGGTAGGGGAACAGAGTGAGCCCGCAGGGCAAACAGAGCAGGAAGAGCCAAGAAGGCGGGAAGGACCAAAAAAAAAAACAATCAGAGACCTGAGTCTGGAAAAGGAGAGCTACTGCTAGGGTGCAGGTATTCTGGTTACTAACTTTGGTTTTCCAGTTATTTAACTTTGAATTTTGTGTTTGGTAGGTTACACTCTTTAGAGAAAGTGCATGAGTGTGTGGTGGAAATTCCACTGATTCACTGGAGAAGGGCAGAGACACTTTTAGGCAGAGTAAATATGTGGAGCAGAAAAGAAAAAGGTTTATTGCTGGTCTTTTTTATCAGGAGTATGCTGCCACCTACTGGAGAAAGGAGGGAGGTACACTCAGAAAAAGAGGTTTCTCTAAGAAGTTAGGTTTAAAAAGTTAAATAGAGGCAGTGAGGGGACTATGAGAGTAGACTGTAGACCAAGGTTGGGGAGGGGCAATGCAATGGCCTGCGGTAGGCTATTTTCAAGCACACCGAGGTGGGATGCTGCTCAAGTATAGATAGTTACTAGAATAACATATTTAAGACTAATTACATACACTGGAGAGATCCAAGATGGTGGGCATCTAATCGGTACCCTCTCCTTGATGCTCCAGGACCCAACATCAGCTTCACAGCTTAATCTGGGAATTCCAAACCTCTATACGCTTCATCTGTTACCTCTAACTTTAACAAGCTACTGTGAACATATCTAGAGATTTTACAGTGATCCTGTGGGTTCCTGAAAACTTAAATTAACTGCCGGTGTGCGCTTACTATTTCACCACGCGGTCATTAGAGGCCTGACCGGTATAACCACATACTGAGCAAACCCGAAGAAACAAACACACCAAACGTCTGAGAGATCTAAAATGCCAAGAGAATCTGAGAACATGGACACGCAAGCCACCAAAGCCAAACTATCTGCTATCATCACCTCACCGGAGAAAGACCCAAAGAGGCTAAGATCGTCTAAAACTGTACCGGAGCTCTCCAAAGACCCGATTAAAGGCAAACCAGACAACCTTCAACCCATTGAGGAACTAAAAAACGCTCTCTTACCCCTTCAAAATGCCATACAAGAACTCTCGGCAAAATTTTCTGTATTTGACACCTCTCTACAAAAAATTGCTGGCAGACTAGAGTCTGTGGAAGAAAAAGCTAAAGCTAATGAACTTGAGATTCTTGCCACTAAAGAAGCTCTCCAAACCAGAGACAGAACAATCAGCAACATGCAAGCTAAGATCACCGACCTAGAGGCACGAAGCAGAAGAAACAATCTGGTGATACGTGGCCTAAGTGAGAAATATGAATCTAACCAACTAATTGAAGTCTGCACACAAATTTTCATAAGTTTATGTAAAAATCCAGACCCTGTACACAAATACCAGATTGAAAGAGCGCACAGAGCTCTCCGGAGCCAACAGTCATCTGCGCAGCCAAGACCAATCTATATTAAAATGTTGAATTTTCAAGACGTCCAAGCTATTATATTAGCTTATAAAAAATAAAAGTTTGTCTGGAATGGCCATTCATTAATAATTTCCCAAGACCTACCACTAGAGATTAGGGAGATGCGCCAGAACTCGCTCCTTACTAAAAGGAGCTGTTACAGAGGAAAATTCAGTTCCAGATGAGGTTTCCTTCAACACTGATCTTCACTTACCTGGGATCTAAACTGCAAATGTCTTCACCGACTGAAGCCAAAAACATTTTTATTAAATGTTTCGGCATGAATCCCTCCACCTGAATATGTAAACCTGCATCAGGGTTAATAACAACCTGATATGAAACTATAAATCAGCCCGTCCTAGTTATCCCAAGCTCGGATTTATGCCAGCATTAAACTCACTGAGTAACACAACTCAGATATAACCCAGATACAACCGTAACATCAGATAAAAAACGCTATACACATACCAAGCATTTTTTTACCTGACTATGCTCCTCGGAGCACTATTCCGCTTCTAGTACCCATCTGAGTCGTGCGCTAACATCCTAAAACTGTCTAGTTAGGATACTACTGTCTGTATAAATATTAACATGTTATATTTTATAAGAAACAAGCTTTATACCTAATCGTGTCCTAGGAACTCTGGTCTCACTAGATGGTTTACTGCTCGACTCATATAAGGGTGACGCATAGCCTGCTTTTAATGGCGTACACATCCAGGAAACTCCTGAGGTCTGCTCACACTATGGGGAACCGAATGATATCTGAAGTTTATACTGCATGGCTGAAGAAACTAAAAAGCAGTTTGAGCGGAGAATAAAGATGATGAATCATCGGACCTGTTAATTAGATCTGTCAACAGTGAGACATCTGCATTGTATATTAATCACTTACTCTTACTTTAATTACCCCATGAATCCACGAAGGATGTGTATATATTTCAATATGAAGGGACAAAATAATTGTTTTCTTCTTTTTCCCTTTCTCTGTGGCTCGCTACCACCTAAATAGCTACGGAGATCCCCTACTGGACTGTAAAATATATCTGTTTGAGGATCTATATATGATGTTCACATATAAATGATACACGGGCACCTTATATATATTTAGCAACATAGCCTTACACTGCATGTAGGCGCCCGGTGCTAGCTGGATTAAGCTTAGGATTTGTAGTTTTTTTTTCCTGGAAGCCTTGAGGTTTCTAAGAAGGGATATGATGTTCAAACTTGGACCTACTAAGAATCTGTATAAATTTTGTAAATATTGTATATATTGTTTACTGTTTAATCTAATTACAATGTCACACTTACTATTTCTCTCAATTGCTATAGGGTGGTGGGGATGCACGGTAGTAGGATTGAGGGATTTTAGTGCCATTCATTTGATATTTACTGCCTTAACTCTAAGGTACTTCAGCGCGCATACTACTCTCCTATCATCTGATAAAAACATCTGTAAATGTACACTTAATATACTGAGAAGAAACTTTAAAAGATACTATGGCTAACAATCCTGATATAATGACAGTGTCATCCTGGAATGTTCGGGGATTGAATAATTACCAAAAGAAAAAACTAGTAATGCATATTTTACTTAAGTCTAAATGTAATGTTTGTTTCTTGCAGGAGACACATCTGCTAACTACTGACTGGGCAAATGATATGAGGAGAGCATGGATTAATGATATTGTTTCCTCTGGATCGGTTAACAACTCAAAAGGGGTGGCTATTATTGTCAAAAAACCCTCCCAGATACAAATAATATCAAAAGGGAATGACCAAGAGGGGAGATGGTGCTATTTTACTGGCTATGTTCGACCAATAACTGAACCGATATTATTCCTTAATATCTATGGGCCATGCTCCGGACAAGCAGATTTTATCTCTGGGATTTATAAATTCCTGCTTAAATTCCCAAAGCACATCCTAATAATTGGGGGGGATTGGAATGCGGTCATTAACCCGCAGGTGGATCGTAAAGGGAGAGATATACATAGCAATACCACAACATGTAAGGTTTTATCTGACATGATAGATGATTTCGGTCTATGGGACCCAGTTGCATCCAGCTCCATCACTTCAAAAGATAGCCATAACCACTTTACCTACTTTTCTAAATGCCACCACTCCTGGTCCCGAATTGACTATTTTTTGATCTCAGAAGGACTGAAAAATAGGAAAGTCAACTATACGGCCGAGCCTTCCTGTCGGACCACTCGAAGATAACTCTAGAAGTTAGCTTAACCCAATTAAATACTCCTACAACTTATAACTGGTCTCTGAATTGCAATCTTCTAAACGATAGATCCCTGAGGAATGAAATTGGAATGGCTCTTAAAGATCTCTATTGTAATAAACAAGACGAACCTATCTCCCTGGATATCAGATGGGCTGCAACTAAAACCGTGCTTCGAGGTATCCTTATTAAAAAAGCGAGTTTTCTTAAAAAACAGCGTTCTAAAAAATTAGGAGACCTGCAGGCTGAAATTGATGGTTTAGACAAAAACTGCTAGATGGATACTCTGAGACCGTAGAAAAGAAACTATTAACTAAACAAAAGAACTATTTGAACACCACCAATCTAATCTATCTTTTTGGGAATTTAAATATATAGCGAAATTCTCAGAGCACATTCAGACCCCCTCCAAAGCACTGGCGAGAATCATTTCGAACGCACCTAGGTCCCCAAAAATTTCTTGTATTCAGTATGAAAATCAAATTTATAGATCGGATGAACATATCTTACACATTTTCACCAAATATATTCGAGATCTACTCTACCTCCAGTCGCACGGCCTCCAAAGAAGAGATGAAAAATTTTTTAGATATGATTGACTTTCCAAAGATCACTGAACCACAGAAAGATAAACTTAGAGCCCAATTCAATATTACTGAAATTTTAGAATCTATTGACAAACTGAAAGCAGGAAAGGCCCGGGTCCCGATGGCTTCCCATCTGAGTTCTATAAATCATATAAAGCTACCCTAGCTCCTATCTTACTAGACCTGTTTAAATCCATAGCTGACAATGGCATTAAGGATCCATACATTAATCTATCAAAAACTATCCTAATTCCCAAATCTTCAAAAGATGATCTGAATCCTAATAACTATAGACCAATATCACTTATAAACGTGGATATTAAAATCTTATCCTCGATTCTAGCTGCTAGATTGAAAGATGTGCTGAATGATCTGATCTCTCCAGAGCAAACTGGATTTATGAGCAATAGACACACATGGGACAACACCTTAATACTAGAATCAATGATGCAATTATCTAAACAGAGCCGAGACCCTATTTACGCTTTGATACTAAATAAAGCCTTTGACAGAGTCAACTGGGACTTCTTATTTCTAACTCTTTCAAAGTTTGGTCTCCCCTCTGAATTCATTGCCCTAATAAAGACTCTATACAATAGCTCACACACACACATTTACATAAACAGGAAACTCTCAAGACCGATTAAATTAGCCAATGGCACGAGACAAGGATGCCCTTTGTCTCCACTACTGTTCAACCTATACATTGAAGTACTACTTCTGTTTATTACACAGAAAGCCTATTATGCCACCCGAAACTATGTAATCTCAATATTAAATTCACCGCCTTTGCTGATGACCTTAACCTATATTTCATGTATCCCTTTAATAATGCAGTAAAGTTAGTAGACTCCATAGATACCTTTGCAGCATTCTCAGACTATAAAATCAATACTAATAAGTCCCATATTTTCCAAATTAACTCTGCAGCCCACAAGCCTTTCCTCTTTCCAATCATGCCTTTTCACACCGCCCAATCAATCAAGTATCTAGGAGTTACTTATGAAGACTCATATTCCTCTATAATGCAAGCCAACCTAGCAAGGATTTGGAACTCTATTACACAGGATATGAAACGTTGGCAGCTACTGAAACTTTCCACACTTTCCAAAATCGCCATTGTCAAAATGAATATACTCCCAAAAATTCTTTATCAATATAACTCCTCCTTATCCCCAGCTACAGTCACTCTTATCAAGAAAATCCAGAAAGAGATTGGAAAGTTCATTTGGCATCCAAAATCAGTTAGAATGTCGTACTGTAAACTCATAGCTCCCAAACAGAAAGGAGGTATGGCCTTACCAAATCTCATTCTATACTATAGAATTATCCGGGCTAATAGAATTCTTAACATAGCCAATTATGCCACTGAATCCATGCTATGGTCTCCTATCTGGACCAAGGTATGGCATAAATATGCTATCAATAAAAATATGAATCCCAAATCTCTGCCTTTCCTTACGAGAGCTTCAATTAAGAAAATGAAAATTCATAAAATTCTTAAGGACCTAACTGAAGACTTTCAGGAACTCTTTAACCAGATAGGCCTATCCGATGCCCTACCACTATTACAGCCTATTCATTTAAACCCTAACATTACAATGGGAGGCCAAATGCTGAACCTAAACAGATTCCCTATGATCAAAAACTACACGATATGGGATATACTCAAATTCCAACATATCCCTCTAAATGAGCTTAGAGTAACTTTATCGTTATCTAAAGCCTATACTATCATTTTGAGGCAGCTAAGAGATCTCTTTTCACCCCTCCTTATAAATCAACACAAAACAGAAACTGAAATCAATATTATCACTCCACTGCTCTTAAACTTAAGTGTCAAGAAACATATGCTCTCCATTTCATACAAAGCATTCTCCACATACCTTTACGGGACGGTTACCTTTGCTGACTATTGGAATAAACAAGGCCCTAATTTATCTCTTCAACAGAAGAAAGAATCGATAATCCTTACGCTTAAATACTCCCCTTCAAGAAATTTACCTACACTCAATTTATGATTATAAATAATCTATATCTTACCCCAACCCACCTAAACAAATTCAATGCCTCTATTTCCACATCATGCCCCTGTTGCCCACATCCACATGCAGATATTATACATATTTTGTGGTATTGTAAGTATGCGCATAACCTATGGTGCTCCCTCAAGGTTAGATTAGATAAAATGGGCTATCACAAATCAACACTATCTTGGGAAATGGCGCTACTCCATATTACCCGTATTAATATACCACCCCTTAAGTTTAAAAGCCTGATTATTATATGTCTGTTGATTAAATTTTATATTACCAAACATTGGATGGATCGTTCAAAGCTATCTTGGGAGAGCTTCAGAAAAATGGCAGTTACATACATAACTTCTCAAAAATTGATTATTATCAACCCTCGTAAAAAAATGGAATTCAAACACCTATGGAACCTTATTTTTTCAATACTAGATATTAGCTGAAGTTACCATGCTAAAATATCTAAGAAGTCTTTTGGAACAAGTTTTTATTCTTCTTCCCCTTTTTTTTTTTTCTTTTTTTTCTATTAACTCATGGGCAAACAGATATAGGATGCATACCTTAGCATCTAGAGCTGTATGGCACTATGTATATAGGTAGTGTTAGAGTTGTTGCCTTTTTGTAGATGTAGGAATGTGTTATTATATTGCTCATATATACTTATATTCTACCTAATTCCAGTTGTTTTAAGTTTTGTTTGTTGTTGTATATCAAAAATTCAATAAAGACTGTTTGGAAAAAAAAAAAAGACTAATTACATACACTGAGTTTCTTTAGCAATGGGGAGGCAAGGTCCCAGTATATTTAGTGTAGATCAAACAGATTGTCCATGGACGTCTTCTCTTAGAAAGGAGGGATTTTCTAAGTAGTAACAAAGGGGGAACACCCGAGGTAGCAGCTGTAAAAGGAGAGAAGAAAACAATGTTAAAATGTAAACATGTATGAGATCATTGCCAATATAATTCTACAGAAACTCCTCGGTCACCGCCTGAAATACTAATCCTGTGTGCAGCAGATGGCCCATTAGGACTAAGTGGAGGCAAGCAGAGCACTATAATTCCACTGACACAAAGCAGTTCACTAAAGATGTGAAAAATCACAGCTACTACAATAATATAAACTTAAGTCATAATTCAATCCTCAGACTTTGTACTCATCCAGTGAGGGGTAGAGGAAACCACTACAGTGTCATGTCATAGTGTACTGCCATTGCACTGGCCTGCCAAGATCATGTATGTGAGACGAATGCCTGAGGGCTCACATTATTCTTTCTGTGTGTCAGTGCAGACAATTAAAGCTATGAGCTATTAATGAGCTCTTTTCTGCACTGCAGGGTTGTTTTATGGAGGTGCATTGTTTAGACAGTATGATGAGAGGAGGAATTGTCTGCCTAAAGTCATAATACTACACTTTTTAGTATTTAGTTTAAGATCATAGGTAGTACTCTAACAGTTTACTAGGGAAAGTTCATTCTGGAGGGTTGGGGTGTTACAGGGTGATTTACCACTGGTTTACAATCATCTGCAAACTTTGTTAGTCAAAGATCTTGACTGTCTACTTGGATATTTGAGAAGTTAATACCAAAAATGAGAGGTCGTAGTACTGGACACTGAGGGACACTGCTTATCACTTTCTTACTTTCTACCCCCCCCCCTTTGTATTACCTCCTGGCAGCTAACCATCAGCTGCTACCAGCTCCTCCTCTCACTCACCAGGTCTACCAGACCCACCTTAGTATTCCCTGTGTTCAACCAAACCCACATCAGAGGCTGGTGTGGAAATCAAGGACAGTGGTTCATCACTGTACTGCTACTAGGGAGTGTACTTTAGCCCACTATTCACTGGCAGCCTTGTAAGCTCCACAATGGCTGTCTTCTGGAGTTGCATGAGTGCTTTCAAACATTTGCAACTCCCGACCAAACAGTATACCACTTGTAGCATGCAACTTGCCAGGCTCTTAATGCTGGTAATGCAGTGAGCCTAGGTTGCCTCCATCCCTCCTTCCAGTATCTGCCAGTGTCAGATAATCACTCCCATCCTCCCCAGCTCTGTCCCTTCAGAGCAGAGCCACTAGTCAAACACAGGTCACTTCTGACACAGTAAGAGTTTTATCCCTCTTTCTCATGGGGCTAGTTTGTCCCAGTTCTCCTTGTTCATCCTTATTTTAGCAGTCCCCTATTACTGCTTGGTGCTCCTGCCATATGACCTCCTTTCTTGAAAATTATTTTTTTCCTCCATGCCTCCTATTCTTACTTTTGCTCTGTTTTATTAACAATGGTTTATTTAAAAAATACCCTCCTGTAGCATACAGGTTTCTATAAATACCTGATGCACAGACATATTTTTAAAGACACATTTTGACATTAGATAAAGACTGATGATTGCACATTTCCTAACAGTTATTTATGGAAAGATTTACAGTTCTACTTCCCTCTTTATTTAGTAATTCATTCCTCCAATCACTATGTGGATAACCTTATGTCTATGCCATGCACTCCTGAAGTCATTTACTACTTTTAACCTTACCATCTCAGGTAAAAGGCTGCTCTACCCTTTCTGGGAAACAATGCTTCCAGATATGGTCCCTGACCCACTTACCTAGTATCTTCAAACTGTGACCTCTTGATTTCTGTCATTAATCTTCTTTGTAAAATACAGTAACTATTTAGTATAGATGGATTTTCTTGAAGTACCTAAAAGTTAATGTCATATTCTGTCTACCTGCTTTCCTTAAGTCTGTAGATATGTAGGTCTGTCAGGCTTCTCTGACTTCTGGTGGGTTCACAGGTTAATGCTAATATTACAGCTAGACAGTCATCAAAAAGCTTAGCTACACTATCCTCATAGTAATAAGGGTTGACTAGTTTCCCCTAGACAAAAACTCATTTACATAGTGATAAAGGTAGACTAATTTTCTTAGGCTAGAAAGTCATTCATAGTAATACCAGGTATGCAATTGCAGTAACCTAAGCAATCACTGAAGTTAGTTTGAAGGTAGATGGGGATGTACTTTATTTGATAAGTTCAGTGAGATAGTTGATCAGGGAGATCATTTATAGCCTAGCCACTACAGTTAAGGGTTTGAGTGATGATACTGGAGATGCATTTCTGGTTATGGATTTATTCTTCCAGGCTGATAAAAGAGAGTGAGGGAACTACTTTGTTTACTATGGAGGGGAAGTCTGTTCCAGAGGAGAGGAATTATTTGAGTGATGTAGCTATCCTGCTAGTAGTTTCAGTTTATACAATGGTGAAGGTTAAGGCCTTTAATATTGGCAGTCATGTATTGCTAGTTTTGCAAATAAGAAGGTGGTCAATCAGGACAGAGTCACTTGAGTCCTTGTCAGTCCTAAGAAATCTGTATGACAGAAAGAAGAGAGATAGAGCTTTAAGATATTTTAGGACCCATTAGTCTCACTACTCATATATGTAAAGCCATGGAAATAATTATCACAGAAATGATTAATAGTGATATAGCAAGCCTCCAGACACTGGACCCAACTCAGTTTGGTTTAATCATGGGTAGATCATGCCTACTCAACCTGGTGGACTTCTTTGAGAAGGTCACCAAAGCAATGGATGAGGGCAAAATGCTTCACACTGCCTACCTTGACCTGGCCAAGGCATTTGACAGAATACCTCACTCGGGCATTGTTGACAAACTCAGGAGATTAGGTACAAACTTGTACGTCACCCAGTGGATGGTCAACTGGCTCACAGACAGGACCCAGGAAGTTAGAATTGGGGAGTCCACCTCTACAAAGATGCCAGTCGCAAGTGGAGTCCCCCAGGGATCAATCCTTGGACCGCTCCTTTTTGGTATTTGATTCTCTTAAGACAAGCCCAATGTCAGTGGTCTCTGGCTGACTAAATTTGCAGATGATTGCAAATTAGGAGTTGTCATTGAATCCCACACTGGCACAAATGTTCTCCAGCACAGGCTGATATAGACACACAACTGGTGTCAGAGTCATGGTCTAAAACTAAATGCCAAGAAATGCATAATAGTATCTTTCAGGAAGTCATCCACTCCTGATAACTATCCTATTGACAACACAACCCTTAGAGCTAATCCAGTAGTCAGTGACTTAGGGACATGCATAGATAGTAATCTAGCCTTTGACCATCATGTGCCTATAGTATTGAGGAAATCCTTCTATGTTGCACAAATTATAAACAAAAGTATGGCATCTAAGTCCAAGGAAGTCATTGTTCCACTGTATTTGGCATTCATCAGACCTCTCATTGAGTACAATGCCCCCTTTGGTATTTACCTAACCAGGCATATCCAGCAATTGGAATGCCCACAGAGGTTCCTCACTAAAAGAATGCAAGGAATTAAGTAACATGTCTTATGTAGACAGCCTCAAGGCTCTGTCCCTATATGCTGTCTCCTACAGGCATTTGAGGGGAGATCTGTGCCTGACATACAGGGCATTGTTAGACCCCACTCTGGACCTCCTGCATATCTGCAAAACAAACAGCACCAGAATTACCCATTCTAAAGACATAAGCCTTGCCTGTGATATAAATAGGACCTGCTGGAGAGATAAGTATGTATCCCAGAGATTACCCTGTTTCTGGAACAGGCTCCCCGTCCATGTGAAGCATAGTTCCTCCCTAACTCCTTTCAAGTGCACCTAGGCAATTGGATGGGGAATAGGAAATTCATCCCTGGTTTGACACCTATGTCTCTGATAGACACAGGCAACCTGTAAATGGCTCATCTCCCAGGCCCTAGATTGTAAATGTTTCATCCCCCAAGCCCCTGCTTATACTTATCAAGGGTATCAGAACTTGTCAGAGATTTGGGATGCATGGCTAGGCATCAAAAAGGTCCTTGTGGTCGTTAGCCTAGCCTATTTTGCATAGAGAATGGAACTAAGGCCCTTGATATTCTTTTTGAGAAATTATTGAAGTATTTCAAGTTGGATAAAATCTTATTAGGTACATGCAAAAGGAAGCATATTTTTCCTTTATGGATCTAATACAGTAGGAGAAGAGAGGAATAATGACATCCTTGGAATTAGAGGAAATACCACCGGTATTCAACTGGGATAAGAAGGATTTCCAATAGGGATCCAGCAAGCCCAAGCAAGATGGCTGCCTAGGCTCAGAGCTCTGAACAGAATCAAGAAAAAAGCAATTAATTAACCAGATGTTGTATCTTTCGGCTTTTCCCAGTTAGGGGTCGCCACAGTGGAACTCCGGTCCGCTAATGATTGGCAGTAGATTTTTATTTACCGAGTTGCCAGCCCTGATACACAACCTTCAACAAAGGTACGCTCATTCACACATGTCTCCACACAGAAGACGCTTTAGCTGAGAATTGAACAGGACAACGTCATACAGTGAGGCGACAACTCTACCGCACCACCACCACCGCAGTTAATTAATTAACCAGATACAGGTGGGAAAAGAAATGGAAAATCAGAATGGAAGACAAACAGAAAAGGGAGGGGAACAACAATTGGCAGAGTTTAACGCAGAGCCAGAGGACAAACAGATTGTAAACTGTTCTGAAAGCTGATGGCAGTCGCTCAGGATGTAGGACTAATGAGAGAAACAGTAGGCAGTCAATAGATAGTGAATAAGCTGAAATAAATAATCCAGGAATTGGAAGAGGACAGAGCAGCACTAAATTAGAGGCACAGGAACACAGCAGAAAGCTGACAGAAATAAAAAAACTAGTTAGAATGCAAACAGAAAAACAGGATGACATAGAAAACAGGTCTAAAAGAAACAGCATAAGGATTATAGGGGTGTCCAAACAAGTACTGGATACAGAACAGGAAAAATTGCTTCTAGAATTGCTGGAAACAAGATTTCACTTGCTCAGATTACAAAAATAAATAATTGAAAGAATCCACTGAGATGGTAGAATGTGAGGTGCTAAAGGGCAGTTGAGATGCATAAAAGCCTGCTTGGACAGCTATAAGGATATAGAAGAAGAAATTTTGAGACAAGCCAGAACACTTAAAATGATGCCCTTTAATGGTATGTTTGTAAAACTGGTGGAAAATTATTCTGATTCACTACACAACCAAGAAAATGATGGCTAACTTTTGGGGCCATTGAAAGTCCAAGGAATTCCTGCATGGATTTACTACCTTGCCATCTTAATTGTAGTATGGAAGGAAAAAAGTCACAGGATCCATGCAGAGGAAGCAGGATATGTTTTTTTACAAGAATTGTGCAGAGAGGAAGCTGGAGCAACAGACACAGATAAATAAGTTCAAATATTCCACCAGAAACAGACTGCCAGACAAACTTATGAGAGGCCAGAGAAGTGATAGAAGTACAAAAGTCGTAGAGACCATCTGATATAGATGCACCCATGGGGAAAAAGGCTAAACATAAACAAGACACACACATTGAAGTCGACAAGATAGGTGGGGCAGGCAAGACTCTTGCCACAACAGACAACAGAAAAAGAAGAAAGAACACACAAGATAGGAAATATGAGGAAAATACTCAAAAGCGATACAGTATAAAGAAGAAGTTGGCCAAAGCAGAAATCCAGCGGAAGAGGAGAGTCTGATAGCTTTTGCAACAGAAGCAGGGATAGAGATACAACAAGCAGAAAACAATCTGTTTTAAAAACAGGAGACACTGTAACTGGGTCAGGGCTACATGTCAAAAGAAGTGAGAAACTGAAGTCAGGAAAGTGACAGGAGAAAAAGGGTGGGGGAGGGGTAGCTGATAGTGAAAAATGGGGAGGGGTAGCTGATAGTGAAAAAGTCTAATGGGATCCGTGAACATGGAGCACTATTCAAAGGAAAGAAGTATTTTTTTAAATGTACTGTGTTCCAACAGTAACTGTGTGCTCATATTTAGCAGTAAACAGTTTTATAATTTGAAACCTCTTGACCAAGATGGTAAGAGAAAGTTACAGGGTAAAGTGAGGGTCAGCAAATAGGTAGATTGTTATTACATGCTCTTTTATTATATATCATCACTGTGTTTGTATTTTTGCATAAAAATAGGCTTTCTCTTTGAAGCAGTGGACAAAAGTGCTGTACCAGAATGAAAAATGGAGGAAGTGTAAAAGAAGTAATTATGGAAACACCAGTCTTAGGTTTGACTGCAACACAGTAGGACAGAGTGAAATGGAATGCATGGAAATAAGATCAAATGCGAAATAAACAAGTAGTTTCTATGCAAAATGTGAGAAATAAGCAAGACAAATAACATATAGGAGACTATCAGGGATAAAGGAAAACATGGAAAAGGCCAAAAGAAAACTAGGAAATAAGACAAGATGAATGACTGACAGTGGCATTCAACTTGCAGGTTAGAGGCCAACAAATCCACCTGTGGGGGCAAATGTAGGTGAAGGCCCAAGGACAGACGGTCCAGTTCAGCAGGGAAAGCCAAGGAGGGGACAGCTATTTGAAGGCAGCAATGAAAAGGAAGGCAAGACAAAATCAAACAGAACAGAAGGGAATGAGCACACATGAAAGTGATAACCTAGAGCATGTGGGGGGAGCTTTGCAGCTGATCAGATGGGAAAAAAGTACACAGCAGAATGAGTAGGATGCAAAGGGAGGTGGTACTATTTCGGGATACCAAACTAAAAGTGAACGAGTGAGAACACGTGAGCTCCCAGTACTTCAAGGGAGAAACAGATAATAAAAGTGGGTGAGTGGAAGAGGGGAGTGGCTACCTTTTTCAGAAAGGGGTTACATGTAATGACTGGAAGGGTGTAGAAAAGTGGGGACAGGAGCTGGATCATTTGGCAAAATTCAATCAAAAGAAAAAGATGACAATGCCTGAATAAAGTTATAGAGGGGTTTTACAGTAGGTTCTTTGAGTATTTGATTTGGATCTAAAAGGAATGAATGAATAATTGGAGGGGACCTCAGTGCCACACTAAATTCCAAGAAAGACAGGCTTTTGGCAAAAGATAGTACAGTATAAAGATGAAAGGACACTTACAAAGGAACATGAAAGAATGAGAGTAGATGGATATACAGAAGGAAGGACACCCTCTGAAAACAGGAAGTACACATTTACCAAAAACTGCTTGATTTTGACAGAGAAGTAAAGTCTCAATGGCTTAATAATGAATTGACACTATTAAATCCAATACAGTAAGTACATTTGTCTTTCAATAAAGCAAGTACATCATCAGACTAATGAACATTAATAAAAAAGGGGTTTAAATAACATTTTTCTTAAAATCACATTGATGTTGATCAGTCTGAGTCATGCCATTTTGAGAAAAGTATTAGTTAACCTTTTATATTAGTGTTTGTTAGACTGATAAAAGTCATTGCTTTACTGTAAGATGAAAGTGCTCAATTTTTATTTTTCATGAGATTTATGGCTTGATATCTATTAGGACAGTTTTTTTTTTTGCTTTCAGACAGAGATGTACTAATGTCAGAGGAGATAGTAATAAAAGCTGAACTAGAAGGAAAGATAACAAAGCAACGGTACTGGAATGACTACTGGTGGATAACTGTGGAGGAGCTGGGGAAATATCTAGCAAGGAAGTGTAAAAAATGAAAAAGTCAAAGAAAGAAGTACCAAACATTAGGTGAAAAGAGGTAGAGATCATAGAGGGGAACAGTAGGGTTAGGGAAGCTTCTTGGGAATATACTGATCACAGTAGAAGGAAAAGGAAATCCACTGGAGGTTGCAGACAAAGGAGAGAGAGGTACCAGGTAAAAGGAATACAGGCAGAGAAACTGAATACAAAAGTCATGACAGATCAGATAAAAGAAGCAGCAAAGGCAATGAAAGACAGGAGGTTAGAGAGCCCAGATAGATAGCCTGTAGACAAGTGGGGCAGAAAGGCAATGTGGACAATTATAAAGGAGAAGTATGAAAGGATAAGTGAAAAGGGGGACATAACAGACATAATAAAAAGAGCAATGTTAGTAGTGATCTAAACAGGGGAAGAGGCCCGATAGAAGTAGAGGATAACACACCAATTTCCTTAGGAAGCACAGACATTAACATGATGGCAAAAGTGCTAGAATTGAGACTGTATGGGTTTCTACTGATAATAATGCAGGAGAAGAATAGCTTTGTGAATAAATGAAGGGTAGAATGAACTTGTAGACCTTAATGCACTTTATGGACAGGGAAGAGGAAAAGGTGGTGAACACAAGTAGAGATGATCTTTTGCATACCTATACAAGGCCTTCATAATAGTCAGATGGGTCTGGAAGATATGAGAAGAAAGACAGATGGGGAAAATGTTATCAAACTGATAAAGGCAATTTACCATGAGTGAGAAGTAGAGGTAATGGTAAATGGAAGAGTTTCCAATGCATTAAAAGTTGGGGGAGCAGGCAGGGGTGCCATCAATTGTTGGGGTTCTTCACACTAGTCACAGAAGAGATGGAAACTGAAATGAGGAAAAAGTTAACACAACTGGAGTAAAGAACAGTAGTACAGTCAGGGTGCCTAATGTACCCTGATGACTACATGCTTATGTTGGAGAATGTTGAGATGGCTATTGGGGGAGTAAGTCAGTTTTTGCAAGGTTTGAAAGGGTCTGAGGGCTTAGATGCAACCAGAAAAAGACAGTAGTGACAGGAAGTGATGTGGAAAGGAAAGGGAGAAGTGAGACATGTTTGGGAGAAGGAATACCCCAAATATCTCAGAGTATATACATGAAACACATTAAGTGATACAATACAAACAAATTTGGAGAATGTGAGACACAGAAAATAGTCTGCTGGAGAGCAGGGCACATAATCTTATACACAATTAGGTAGAATCAGACACATAATCTTATACACAATTAGGTAGAATCGATGTGTTTAGAATGATGATCCTCCTAGTTATAATACATGTATCAAGAAACCTGTCACTGCAGGAAGTGGAGACCAAACTAATAAAGGATAGATGTATACCAGAAATGGCCAGAGAAAAAAGAGCCTACTGTCTGCCCCGAGGTAACCTGTGTCTAACTTTTCAAGCCATGAAAGTCCTAGTCCTATCTGACCACACAGTTCTTTTCAAAACCAGTTTCTCTACAAATAAATGCACTAGAGGCCTAAACCTACATCCAAAACATAAACAAGATTAGTTGCAGGGATACGTTCCTAACTCATGGTATTCCCAGCCTATGGAAAAAGCTGCCACTGCATGTCAAGTAAAGTACTACTTTAGCTAACTTTAAGTATAGTCTTAGTGACTGGATAGGTAGACAGAAATTAACACCATGCTTATTATGTAAGGCCGTGCTCAGTTTGAGATGGAATTGGTATTAAGTGCTTGATAAGGGTAGCAAGAACTGTTATAGTTCTTACTTTTAAAGGTATACATCATTAGGCACCATATGGTTACTGTGATCAGTTGCCTATTATAATTCATATGTCCCTGTGTAATTCCCAGAAAAACAAAGGAGAAAATGGACTGGGGAACCCCATGGAGGAAATGGAAAAAAGGGGAAAGGTAAAAGCAGAATCATTTATGAAGACTTGAGGAAAAATGGTGGAAACCATGAAAAACAAGATAAGGAAAATATGTGAGAAGTAAGAGGGGTGGTAGGCCAGGGAAACTGAATGGTGAAAAGTCTTCACAGTAACGTCAGAGATGCAGAAAATACACAGGAGGAGACTGGAAAACAAGTGGGAAAGTTCCAGGAAGGGAAGCTGAGCAGGAGATTTATAGACATCGTAGACGATGTATAAAGCAGAATAAAGTGAGGGAAGAATGTGATGCGCTATTAGCAGTCAATGGCAGATGGGGAGGTTGGTGAAAATGACTAGAATAGTAATAAAAAACAGTCGACCACTAGTGTTAAATAACATGTGTACCATGCATGAAGATCTCTTTACTGTGTAATTGTGAATAGATATTCTAATAAAAACAAACATAAAAAAGTAAGGCTTTTCTAACAACTATGTCTATATGGTGATTAAAAAAGAACTCTATCAACAAATGTGCCAAGATACCTGATAACTGTATCTGTTTGAGGGGGTACCATTAATGTAGTAGGAGCAAGGGTAGTCCTGTTTGCTAAAACATACAGTGCTACTCATTTTTTGATTTCAGACTGTGCTTGTCAAGTTGTGAAGCATTGTTTGTGTGTGTTTTACTTCTTCTTGTTGCATATGGGAGACAGCAGGGGAGTTGAAGGTGGCTTAAAGTCTATAGTTATCAGCAAACGTAGTCAGCAAAAGTCTTTAATGTCAGCTTTGACATCAGAGAAGTAAATACCAAAGATGATCAGCCCCAATATCAAACCCTGGGTAGATACTGCTGTTAATTACCTTTTTTGGTGAGAGTGTGTCCCATGCATAATTTTCAAGGTACTGTCTGTGATCCAGTTTGCTGTTCATCATGTAACATAAGGATATACATTTAGTTTGATAAGTTTACAGATGCCTGAATGAGAAATGGTGTTAAATGCTTTGGCTACATTAAAGTAAGCTTTGTGTACTGACTTGCCTTTGATCAAGGCCTCAATGACTTTTCACCATGTTAAGCAGACAAGAACTACCCTTTACAAATCCAAACTGATTTAGGTCTAGATACCTTAGACTGCTGATGTCCATAATGCTGTGTTTCCTCATATTACAAATAATGCTTGTGAAACATATAGGTTCATATTTAACAAAATCAGTTTTGGAGATCTCCTTTTGTAGCAGTGTGACCACCATAGTTCTCCAGGCCTCAGGCACAAAACCAGACAAGAGACTGAGGTTGAACAGATTGTGCAATATGTGCATAGGACAGTGCTTTATACTAGCAAGGAAGCACCCCAACACTTTGTTGGGCCTCACTGATATAGCATTCTTCTCCTTCATGAGGACTTGTCATATCAACAAGTGTCATTAAGCTTACAACAGAAGTTAAACTGTTTAGACTGGGTGTTTGTTAGTTTTTTTTCTATGATGGCGGAGAAGGTAAAAAGTCTTGGGTCCTTTGCTGTGTGAAATGAAATGCCTAGTATATGTTACCTGTCAGGATTTGGTCTGAGATGAAGTAGAGGACCCAGTCAAGAGAGAGTAATAAATAACCTTTTTTGTTGGGTCACTCAATTGGCATGGGCCTGAGATCTTCCTAGGTATCTTTGGATTCTTTCAAATTGTAAAAGGTGGTTAAATAGATGCATTGTATTTGATAATGGATTTGATAAGGAAGGAGTATAGAGGAGAAAGGACATCCTTTACCTAAATTAGATACTTCAACAGCTAAGTTCTAAGAGACAGAAGGACTTTCTAAACAGAAATGATACCTAGTGGTCAAAAGAGAACTCATTGTTTATGTAGTCGCTGAGCTCTTGGATAAGAGTATGTTTTGAATGAAATGTGAATTACATGATAAGAGGGGTGGGTAGGAGATTTGCTGAAGCAAACTATGCTGCATTTCTTGGTATACAGGGTGAGCCTGTTGCTAACACACGTGACACTGGTCTGACCCAGGTGATGCTTGAGAATATGAGCATCATGGGAGAAATGACAACTACACTTAATTTATAGTCACCCAAAGAGTTGGTTAACAAGCACCCTTGGATGCCTGATTTCATCTGAGAAAAGCACGCTAAATATTAGGAGCCCCAAGATGGAGCCTTAGGGACCCCCCCAGGTGGCATCTCTGTGAGTAGAGGAGATACCACATGTCTTTACAGTGTGAATTCTCTTAATAAGTCAGTTTGTTATTCAGCAATTTAGAGTCTGCCTATGATACCCAAATGGCAGATAATGTCAAGGGCTTTTGTAAGCATCTCTGAACATGTTAAAGAAATTCACTTGGTTGAGTAGACATGCCTGGCTTCACAAAGTCTGAATTTGATTAGATTCAGTGATTTGGAGACTATATATGTTACTGTATTTGTTCAGCAAAAATTAATTCCATAAGTTTACATATGATGTTAATAAAACTAATAGGTGGGTCTATATTAAATTGTCGAAGTTCCAGAACTTCGAATCACTAAACATCGACCACTGGTGATCGAAGTTGCAGAACGTCGAACAATTAAAAAAAAAAAAAAAAAGGGAAGAAAGGTAAAAGGGTTTAAGTAGGGGGGCTAATCCCCTGGACCCCCCACACCCTACTGCTACTTAATATATAAACTCTGAGATCACGCTAAGGAGTATCAAAGGGAAATCTTCCATTTCCGCACCATACTCCGTTAAAGCGCGATCTTGGAGTAGGTACATTTAAGTAGTGAGGGGGTGTGGGGGGTGCAAGGGGGTTTGCCCCCCCTGCTTAAAGCAGTTACTTTTGCTTTTTTCTTTTTTTGCTTTTTTTATCGGATATTCGATGTTTCAGAACTTTGATCATATGGGGGTCGACCATAAGGTGTTTGAAGTTCTGAAACTTTGATTATCTGATATACACCCTAATAGGCCTGTATTTAACTGGGATGTGTTGTAGAGCCACCATTGTGGAGAAACACTGTAGTGGATGTTCTTAAAGATTCAGGTACATAGCTTGTGGAAACTAAGGTTATAAAGGTTTAGCAGTGATTGGACAATGTGGTACTTGATACTTGACAACACATATTGGAGTATTGTCAGGACCTAAGGAAATAGTGTTCATGGCTTTGCAGAGATTTGTTGGGACTTGATCTAGGGTGATGATAACAGGTGGGCAGTAAGGGAAGAAATGGGAGACAATGAGAAGTGTTTGGGTGGGAAACTGAAGCTGGCCTTTTCTGCAAGGATGTTAATTATGTTTTTTGGATCAGAGTGTGATAGATACGTGCAGTGCAGAACTGGATATTACTTCTGAATTTCCTAAAGTAGCTGAAGAGGGCTTTGTGGTTATCTTTGGTATTGGTGCCTACTCTAAGTTCATAATTGGGTTTGTACTCTTTGATGGTTTGTCTTTGGATTTTTGTTGCTACTTTTAGATGATTTCTATATGAGGTTGAGGGGACTTTTTATACACAAACATGAGCAGTTTCTCTTTCCTGTAGAAACAAGTTACATGGGAGTTCCATCGTATGGGCTTACATCTGAATTTATTAGAATGCTTGTGGAAGATGGTAGCAGCCACTTCAGTGCATTTGTTTATGGGAGACTAAAACTCTGAATAATATACAGAAAAAAGGGTAGCATCATAAACTTTGTTGGTAATGGGTGATCCCATGTGATGTAAACTTCATCATTTTCTATGATGCTTTATGGTTCATGTTTCTATTGTTTTTAAGCCACTTCAGTACTATAATGTTTGCATAATCCCCAGTGCAACAGTCTTACCACATTATTATGCCTTTCAGTATACAGTCCTTCTGCTATTAGTATGTCACACCCAGTAATGAGGTGTGCGACTGTTTCCAATTCGGTTTTACAAAATCTATATTTGTCTGTTTCTCCCACATGTTCAATGGACTTTGTAAACCAGCATGTACGTAGCCCACTATCTTGGGCTGCCAATATTAACCTTGCATCTCTTGTTTTGAGTCCGCCTCTCCTTAACCATTCCTGTGTTCGTTCCTAATCAACATGAGGTTTTTTCAGAAGTTTTCTATACTTGCAACTATATTTATGCTTTTTCCACATTTCTTGCCTTCTCATCTGGTCCTTCACCTTATATTCTTTCTTTTGTTTTTTTGGCATATTCAGTTGCTGCCTGGTTTTTATCTGCTTCTGGTGTGATTTCCATTCTTGCTTGACACCAATATGCTTCTGCTAAATTAAGTAGTGTGTTTATAGATTCATAGGTTATTATGAAGGCTATTGATCTCGTGGACCATTTCTAGCCTAGCTATAAGATCTTAGATTGTAGTTACACGTCTACATGACTTAATGCCTAGTTCTTTTTCTCCAGATCAGATCCAGATCATATGTGTGTGTAGTAATAGAAGGGATCTTATAGCTAGGCTATTGATCTGGTAGATCATTTCTAGCCTAGCTATAAGATCCTAGATTGTAGTTACACATCTACATGACTTAATGCCTAGTTCTGATCCCTGGAAAAGAGGGCCTGGAGGGTCAGGTCATAAGTATCCACTGAAATGAATACTCTATGCCTAGTTTATACCCCTTTCCAGGAAGGCTTGAGAGGCAAGACCTGTGGGTGTACATATGAATGTCCATCCATTTGTCTAGATTATGCTTAAAGAGGGGCAGGGAGCTACTTTGCTTTACATCCAGATAGTTTATTTCACAAAATAAAGATTCCCTGCAATGGATATCTTCTCACCAAAGGGCCCTATTTATGTTTTGGTGAAAGTTTAGATCTTTTAAGCAGGTGTTTAAGATGTTATTAATTGTGTGGATGTGCAGGAGGTCACCTGGGACCAGATCCTTTGTGGCTCTGTAGAATGCAGAGGTCTCCTCTCAAAAGTTTGGAGAGCACTTTAAGGCAGTCAGGACAACTCAAGGAGTACATACTCTTGATTGTCTTAGTAAGGAAACAGTGCATCAGTTGAGCTCAATCCTATTCCTATGACAAGTACATACCAAAGTGTGGGGGGGGGGCATTATCCTGGTGATCAGTCTGGTTATATAAAAGGATTTCCTAACAGTAGTGAACACATGGTGATCAAAGGACAGTTTATTGTTGGTAAAAGTGCCCATGTTCCTAATGACTGAGTCAGTTTTCAGAGCAGCATCTCCTGTACAGTAGGAACATGGTTGCCGAGGTTTACCAAAGGACACAATCCTGCATTTCTTGACAGTTAGTTTAAGGATGTAATCCAGGCAACACTTACTGGTATGTTTTCACCCACCTGGAGAATCCAAATGACAGCTTTGCCTTTGCAGTCATCAACAGATTTGGTCAGCTACATGATCTTTGATATCGACCTTGATGTCAGTGTAGTAAATACTAAATAGGAGTGGTCCCAGAACTGATCCTGGGGGATGCCCCTGGTAACTATTCTTTTTGATTTGAGGGTATCTCCAAGACTAATAGATTGGGTTCTCCCTGTAAACCAATTAGCTATCCAGCAGGTAATAGGGGTTCACATTTAGCTGGATTAACTTATCAATAATGCAAAAATGAGGCATGGTGTCAAAGGCCTTGGCCAAGTCTAGGCAGGCAGCGTGAACCGGTTAGCCTGAGTTTATTATGTTGGTGACTTGTTCAAAGAAGTCCACCAGGTGTACAAGGTAGGATCTGCTTTCATCAAGCCCAAACTGGATTGGATCCAGGGCTTGATCCAGGGCTTTTAGACTGCCTATGTCACTGTTAATGTTTGATTATGATATGCTCTGTAGATTCCTGGATCAGTGGTGGGCCTGCCCTTGTGAAGTGTGATGACTACATTAGTTCCCATACCTCTGGCATGATCCTGTAGAGATACTGAGACTGAATAGAGTAAGTTAAGAGCCTGCCAGGCAGTGTTTGGTGCAGACAAGAAGACAGCCTTGCACATTATCTAGACCCATGGTGATAGTGTTTTTGGCTGTGGAAAGAACCCTTAGGACATACTCAGAAGTGAACAGAGGGGGCAGCGTGGGCATGCTAATATGCTGTGAATAGCTTGGAGGAGACAGGGAAAATAAAAAAGTAAGTTTGAGCTGAATTTCTTTGGCATTACCACTAAAGTTTTTGACATAGCTGAAGAAGGCTTTGTGATTGTCTTCAGCAAAGATGGCAATTCTCAATTTGTACTTGCTTTTGGTGGATTTTATTTTGTTTCTGAGTTCTTTGTTAATCTTCTTGAGTTTTTCACTAGATTATGGGGTTTTAAGTTTGCTTATAAAGGCTATGAGTTTCTTGTTATTATTGTACTGCTTGTTTATACTGGAATTCCACCGCATGGGTTTATTCTTCACTCTGGTCTTGTATTTGTATTTTATGAAGACCATGTTTCAGTACAAACTTAGAGACTGGCATAGAACTTTTCTACTAATATGGAGGTGTGTGAAATGGGGTCATATAGATGAGGAGGGGGGTTGGATTTTAACAAGTCATCAGTTAGCTAGAGTAGATTTGTCTTTGAGTAAGTGTTTTTTGATAAAATGGGTTTTACCTTTAAAGAGAGTGTTACTGCATGATGGTCAGATCTGACCAGTGATATAGTAGCTGTGGGTATTGAGCATAGGGAGATCATACTGGTGAGCACCAGGATGTGGACTAGTTGGTCTAAAGAGATGACATTAATGAAGGCCAGGAATCATTGCGTTTACTTATTTCTGATGGTATAGGTTTCTCAGTTAATGGAGTTGTAGTTGAAGTCTCCCAAGAGGATAGTGTTGGACTCAATAGTGAGGGATGACCATGGGCTGCAGGTGTCATGAGAGGTTCAGTAGTTGGCTATAATATGACACCAGGTTTTGTTTACTGTGAGAAGGATATGGAGAAGTTCAAGGTTACTGTCCTGTCTTAAGAGTCTGGAGGTGAATTGGCTTCCTAGTAATACAGACACACCTACTCCAGTAACACCATCAATTTTGGTGTTAGGGCTAAAAGAGAGGTAAGCATTAAAATCCAGCACTGTGGGGGCATTATTACTATTCTGAAACCATATTTCAGTAAGTACACAAATATCTATATTTTTAAGAATTAGGAATGCCTGTAAGGAGTGCAATGTCTTGTTTAGTATTCTAACATTGAACAGTACTAACTTTAATGTTTTTTATTTTTATTTTAATTGGCTGTATAGGTAATTTGAGGAGACTGATCTTGCCTAAAGAAGGCACTATGGGGAAGAAAATTCTTAGACAATATACAGAAGGAAATAGGAGAAAGGTCCAGACATTCTTTGCAAAGCAGACTGGGATGTCAATCATCTCCTCCAAAGCTGATTCATAGGTTCATAGGATGATACTAGGCTATTGGCCTGGAGCCCCTTATAAGCCTAGCCAAGAATTTTGCCCATATGCCCTCAAAGTCAGCACCTGTTTCCCCTGTCCAGCAGGGGCATAGGTTGGATCCCAGGGGTATATTTTCTGTTTCCCATCCAGTCGTCCAGGTTCCTCTTAAAGAGGATCGGAACAATAGCACCAAAGCAGTATATCCACAGTAAGAGGAACCAGTCCTTAGGATAGTAGCAACAACATTTTTAGCATAAGAATTTTTTGTTTAAGTTTTTATTTTTGTAAAAATTTTTATAGAGAGTGTTATAATAAATTAGCTGGTGCAGCCAGGCCAGTATGGCACATTAAATATAAACAATAATTCATGATTTTGTTATTAAAAAATCCTGCAATATTCTTAAATTGATTATAGCTTTAAAACTTAATTGTGTTCTGCAGTCACATGTTTGGTGGAGAGTTCTATATAAATGGTTCCCTTCTAGTGTATAATTTATCTTGATAAAGCTTGGTATTGAGCCCGATTTTAATTTTGTTTTTTTGGATGTGATTTCAAGTCCTTTCTGGTCAACGAAGGACCTGGCACTGTTTTTAAAGTGGATGTGATTAAAAGTTATTTTTGCTATTATCCTACAGACTGGTTCCTCTTACTGTGGATATACTGCTTTGATCCTCTTAAAGAGGGCTATGGAGAGGTAGTCTGTTCCACAGACGGGGGAGTCTTTGGGACACAAATCTATCCCTCCAACAAGTTCTATTAGTGTTACAGATCAG